>NC_071536.1:414358-714358 GCF_026979565.1 Vidua chalybeata
TTGCTGTCTCTTCCAGCCCTTCAAGCCCGGAGGCAGGATGCCAGCCCGTCATGCTCTAACCTGGAAAATCAAGCCCGTTTCCTCAAAGACCTAAAGAAATTAGCAGCACCTTCTGGATCCAGTGACCAGTGTCCCAAGAACACACCCGGAGACATTGAAGAGGACATCACCTCTCAGTGCTGCTGGAACTCCTGGCATAGGGCACAGTTCTTGTGGCTTCAGCACTCTCCCTGCCTGTAGATAGCTCCCTCCCTCTAGATAGCTCCCTTCCTCCAGCCCCCAGGCACTGCCCATCACCTTTTTTTCTCAGATCCACATGTCCTCCTTTTTGATAGCTCTGGCCTCACCAGCCCTCAGTCTATCCATCACCTTTTCTTCCCCTCCACTCTCCCTCCCTGTTGACAGCTCCCTACCTCCAAGCCCTCAGACCCTGCCCATCCCCTCTTTTCCCCTCCCCTCTCGTCTCTTTGTTTCATCTTCCATTAATAAACGGTTTGGCTTCTTCCCTTTGCCTGCATCTCTGTGGAGATGAAGCGACGCAAATCCTGAGCCCAGGGACACACGGGCCCCTGCTGCCGTTCTCTTCCACGCCATGTTTTGGGCGCACACACAGAGTACAACGAGGGCAGATCCGGCTGAAAAGGTGCCTGTGCTGAAGGTGCAGTTCCACAACACTGTGGAGTTGCAGATCTTGCCTGAGCACCCTGGAGCCCCTGGAATTTGGAAGAGCCAACCTGAGGATGAACCCAGCTGTGAGTGATTCCATGGCAAGCATCCACAGAGTTCAAAGGAGCTTGGAATGCTGGAAGTTTCAAGAATAGCTTCCTAAAGCTCAGCAGTGCTCCATCCCTGCACAGGATGCGGAAGAGGACAGAACCAGCGACCATCCGGGCTTAACAGGGGCTTTGGGTGTGCCTAAGAGCAAATGAAGCTGCAGCGCAGCGCCCAGGACTCGGACGCGCAACCGTGCCAGTGCCCGGAGCGCTGTCAGGCAGTGCTGGGATCCCGGGTGTGGTTCTGGTCCCCACAGGTGAGGAATGGCAGCCCCAGCTCAGAGCCAGTCAGAAAGCCAACCAAGTGAGCCCACAGGGAGGGCACCCTTCCCGTTTCTCTTGGGCATGGCCGCAAAACAGCCCCTGCTGCTTCTTCCTCTGCCTGTGTTTGGGTGTGCTGCTGGCAGAGGCAGCCAGGTTGTGCTCTGCCTTCCAAAGCCTGTTGGGAGCGGGCATGAAAAGCGCTGTGTGTACAGCGGAGAGTCCTGGAAGGTGCGGCAAGAGCATCTTGTAGTAACAGGGCTCTGGTCTGTGGCCGGGAACAGCCTGGATTTGGTGCCGTGAGCACAGGCAGGAGTTGAGGCAGGTGAAGAGGCAGTGGGCAGCTTGTGTTGGTAGAGGGCCTAGGTCTGCACATCTGAACCTCCACCTGGATACGCACTTGGGGGAATACGAGCTAGAGCTGGAGCGCCTGTCCTGAAAGGACCTGAACTCCTTCAGCCTTGCCAGCGTTTCTTAAGGCTGTGTTGGTGTTCCCCGGAAAAGCTGCGCATTTAGGGAAACACCTTTGGAGGAAAGGGGCTTGCTTCTCAAGGAAAGTGCTTCGCCCAGGGAGCTCCCAGTGAGGCAGCTGCAAGTGTCCCCCTTTGGCTCTCTGTGCTCCTTTCAGTCCTTGAAGGCCCATTGCACTTGGCAGAGGGGCAGGAAGAAGGCTGTGAAGAGCAGCTTTGGCATCCACCTGGAGCTGCAGAGAACAACCCAAGCACCTGCAGCAGGATGTGTTTACCCCCCTTTGGACAGAGGTGTGAGCAGAACCATCTCTGTCCCGCTGTGAGCCCCAAAGCTCTCTCTGGGCGCTGTGAATTCAAAGGCCTTTACACACACATTTCACATCTTCCCTGGCTGCTGTTGTCCCAGACTGGAAAAAGCAAGATGTATTCTATTTGCCATCTGTATGGCACTTGTCTTGTGTTAAATGGGCACTTGTTCCTTATCTCTTCCACAATCAATCCTTCCTTATGGGGAGACATCTGCTGATAAGGGGCCATTGAGTGTCACTGCATGACTGATAAGAACTCTCACATCCCACTGGGAGAGGCTCTGGCCAGAGGGAGGAGCCAAGCAATCCTACCTGCATGTATAGGCTTGAAATTCTGGCTCAGGAGCACAGCTTTTTGCGCTGGATTTTCCCAGAGGAACAGCTGCCTCTTCCCTGCCTTTTCAGAGGAAGACTGCACCCTTTTCTACAAGATCACTTCTCCAAAAGAACCACACCTGACACTCCAGGAGGACTGCAGCCACAATTCCAATTGCACTGCTACCAACAACCTGACCAACAGGGTGTCAGGTTGTATTCTGACTCTGTCAGAATGTGTTGTTTTTAGTTCACTGCACTGTTTTATTTTATCTTTTCATTTCTTCCCTAATAAAGAACTGTTATTCCTGCTCCCATATTTTTGGCCCAAGAGCCCCCCTTAATTTCAAACTTCTAACAATTCAGAGGAACAGTCTACCTTTTTCCATTTCAGAGGAGGCTCCTGCCTTCCTTAGCAGATACCTGTCTTTCCAAACCAAGACATCTGTGTTTCAACTCTCTGCAATATGCATTTGCCACCTGCTTGGTGGGAGCCGCTGTGGCCCAGAGCCAGCCCAGAGTGGGCTGGGTGGGCCAGGCAGCGTGGAGAGTCTTGGCTGATCTTGGTGTGCTCCTGGCCTCAGAAAGGCTTGGAAGGTTTGCCTCCCCAAGTGTCCTGCTCATTGGCTCTCCCTGTGCATCTTGGAGAGCACAAGGTAGGCTTTCTGGCAGCTGGGCATCAGCAGGCCTTAAAATGGGGGCGTGTTGTGGAGCGACCCAGCTGAGATACCCTGAGAGGAGCCCAGTGCTCCTTGCTCCTCTCTGCTGACACGGGAGCGTCTGTCTGCTTTCGGGACGGCCCTGGCTGTGTCAGGGTGCTATGTGGACACGAGACAGCTGGTCCTGTCCCGCTGGGTCCCAGCAGTGCCTGGCAGCAGTCCTGCATCCACGTCAGGATGCTGGCCCAGAGAGGCCCTGGAAGCTGAGGCAGCTGACTTTAAGCTTTTGCAGATACATGCAGGGGATGGCCAACAGTGTTCCCTCAGGATACTGCAGTCCTGAGGGCCTCCCCAGAGCTGCCTGATGCCGCCCACATCCTTGCGGCACCAGTTGCTTTTCCTCTGGATGCCTCTACCTCCCCCGAGAGTGAAGGGGGAGCTGGAGAAAGAGCTTGCCAGGCT
This sequence comes from Vidua chalybeata, assembly GCF_026979565.1. Taxonomy (NCBI): domain Eukaryota; kingdom Metazoa; phylum Chordata; class Aves; order Passeriformes; family Viduidae; genus Vidua; species Vidua chalybeata. The sequence goes on from NC_071536.1 coordinate 417,607, forward strand.
GCTCTCCATCCTTTCCCAGCAGCCCTGGCTGAGTGGAGAAGTCCGAGCTGAGCGCAGATTTGCCAATGGAAAGCCGTGCACAGGAAGGCTCGGTGGGAAGGATGAGCCAGGGTCCATAGGCCTGGCAGCCTGAGCTTGCTGCCAGGGAAGACCTTGGAGCAGATGCTCCCGAGTGCCATCCCAAAGCACGTGCAGGGAACCAGGGGTCTGCTGGACGGTGGGAAAGCTCTGCGGAGGACGGGGACAGCTGGGGCTCCTGGTGGGCTGTTGAGGGCTTCTCTGCGGGTGTTTGCAGGGGGTTGGTGTTGGGGAGCGTGTTGGGGAAGGAGTTGTCTGCAAGGTGAGAGGTCTAGGCTGGAATTTGAGTCAGCTTGAAGGCAGCATCTGTGGTTTGGCACAGCTTTACTTATGGAGGCCAGAAGGAATATCTGTGACTATTTCTCTTCATGGTCCTGATTCTCTTGCAGGGAACAAGATGGGAGAGCTGTACTTTATTGGCCACTTAGATATCTGTACTGAGGGAGGACGAGCCCTTTGTCCATCTACTCATTTGTCTGGGCTACTTTTGTAAGACTGAGTGGACTTTCATTCCTTGAGAGCTTTTATTCCTTAAGAGAATTGTGATATTATCATCGAAAACCATTTGCACACCAAAGAATGGCCTTCTTTTGCTTCTGTATAGTGCTATGTTTCAGAATTGACTTCCAATGGAATGTGTTTAAGGCAAATGAGTTGCTGCTTTTAGATGGGAACAAACTTCCAAATCATTCACATTCTCCGGCAATCGCTATTGATTTGAGAAGTTTTGCAAATTTTGGAACTACTTGAGTTGTGTAATGAGAAGTAAAGCCTTCCGGAATTGAGGAGTCTTAAATGCCCTGATACCACAGAGCAGGGCAGGGTTTGCTGATGGTTTGAGTTGTTCCTAAAGATCCTGTTGGGCTGCCTAGACACTTAGGGCCAGAGATTCCTTCCAACCTGGGCCACTTTGGGTGGGGCTGGGGGTGGCCCCAGGGCAGGTAGCAGTGTGTGCAAGGGCCCTTTGTGACACGCTGCAGCACGGTCACCATGTCATGGAAGGGCCGGGGTGTCCAAGGGCCCTCCCTTTGTGACGCGTGGTGACATAGGAGCTGGCGGTGACAAGAGCACGCCACAGTGCTCGGAGCAGGCGACGGGACAGGACAGGACAGAGCGGTGCTGTGAGGAGCCCCCGCACAGCGCGCTCCTTCGTGTCTGACCCGGAGCTTTTCCGAGGCGTTATTCCTGCAGGTGACCTCGTGGCAGGACTGCGGGACTTGGCAGCCCGTGGCCTTCCCGAGGCTTTTCTTTTGCAGGTGCCCGCAAGGCCAGACTGAGGAAATTGGTGACCACAAGCCTTACGAGGAGTCTCCTGTCATTGTGGCAGGAGCCCTCAAGACCAGAGTGCAGGACTTGCTGTCCTGCAGCCGTCCTGAGGTTTCTCTGCCTCAGATGCCTTCAGGCACAACGACGCGACTTGTTGACTCAGAACTTCACCCTGCCATCTTCCTTCAAGGTGGCCTCAAGGCCAGACTCTGGCATGGCAGCCAGATTTCTCAGTGTGTTTAAAGTGATCAGGGGGAAAAAAAAGAAAGACCCTGGAGCTGACCCAGCACAAGAGCATGAAGAAGCGGAGCAGTTCCAGACACTGCAGGATGGTGAGTGGCAGAGCTGGGCCACAGGGCTGATGACTGCAGCCAGCTTGGCTCCATCCCATCCCATCCCATCCCATCCCATCCCATCCCATCCCATCCCATCCCATCCCATCCCATCTCATCCCCCCCCTGGGGACAGGCCCATGGACAGGACGGAGGAGGGGCTGGGCAGACACCCTGCAGTGGCCGTGCTCCATCCCCTGGGACATCCCGGGGCTCTCCCTGCCTGGGAGCGCAGGGCTGGGCTGTGTTCTCCGGCCTCTCCCGCAGCCCCTCAGCTCTGGCTGCGCTCACTCTTTGCCAGATGCAGCCCTGGACCGGACACAAGAGCAGGAACCCGCCCGTGGCCGCTTCCGCAAAAGCCTGAAGGTACCAGCAGCCATCCCCACATGGCTGGGCCTGCTGTCACTGCTCAGCCCAGCACCATGCTTGGAGCACTCCATGGAACATCCCGGGCTTCCCTGTCCTTTCTTCTCCTGCAGATGTTCCGGCAGTTCCTGCGCATTCAGCGTAGAAAGACTGGCAGCACAGCAGCTGCGGGCGCAGCCGAGCCTGACTCGGGGCTGACTGAGCTCCAGGCAGAGCCTGATGGCAGCCCAGGTTCAGCTGAGTGCTCAGAAGACTCTGAGACCTCAGAAACTGAAACCTGGCAAAGGCTCTTCTCACACCCAATGACTGAGGACGTGGCCATCACAAACCACGACAAGGAAGAGACTCAGGGCATCACAACTACTGACACCAGCCCAGATTCACTGGAGCACTCAGAAGACTCTGAGGTTGCAATGAATGATCACAGGGCAAAGGCTGACATGGCACTGACTGAGGATGTGGCCATCAGAAACACCAAAACCAGAGAGACTAAGGGCATCACAACTACTGACACCAACCCAGATTCAATGGAGCACTTAGAAGACTCTGAGGCTGCAATGAACGATCACAGGGCAAAGGCTGACATGGCACTGACTGAGGATGTGGCCATCACAAACGCCAACACCGCAGAGACTCAGGGCCTTGCAAATACTGACACCACGCCCACTCCCACTCTGAGTCAGGAACTCATATTCGACTGTTTCAAGGAGCCTTGTGTTTCTTCTCACCAGCAGCAGCAGGTAAGCAGCCTGGGTCCACACCTGGAGGCCTCCCAGGATGGTGTGTCCCCTCAAGCCATGGTCTCTGGGCCCCCTCAGCCTTGAGGCCACCCACAGTGTGGTGGGAACAGAAGCACTTCTTGGGGAAGCTGGGGAAGTTGTTCCTTTGGACAGCGCTCCAAGTCTCCCCCATGTCTCCTCCAGGTGCCAGCCAAGGTGGAGAACATCCACCAGAGTCTCATGTCCCACGTCTCTGTGGATGCCAGGCTGCAAACGGACATTGTGAGGCTGGCAGAAGAACACCCTGCTGACGTGGTGCTGACCCTCCTGCGCTGTGCCCCAACATGTGACAGGTACGGGGCCCACGAGCCTTGAGAGCTCAGGGCTCAGCAGCCTTTAGGGCCCGTGGCCCTGCACAGCCTGTCCAATGGTCTCTGCCAGACAGGCAGAGAGGCCCAGGACCCTCAGGCCCCTCTGTTTCCTGAGCCTGCTGCCAATGCTCCCCCCCTGCCCTTCAGGGCACAGGCCTCTGTCACCTGGGTCCCCACAGCTACGCAGGGCATGGTGCTGTGACTGAGATGCCCCTGACACAGAGCTGCCATCCCACAGAGCTGCTGCAATGATGTGGAGAGCCATAGGCTCATCGGGACCAGCACTGGAGAATGCGCTGCCAACACTGCTCTGTGTGATGGAGGACTGGCCTCTGCACAGAATGTGCACCTCCGATGGGGACAACAAGGACCTTTTTGCCCTGGCTGTGAGTTTTCTGGGCCTTTGCTCAGCCCCAGGTTGCCTCTCCAGCAGCTCTCCATCCTCTCCATGCCTCAGGCGCTGGGCTGAAACCTGGCCTAGGGGCAGGCTCAGGGGGCAGCAGGCCCGCTGCTCCCCCTGAGCCTGCCCTTGGGCCCTGCCCCATGGACACCTCGGCACTGAGCGCTGCCTTGGGCTGCTTCTTTTGCAGGCAACTCTGGTGATCTGGCTGATTGTCCAAGTGCCTGAGTGCCACAAGGCGATCATCCTTTATTCCTCCCGCCTGTTTGTGGCTCTGCTCTTCCATGTTGTCATCACCACACAGCAGATGCCACCAGAGGAAGTTGATAATTTCTGGAGTGCATGCCAGGAGAAACACCGCCTTCCCAGCAAGCCCAACAGGTCCCAACAGTCCTCCTGTCCTTCCCATGCCCTTGTGGCCAGCGCCAGTGCTCCCAGTGTGACCTGGGCTTTCCTCTGCACACAGGTTTGCAGTGCAGGCCATGAAGGCTCTGCTCTGCCGACTGCAGTGTGACCATGTGGTGGTGGCTATGGAGCGCAAGCGTGGCTGGGACACGCTGCTTTGTGCTCACACCCAGCACTATGCCGTGGGTCTGCTGGCCAGGTGAGACCCTCTTCTGCCCACTGCCCCCAGCATTTGTGCCCTGTGCCCCACACAGTCCCTGTGCTCATGGGCCAGTGGGCCTCTTCAGCGGGAGACAGCCAAGAAGACTGGAAAAGGCTGGGAGAGGAGGGTGCCCAGAAGGGGCTGCCTCTCCAAGTGCTCACATCCCCTCCAGGGATGCTGGGGAAAGACCAGAGCTCTGTGAGTCAGTGTTGTGAGAGGTTTGGTCTCCCCACCTCAGGGCTTTGGTGTCTTTTTCCCCCCTGCCAGGGAGATGCTCCGTGGTTTGATCCCTTTGTGTTCTCGCATCGCACTCCACTTGCTCCGGCAGCTCAGCAGGGAGGAGCCGTGCTGGGATCTGCCTGCCCTGGCATTCCTTGTGGAGGTGAGCCTGTTGGCCAGCGCTGCCTCGCTGAGCTGCCTCCCAGCTCTCTGCCCTCTTGTAGCCACAGCTGCCAGGACAGTGCCCACACCCTGTGCTGCTGCCTGGGCCCAGCCCTGTGCGCTTCTGGGCTCCTGCCGGCCGGGTCCCCTGTCACTGCCCTGCGCCTTTCAGGTCCTCGAGTGCCTGGACACGACTAAATGTGGTGACAGCATGCTGGAGATTATGTCAAGGCACCTGCAGAGCGAGTGCAGGGAGCGGCGTCGCCTGGCACTCAGAGGCCTCGTGGTGCTCAGCAAGGATCCCTCGATGGTGAGAAGGGGGCAACGGCTGAAGCTGTGCCCGGCAAAGCAGCCCCTTGGTCTGGCAGGGCTTCAGGAGCTGAGGCAGCTGCTCCCAGCTCTCCTGCCTCACCTGCCCCAGTGCTTTGGGACAGGCCTTTGGCCTGTGGGCCCTGCAGCAGCAGGGTGGGGTTGCAGTGCCAGGGTGCTGCTGGCCGTGCAGCCGTCCATGGCTTCCCAGCACAGCCTTGTGTTCCACCCAGGCCAGAAGAATGTGCAGCGTGTCTCAAAGCCTTCTGGAGCTGTTGGGGGATGAAGATAGAGAGGTGGTCAGCATGAGCCTCCATGTGTTCACCAATGTGCTCCAGCACAAAGACATCCTGGTATCCAGCACCACCGCCCCAAAGCTGGCTGAGGCACTCCTGCTGCTCTTTGAGCATGTAAGGCTCTGTGTCCACCCCATGGGCACAGACTGCCCAGATAACCTTTTCCCTTATGGATTTTCATACGTTGTCTCAAGTAAGCCTGGAATAATTGGTGTTAAAATCTTATCCTCCTCTTTTCTAAAGGACAACAGCCATGTGCAGTTGCTCTCCATTCAACTCATGCACAAGATGATGGACTTGGTAGTGGATGAGGGAAAAAAGCCCATGAAGAAGATTCTGAGTCAGGGCTTGCTCCCACTTTTCTTGTATTGCCATGTTGAGAACTGGCATGTGGCGAAGGTGAGGTTTTCTGTGATGCCGGTGGATCTCTGAGAGGGGCCTCGGCTGCCTCCTGCCCTGGCACCTGGTGGGCTGCAGCCTCCTCCAGGCCTTGGCACAGGGACACAGGTTTTGTGCCCCGGGCTGTGGGGCAATCTCTGGGTCTCTGCTGCTCTCCAGGCCTCTCGGGAAACGCTACTTCGTGTGTCCAAGTTTTTGAAGAGGAGGAATCTCGAACAGCTGGTGAAGAAGGAGCAGCTGTCAAAGTTTGCCGAGGTCCTGGTAAGGACGGCCTAGAAGCCCCAGGCTCAGCCTGGAGAAGCCCCATGGGCACGTTGCTCAGTGTCTGGCAGCTCAGGCTGGACGCTGTGTCCCTGCCCGCTGCTGCAGCCAGAGGCCGCGTGGGCTCTTCTCCAGGCTCCTGTGGGCCCCAGCCGGGTGCCGATGGAGCCCCGGCCCGGCGGGGCTGCAGGGTGGCACGGCGGCTCCCCGGGCAGCAGCCGGCCCTCTGCCCCCTCCAGAGCCCGGCGCCAGCGGCTGCTGGCCGGGCCTCAGGGCTGTGCGGGCAGGGGAGGCCTGGGCTGGGCGCAGGGAGCACCCGCCCAGGGGCGGAGACCGCGCCAACCCTTCCCTCCTGCCGCTCTCTCCAGCTGGCAGAGGACAGGAGCCGAGCGGCTGAGCACCTGCGCCGGGCCCGGCCCTACCTGCAGAGCCCACAGGAGCCCCTGCAAGAGGCGGCCATCAGGTTCATGGGTGAGCCACGAGCCCAGGCTCCCTCCCTGTCCTGCCACAGCAGGATCTGGGCCACGGTCCATAACAGGCTCTGTGTTCCTAGTGACCGCCGGGCGGTACTTGAGGAAGCAGCAGGAAGAGACCCAGTTTATCTACAAGGGTGAGGGCTGACAGCGGGGGCTGGTGGGAGAGGTGCGATGCCTGGGCAGGGAGCTGCAATCCCTGTCCTTGCTGTGGTGGGCTTTGCTCCTTGTGTGGATGAGAGGTGGCGTGGGCAGAGCACAGAGAGATTTCAGGGTCTCGGAGGGGCGGACTCATGGCAGGCTGATCCAGTTGACACCCCCTTTTCTTGTGGCCATGGCTAGAGCTGGGTGGGATGGACCTCGCAGGAAGGTCTGCTAGGATTCCCACAGATCCTGGCTCTAACCAGGGCTCTGTCCCTCTCTCTTCCAGCCCTTCAAGCCCTGTGGAGAGATGACAGTCCTTCCCAGACAAACATAGTAGTTCAAGATACATTCAGTGAAAGAGCTGCAGAAGTGGCTCAGAAGAACCAGTGTCTGCATCAGGCCTCCAAATGCCATGGAAGATGAGACTACCTTGAGACCAGAAGAGACCAGCTGGAGCTCCAGGCACAGCTGATGATTGGCACAGCTGACCCTGTGGGAAACCTGCAGGGCTTCAGCCCTCTCCCTGCTTATAGATAGCTCCTTCCCTCCAGCCCTCAGACACTGCCCATCCCCTTTTTTCCCCTCCACTCTCCCTCCCTGATGACAGCTCTTTCCCTCTAGCCCTCAGATCCTGCCGATCCCATTTTTCCCTCCTACCCCATCCCTTTGGTTTGTCTTCTATTAATAAATTGTTTGGCTTTTTCACTTTGCCTGCATCTCTGTGGAGATGAAGTGACGCAAATCCCGAGCCCTTGGACACATAGGCCCCTGCTGCCGTTCTCTTCCATGCCGTGTTTTGTGCACACGCGCAGAGCAACGAGGGCAGATCAGGCTGGAAAGGTGCCTGTGCTGAAGGTGCAGTTCCACAACACTGTGGAGTTGCAGATCTTGCTGAGCACACGGAAGGCCGGCAGTGGGACAAGGAGCCTGTGTGTCAGGGACCGAAATCGTGTCTAAGGCCCTGCCATTCTTGGTCTGCTGTTGTGCACATCAGGCAGGTAATGAAGAACAGACAATGAAGGAAACCTTATTGTGAAGTTGCTGTGAATTTGACCCTTAAAAGAAGCAATGGGTTGGTCAATCGATGGGAAGTTAACCTGTGAAAGAGGAACAATAGACAATGGAGCTGTGCTTGGCATGGAAGTGGTATCACAAGCCATTGCGGCTCATCTCAGGCGCTGGCCAAGCGTGAGATGACGTCAGAACTGGAAAGACTCCACTCCAGAGGAGGAGACATCAGGCCTGCTTCTGGGGTGGAGGGACGAAAAGGCCAAAATGCACGTCCTTTTGATGCAGGGGATGCCCTGAAGGTGGGTGGCCTGTCTGCCCCTCCCACTGGAGCACAGTGGTGAGCCCAGCTGAGGGGAGCCCAGTGCTCCTTGCTCCTCTCTGCTGACACGGGAGCGTCTGTCTGCTTTCGGGACGGCCCTGGCTGTGTCAGGGGTGCTATGTGGACACGAGACAGCTGGTCCTGTCCCGCTGGGTCCCAGCAGTGCCTGGCAGCAGTTCTGCATCCATGTCAGGATGATGGCCCAGAGAGGCCCTGGAAGCTGAGGCAGCTGATTTTTAGCTTTTGCAGGTGCCTACAGGTCAAGGCCAATGGTGTTCCCTCAGGATACTGCAGTCCTGAGGGGCCTCCCTAATTCAAAGTAATCAGCAGACAAATGCATTGTCGGCCAAAAGCCCTTTTATTGATCCGGGGGGAGGGCATGGGGCTGCACCCCACTAACATGCTTCTCTGCCATGTATGAATTTTAGTGCATTTATGGAGGAATTGTATCAAAAATACCATCCATCTTTACCCTGCTGCGGTGATTCGATAGGCAGGGGGTTAGAAATACATTCTGTCAGATTCCTGTCCTCGAAGCTAATGCCCAGCCGCTGTCCAGGAGCAGTGTCCATGCCCTAAAGCAGCACTTCCTCCTCATGGTTTCCCTGCACAGGGCTGATTCCGTACTTGCCCTTAGTTCTTCTGGTAGACTCTGTCTAAAGCTTTTTGTCAAGTCACTCTCCTGTCAGGTTTGGCCCTCGAGTTTTTCCTTATGCTAACTGGTGCTAAGTAGTTATGTATATCTGTGCTAAGTACTCGTTTACTTCTGTGCTTATGTCAAGCAAAGGCCTTGTTTCATTCTCCCCTTCTCTTTATCCTGATGCAAATTCTTTTGCAAGATCCTCTCCATAGTCCACAGTACATGTTGCAAACAGGCTTAGAAGGAAACTTTAAAGTAACAAAAAGGAGGCATGTTGATTAAAAAAGTAAGCTTCTTTATTACAAAATGAACAACTGGCCGCAAAAGCCTCAGGCAAGTCCAGATACTGTTTCAACAGCTTAGTAATTGTAACCTAGGGGTGTTTTCAGGGAAAGCGGCTCCCAGGAAAGACGCGGGAGTTAGACACCCCAGGCCTTTTCAAGTCTCTCTCTTGTCTCCTGATTGGGGCGCTCAGGATCTGTGCTGTGACAGGTCTATTTCTCCATTGCTGATTGACTTATAAGTTGGTGCAGTCTTGGCCAATCATTTTGGAATTCTCACCTCCCATTGGCTGGTCTCTCTTCCAATCTTGATTTAAGTTGTGGTTGTGTTCTATGACAGAATACTCCTGAAAGTTTCTCTGCCCCTGCACAAAGATTGGCAACCCATCACCTCCCTGGTTCCACTCCCCCTTTATACATGAACCACACTACTGGGTTTTCATAGAACTAATCACACTTTGTTACTGGTATTAACAACATTTAACTTGTATTAACAACATTTACCTTGTATTAACAACATTTAACCATTGTTAACTACGTTCCCCAAAGGTTTAAATTTTATTTTTGTTCATAACAATCCCCCCTCTAATTCTTTGATCGGGCTTGGCCCGCATCAGCCTTAACTTATCAAACTGGATTTCATACTTTTGGTAAAATTCTCTTAACTTCTGGTATTTCTCATACATCTCTTTTGCGCTCTCTGTTCCTTTTCTGTCTTGGTTTTCTTTCATCAGCATAATTTTCTCATCTGTTAACCCTTCAAGAGAAGTCTGGACAATGTTATTAATCATTCTGATAAGACAAGGTATTAAACAAGGAAGGAAAATTAAATTTATGAGTCCCCCCCCCAACCCCCCTCCCCCTATAAGCAGTATCTTTTTCCACCATTCTCCATTCCAGATGTTATCCCACCAATTAGCTTTTATCAATGGGGTCCATCGTTGTACTGGTACATGTGCGAGTTTTCTAATCCTGGTGGTTACATTTTTAATTAGGTCCCCATGATTGTCAATTTCTAGACAACATTCAGATGAATTAAACTTTCCACATACCCCTTCTTCTTCGGCCAGCAGGTAGTCCAAGGCTAGCCGGTTCTGATATATGGCAGTCCTCATCTGGCGGCTCTGTACTGATAACAAGTCTAAAACTAAAGCTGTCTCATTAGAAACTATTCCTAGAAGTGCTTGTAACCTTATAATTGTGTTCAACATGTAAATGGGGGTTCTATACCCCCATGCACCGTCCTGTGCCCAGGTGGCAGGGCCGTAGGTTTCAATAATTCTCTCTGGGGGCCACTCTTCGTCTCCCCAGCTCTGGGTTCCTCCAATTAGATATCTCTTTTGACGTTTTAATTCATCATAGAGGGGTACCCCTAAATCTGGATGGTCATCTTTTGGAAGTAAAAAGAATGACACTCTTATTACACCTAATGTACAACTGCCCTTCCAGTCTTTTGGTAGCATCACATATGCCATCTTTCCACAAATCCAAAACAATCCTTTTGGGCCTTTCCAGAATTTTAGTGATCTGGTATTTCTAACTTCATTTTTGTTCCAAAATTTAGACAACCAGGGTTCGTCTTGAAATAGATTTGGTTCTTTAGCTAGACACTCCTACAATTGTTCTCTTTGTATAAATGAACAGTTTGAGCCTGGCTTTTGTTTTTGTGCCCAATACAGATGTTTACTCTGGGGAATCCACCACTCATGGGTATCATTAGTAGTTAGATACCTTTTACAAGACAGTTCACCTACATAGGAAAGAAAGTTCAGTCCTTTTCTCCATATACATTCTTCCCCGATTACCTCGGACTTTAAGTTCCAAACTTCTTCCGCATTTTGGACGTCTGGTTTTCGATCTCTATCTAGGTTTTTCATTGCTTTTAGAGTTTCTTGAGGGCTGAGCGCGATTCCTTCCCAGGGCCATATTTCTGACCTCCTGGTATCCCCACATATCCAGCATATATTCGATACGTTGAACTCATGGCTAATTCTTTCTACTAGATCTGAAAACAAATTCTTTCCATTCGGTAATTTTGTTTCTACCCCTGGTTTATTCACCCTTTTTATTTCTTTTTCTTTTTTTAAGTCCAATCCTTTTCCATTAAGTCCAAACCTTATTCCCTGGTTTCTTGTCAGTGCAGAACCATTTCTCCCTTGTAGGGCATTCCCCCACTAGTTTCTGTTTAGGGGTCCCTTCATTTTCAAATAGCCAATAGGTTTTTCCATCTTCTACACAGGTTTGTAATTGTGACAAGTCAACACACTCAGGGTTAAGATTAGTGTGGAATCTGAGAACTGCGCTTCGCGCATTTCCGGTATAGACAGCATGATAGCACTTATCACAGGAGTTTGGTGAGCTCTCCTGGAGACTCACAGTCGTTATTGCTATCAACCCCCATAGGGGTCCAGTACAGGTTACTCTCTTGATTCTCATGGTCCTTAGTCAGCTTTGGATGGTAAGAGCACTGTCACCTGATCTGGGCTTGCCCCCTGTGCTTACCGGTTCTTACCGGTGTCCACGTCTCACTCCACTCTTTCCCTGTGTTGACTTGTTATTTTTTTCCGTTTTAGGGTCAGATCACTACAGTGGTGGGAGAATGCTCTATCTTATGGAGACTTCTTGTCACTGATTCTGTAATGAGAAATACCAGAAATTGTAATTAGTTGCCATTAGTTGAATGTTTTACTTTTACTTTTTAAAATCAAAGAGATGCTTTTCTAACTTCAATAAATATTTTCAATAGTAACATTTTAATAAATATGACAATAAATATTCATATAATTCTTTATCTTAACTTTTACACTAATACTGGATTTAAATAGGATATTAAATAACAGGTTGATAAACAATATCTTTAAATAACAGTTCATAAATTACAACATTAGAACAACACTTATAAAAACAAGAGGTGCTGCTTGATGTTAGTCAAATTTCCCATAGTCTATTCTGTGGGAGCCGGAACTGGACTTTTGACCCTGGTATCATGGGTCCACCCTTTCTCTTGTGTTCTTTTTGCAGTTTTGGTAGTCAATGAAACTTGGTACGGGCCTTCCCATCTGGGGGTTAACGGCTGTTCTTTCCACGATCTAATTAATACCCAATCTCCTGCTGGATATTTATGGATTTTAAAATCAATAGGAGTACTTTGGGGGAGATATCATTTTCTTCTTAACTCTTCTAATGTTTTTGCAATTGTTTTTAGGTGAATTTTCACATCTTTATCTCCTTCGTATGTCCCCATGCAATGTGAGGTGGTCAAAAATGGGAGTCCAAACATCAATTCATAAGGGGAAATACCCACATCAGATCTAGGCTTTGTTCTCACTCTCATCAGGGCTAATGGGAGGCATTTGATCCAATTAATTTTTGTTTCATCTACTAGCTTGGCAAGTGTAATTTTCAGGGTCTGGTTAGCTCGCTCTACTCTTCCTGAGCTTTGGGGCCTCCAAGGAGTATGCAACTTCCAAGTCATACCAAGGGTTTTGATTACATTTTGTAAAATTCTAGCAGTAAAATGAGGCCCTCTGTCTGAATCTATTGTATTCACTATACCATAACGTGGGATAATTTGTTCAAGTAGAATTTTACTAACAGCTCCGCAGTTGCTTTTACTGTTGGAAAAGCCTCTATCCAATGGGTAAGGTGATCGATGATAACTAATAAATATCTAAACCTCTGTACCTGAGGAAATTCAGTGAAGTCAATTTGTATATCCTGAAAAGGCCTTTTAGGTAATTCTCTTCCCCCTACAGGTACTTTCTCCATTATTTTATTGTTTCTTTTCTGACAAGTCATACAATCCTTTGTTACAGCTTTTCCTAGCCCAAATAACCCAATGCGCACATATGTTCTTAAGAAGTGATCACACAGTGCTTGAGTTCTCCAATGCGTAGAGGCATGCAGAATTTCCAGGATTTTCCGAGATAGATTTTTGTTCAATACTTGCCTCCCATCAGGCATTGTCCATTTCCCAAATTCATCCTTAACGCCCCCTTGTTTTTGCAATTCTTCTTGCTCTCGTTCTGTGAATATTGGAATCTCTTCCCCATCTATTACTCTTAGGTTTTCTATTTTAAGTAGCTGCTCTTCTTTTCCTAAAGCTGCCCCTTTAGCTGTCTGATCCGCTAAATTATTTCCGAGTATTTCTATTGATGTCCCCCTTTGATGTCCTTTAACATGTACTACTGCGACTTGTAATGGATCTTTTAGTGCTTTTAATATTTCTTTTATCAATTCTTCATGAATTAACATTTTACCTTTAGACTTTATGAACCCTCTTTCCTATCAAATCTAACTGAATGTGTGAACAACTCCATAAGCATACTTAGAATCAGTATCGATAGTTCCTTTATTGTATTTCAACCAAATTAGACCTCTTACTAGGGCATACAATTCACAGCACTGAGCTGACCATTTCGTTGGCAATTTTCCTTTCTCTATTACTTTCATCGTTTCCACATCTATGACTGCGCAACCTGACATCCTTTTCCCTTCGACAATTCGAGAAGAGCCATCTACAAATAACACTTCCCCTTCTAATAAAGGTAATTCTTGTAGATCTTTTCTTGCTTTAGTTTGCAGATCAATTAATTCTTCACAACAATGTTCAAGGTGGCCTTCTGATTTCCCATATAAAAATTGTGCAGGGTTTTGCACTTTTGTAGTTGTAAGTTCTATGTTATCAATATTAGTGAGTACTTCATTTCATATTTCAGTAATCGACTGTCCGTAATCCACTGACTAGCTTTCTTGCTTAATATTAATTCTATATCATGGGGGATATGTACCTTAATTTTACCTCCACAAGTTAGTTGATAACTTTCCTCAATTCGAGTCACAGTAGCGGCCCCTGACTGTAGGCAGGTGGGCCAGCCTCTCACCACAGGGTCTAACAATTTAGATAGATACGCAACCGGTTTCCTTTCTCAGCACCACTCTTGCACTAATACACCATTAAACAATTCCTTCATCTACATTTACAAACAGTTCAAAAGGTTTTTCCAAATTTGGCAAACTTAAAACCGGAGCTTTCATCAGTCTTTCCTTCAATGCCATTAATTTCCCCTCATCTGCTTCAGTCCATTCAAAAGTCCTGGTCTCAACCAATTGATCGTATGAAAATTTAACTAACTGGGTGTGTCCATCAATCCAGGATTTACAGTACCCAACTAAAGCTAATAATTTTCGTACATCCCCTTTTGTCTTTGGGGAGGGCAGGGATAGGATTCCCTCAATTCTACTCATTGCTAATTTCTTATAACCTTTCCCAATTAAAAGTCCTAAATATTTTACTTCTTGCTCTACAAATTGGAGCTTTTTTCCTTGACGCCTTTAACCCCTTTTTTTCCCAGAAAATTTAAAAGTCTTATGGTAGTTTCTCATATTAGTTCCTTTTGCTCCCCTGAAATTAATAGATCATCCACGTATTGTAAAATCTGGCTATTCTCTTTTGGCTCAAATTGCTCTAATAACCCTTCCAGTGCTTGTCCAAACAAATTTGGTGATTCAGTAAACCCTTGGGGCAATCTCATCCATTGATATTGTTGTTTTCTCCCTGTGTTCTCATCATACCATTCAAAAGCAAACCACCCCCTACTTTCCTCTGCTAATGGGCACGCCCAAAATACATCTTTAAGAGCTATCACACTAAACCAGGAATGTTCTGGTGGTTTTTTATTCAACAGAGTGTAAGGGTCGGGCACTACTGGATATCTGGCTACAGTTTGCTTATTGACCTCTCTTAGATCCTGTACTAATCGCTATCTTCCATCCGGTTTCTTAACTGGTAAAATTGGTGTATTGTGGGGTGACATGCACGGCTCTAATACCCCATCTTGAATCAATCCTTTTATTACGGGACTTAACCCCTGTTTTCCTTCAGCTGAGATGGGATATTGACGGACTTGAATGGCTGTAGTTCCGGGTTTCATTTTTATCTCTATCGGTGGTATGTCTAATAAACCTCAACCACCCTCTTCTGCCCACACCTGGGAATCTATTTCTTTCTCGTCTTCTCTATTTAATCTCATAATTGTTGCTACCATCTTCCCTTCTTTCGGAACTACCCCATCCCCATCTTTATTTGTAAATCACGGCCGAGTAAGTTACAGTTCAACTTAGGCATAAATAGTGAATCAACACATCCTTCCCTTGAATTTCCTCTCACTATTACTTGTTTAATTACAGGTACTTCAAATGGACTGTTGCTTGCCCCTCTTACTTTACAAGTTGCTCTACTAAGTTTGCTCCTTCTGGTATCTTAAAAACACATGACCTATCAGCTCCTGTATCTACTAAAAATTCAAATTCTTCTCTCTGAGGGCCTACTTCTCAATTTATCGAGGGCTCTGCTTTTAAATCTTTTACTGCCCTCAGAGAATAGAGCCCTTGACATCCCTAATCTTCTCCTTCTCCAACTCCTGTCTCAGTTTCTCTGTATAATTTCTGGCCCTTTACGAGCTGCTTACAATATTTCTTAACGTGACCCCCTTTACCGCAGTAAAAGCAGTCTGGTTTTTCAAATTCTCCTCTTTGGTCTGGTTTTCTCTCCTTTGAACCATACCAAGGCCAGTAAACTGACCCTTCTTGAAGAGCCTCCTTTGGCCATATCTCGACCCAATACTGTATCATCTTTATTTTATCTAATTCCTTAAACTTCTCATCACTTTCCCATTTTTCAATCATTTCTCCTAAAGGGCTACTGGGTGGAATTTCTTTCAGCTTACCCTTCTCAGTCCTTCCCCTACGGGAGTTCTTACTAGTACACTGCCCCATTTTGTAAATGAACCGGACAACTAACTAACCTAGCAACCAGTAACTCAAATGAGCTCATGAAAGGATCTACACTTATATGAAATAGGTCAATTGAAATAACTCTTAACAAAATAAACTGATAAAGCAATTGGAACCTTGATTGGTCAAAAATAAATTCTATCCAAAATATTGAATACAACAATCTAAATTAACGTAATGAATACGAGCTTGAATAATCAAGTGATTGAAATCAAACAAAAAATTAAAGTATTGGCATTTAATTAAAACATTTGAAATAAATAATTAAAATAAAATAATTTAATTAAAGTAAAAATGATCAGAATTAAATTAATTGGAATCACAAAATGAGAATTGTGTAATTGCAATAAAGAAACAATTGGAATAAAACAATTAAATTTCAATAAAATGATTGGAAATAAGCAATCAGACTAGCACATGATCATTTAATTTTAAGTATTGTATCTAACAAAATAATGGAATTAACAATTTTTTAAATTAAAACAATTGAATTAAATAATTAATAAATTGAAACAAAGCAATTGAAATAAAACAACTGAAATAAAACAACTGGAATGAAACAATTGGAATGAAACAATTGCAATAAAACAACCAGAATAAAACAACTGGAATAAAAAAAATTGGAATAACAATTTCTAATCCAGGTCAGGTTTAAATAAGACTAATTGAAAAACAAATATTTGAAATAGAATGACATAATTAAAACAATTACTTAAAATAATTGGTGAATTGAAGTAAAACAATTGAAATAAGATATTGAAAAAAATTGAAATAAAACAATTAGAACAAAATAATTGAAATAACAACATTCAATCGCGGTTCAGATTTAAATGAGAATAATTCAAAATCAAATAATTGAAATAGAATGAAATAATTAATAGATTTGAAGCAGAATGATGGAAATTAAAGAATTAAAATCACAATTGTATCAACTTTAAAATTAAAACAATTGAATAAAATAATTAATAACTTGAAATTAAAAAATGGAATAAAACAACTGAAATAAAACAATTGGAATAACAATTTCTAATCCAGTTCAGGTTTAAATAACTGAAAATCAAATAATTGAAATAGAATGAAATAATTAGTAGATTTGAAGCAGAATGACTGAAATTAAATAATTGGAATCACAATTGTCAACTTTAAATAAAATGATTAAATTGAATGATTGAAATTAAATAATGAAATTTGACAAAACTTTGTAGAGTAAAACAATCAAATAAAATAATTGATAAATTGAAATTAAATGATTAAAATGTAGAATCTAAATAAAACATTACCAGTAGAACACCAAATGAATCTAACAGAAACAATTAAATAAATCAATCTGAATAGATTACAATAAAAAGATCAATCTATATATAACTAGTAATAATCCAAAATACCAAATTGGAATTCTTGTAATTGAGATTAATAAAATGAACAAACTTAATGAAATAATAAAAAAAAAAAAACAATCTATAGAGACAAAAACTCACAGAGGTAGGGCTTCTATCCCCTGTTGCTCTCTGCTAATTGTATATCCTGATTTTCACTGACCTGCTCCTACAAAGCCACTCCCATCTGTGAGGGATGATTGGGGGGCGTAGGCATATATAAGAACCGATGAATTCCTACTCCTTTTCCCAGTTTATAAGATTGTGGTTTTGAAAGGGATAACTTCTGCTGGTGACTTGTGGCTCCACTAATATTCAAAACTTTACCAGGACCAATTTTTTCCAACTCTATATTTAATACAGAATGTGTTGCACCTGCATTCACCAGACATTTCATTTTCCTCATCTTTTCCCCCAGTTCTATTTTGACCAGAGCGTTTTCTGGGGGGATGCCCGCCAGCCAGCCCGTGCATTGATTCTTTGCCAGATGCAGCCCTGGACCGGACACAAGAGCAGGAACCCGCCCGTGGCCGCTTCCGCAAAAGCCTGAAGGTACCAGCAGCCATCCCCACATGGGCTGGGCCTGCTGTCACTGCTCAGCCCAGCACCACGCTTGGAGCACTCCATGGAACATCCCAGGCTTCCCTGTCCTTTCTTCTCCTGCAGATGTTCCGGCAGTTCCTGCGCATTCGGCATAGAAAGACCGGCAGCACAGCAGCTGAGGGCAGAGCCGAGCCTGACTCGGGGCTGACCGAGCTCCAGGCAGAGCCTGATGGCAACACAGATTTGGCTGAGCACTCAGAAGACTCTGAGACCTCAGAGACTGAAACCTAGGCAAAGGCTCTTCTCACGTCAATGACTGAGGACGTGGCCATCACAAACCACGACAAGGAAGAGACTCAGGGCGTCACAACTACTGACACCAGCCCAGATTCACTGGAGCACTCAGAAGACTCTGAGGTTGCAATGAATGATCACAGGGCAAAGGCTGACATGGCACTGACTGAGGATGTGGCCATCACAAACGCCAACACCGCAGAGACTCAGGGCCTTGCAAATACTGACACCACGCCCACTCCCACTCTGAGTCAGGAACTCATATTCGACTATTTCAAGGAGCCTTGTGTTTCTTCTCACCAGCAGCAGCAGGTAAGCAGCCTGGGTCCACACCTGGAGGCCTCCCAGGATGGTGTGTCCCCTCAAGCCATGGTCTCTGGGCCCCCTCAGCCTTTGAGGCCAGCACAGTGTGGTGGGAACAGAAGCATTTCTTGGGGGAAGCTGGGGAAGTTGTTCCTTTGGACAGCGCTCCAAGTCTCCCCCATGTCTCCTCCAGGTGCCAGCCAAGGTGGAGAACATCCACCAGAGTCTCATGTCCCACGTCTCTGTGGATGCCAGGCTGCAAACGGACATTGTGAGGCTGGCAGAAGAACACCCTGCTGACGTGGTGCTGACCTTCCTGCGCTGTGCCCCAACGTGTGACAGGTACGGGGCCCACGAGCCTTGAGAGCTCAGGGCTCAGCAGCCTTTAGGGCCCGTGGCCCTGCACAGCCTGTCCAATGGTCTCTGCCAGACAGGCAGAGAGGCCCAGGACCCTCAGGCCCCTCTGTTTCCTGAGCCTGCTGCCAATGCTCCCCCCCTGCCCTTCAGGGCACCAGGCCTCTGTCACCTGGGCCCCCACAGCTGCACAGGGCATGGTGCTGTGACTGAGATGCCCCTGACACAGAGCTGCCATCCCACAGAGCTGCTGCAATGATGTGGAGAGCCATAGGCTCATCAGGACCAGCACTGGAGAAAGTGCTGCCAACACTGCTCTGTGTGATGGAGGACTGGCCTCTGCACAGAATGTGCACCTCCGATGGGGACAACAAGGACCTTTTTGCCCTGGCTGTGAGTTTCTGGGCCTTTGCTCAGCCCCAGGTCGCCTCTCCAGCAGCTCTCCATCCTCTCCATGCCTCAGGCGCTGGGCTGAAACCTGGCCTAGGGGCAGGCTCAGGGGGCAGCAGGCCCGCTGCTCCCCCTGAGCCTGCCCTTGGGCCCTGCCCCATGGACACCTCGGCACTGAGCGCTGCCTTGGGCTGCTTCTTTTGCAGGCAACTCTGGTGATCTGGCTGATTGTCCAAGTGCCTGAGTGCCACGAGACCATCGTCCTTTATTCCTCCCGCCTGTTTGTGGCTCTGCTCTTCCATGTTGTCATCACCACACAGCAGATGCCACCAGAGGAAGTTGATAACTTCTGGAGAGCATGCAGGGAGGAACACCGCCTTCCCAGCAAGCCCAACAGGTCCCAACAGTCCTCCTGTCCTTCCCATGCCCTTGTGGCCAGCGCCAGTGCTCCCAGTGTGACCTGGGCTTTCCTCTGCACACAGGTTTGCAGTGCAGGCCATGAAGGCTCTGCTCTGCCGACTGCAGTGTGACCATGTGGTGGTGGCTATGGAGCGCAAGCGTGGCTGGGACACGCTGCTTTGTGCTCACACCCAGCACTATGCCGTGGGTCTGCTGGCCAGGTGAGACCCTCTTCTGCCCACTGCCCCCAGCATTTGTGCCCTGTGCCCCACACAGTCCCTGTGCTCATGGGCCAGTGGGCCTCTTCAGCGGGAGACAGCCAAGAAGACTGGAAAAGGCTGGGAGAGGAGGGTGCCCAGAAGGGGCTGCCTCTCCAAGTGCTCACATCCCCTCCAGGGATGCTGGGGAAAGACCAGAGCTCTGTGAGTCAGTGTTGTGAGAGGTTTGGTCTCCCCACCTCAGGGCTTTGGTGTCTTTTTCCCCCCTGCCAGGGAGATGCTCCGTGGTTTGATCCCTTTGTGTTCTCGCATCGCACTCCACTTGCTCCGGCAGCTCAGCAGGGAGGAGCCGTGCTGGGATCTGCCTGCCCTGGCATTCCTTGTGGAGGTGAGCCTGTTGGCCAGCGCTGCCTCGCTGAGCTGCCTCCCAGCTCTCTGCCCTCTTGTAGCCACAGCTGCCAGGACAGTGCCCACACCCTGTGCTGCTGCCTGGGCCCAGCCCTGTGCGCTTCTGGGCTCCTGCCGGCCGGGTCCCCTGTCACTGCCCTGTGCCTTTCAGGTCCTCGAGTGCCTGGACACGACTAAATGTGGTGACAGCATGCTGGAGATTATGTCAAGGCACCTGCAGAGCGAGTGCAGGGAGCGGCATCGCCTGGCACTCAGAGGCCTCGTGGTGCCCAGCAAGGATCCCTCGATGGTGAGAAGGGGGCAACGGCTGAAGCTGCGCCGGGCAAAGCAGCCCCTTGGTCTGGCAGGGCTTCAGGAGCTGAGGCAGCTGCTCCCAGCTCTCCTGCCTCACCTGCCCCAGTGCTTTGGGACAGGCCTTTGGCCTGTGGGCCCTGCAGCAGCAGGGTGGGGTTGCAGTGCCAGGGCGCTGCTGGCCGTGCAGCCGTCCATGGCTTCCCAGCACAGCCTTGTGTTCCACCCAGGCCAGAAGAATGTGCAGCGTGTCTCAAAGCCTTCTGGAGCTGTTGGGGGATGGAGATAGAGAGGTGGTCAGCATGAGCCTCCATGTGTTCACCAATGTGCTCCAGCACAAAGACATCCTGGTATCCAGCACCACCGCCCCAAAGCTGGCTGAGGCACTCCTGCTGCTCTTTGATCACGTAAGGTTCTGCATCCTGAGCCACAGGCATCGGGTGCTTCCCAGAAACTTTGTGCCCTGTGGATTTTCAGGCCTTTGCCCAGGTGGGCCTGGAGTAGCTGGTGTAGGTCTTTTCCTTTCCTCTAGGACAACAGCCATGTGCAGTTGCTCTCCATTCAACTCTTCTGTAAGGTGATGGACTTGGTAGTGGATGAGGGAAAAAAGCCCCTGGAGACAATTGTGAACAAGAGCCTGGACACACTTTTCATCTACTGTCATGATGACAACTGGCACGTGGCAAAGGTGAGCATTTCTATGATGCTGGGAGGGGGCTCGGCTGCCTCCTGCCCTGGCGCCTGGCGGGCTGCAGCCTCCTCCAGGCCTTGGCACAGGGGCACAGGTCTTGTGGCCTGGGCTGTGGGGCCATCTCTGGCTCTCTGCTGCTCTCCAGGCCTCTCGAGAAACGCTGCATTGGGTGGCCAAGTACCTGAACAGGAGGGATCTCGAACAAGTGGTGGAGAAGGAGCAGCTGTCAAAGTTTGCCGAGGTCCTGGTAAGGACGGCCTGGAAGCCCCAGGCTCAGCCTGGAGAAGCCCCATGGGCACGGTGCTCAGTGTGTGGGCTGGCAGCTGTGCCCCTGCCCGCTGCTGCAGCCAGAGGCCGCGCGGGCTCTTCTCCAGGCTCCCGTGGGTCCCAGCCGGGTGCCGATGGAGCCCCAGCTCGGCGGAGCTGCGGGGCGGCACCGCGGCTCACCGGGCAGCAGCCGGCCCTCTGCCCCCTCCAGAGCCCGGCGCCAGCGGCTGCTGGCCGGGCCTCAGGGCTGTGCGGGCAGGGGAGGCCTGGGCTGGGCGCAGGGAGCGCCCGGCCCAGGGGCGGAGCCCGCGCCAACCCTTCCCTCCTGCTGCTCTCTCCAGCTGGCAGAGGACAGGAGCCGAGCGGCCGAGCACCTGCGCCGGGCCCGGCCCTACCTGCAGAGCCCACAGGAGCCCCTGCGAGAGGCGGCCGTCAGGTTCATGGGTGAGCCACAAGCCCGGGCTCCCTCCCCACCCCGCCGCAGCTCGGCCCCAGCCCCACCTGCTGCCCCGGCAGCGCCATCCGGGCCCGGCGCCGTGGAGCCCCGCCTGGCCTGGGCGCTGCTGCAGCCCTCCGGCAGCCGTGCCCTTGGGTTGGCAGCGTGCGGCAAGGGCCCGGGCTGAGCCCTGCCGGGCCAGGAGGCCGTGTGGCCACAGGGCTGGCAGCGCCGCTGGCAGGGAGCTGTGCCGCTGGGCCGTGACAGGCTCTGTGTTCGCAGGGATGGCCGAGCGCAGCTCGAGGGGGCAGCAGGGAGAGCTCCAGCTGATCTGCAATGGTGAGTGAGGGCAGCGGGCTGACAGCGGGGGCTGGCGGGGGCAGCTGCGAGCCCTGTCCCGGCTGCAGTGGGCTCTGCTCCCGGTGCG
This sequence comes from Vidua chalybeata, assembly GCF_026979565.1. Taxonomy (NCBI): domain Eukaryota; kingdom Metazoa; phylum Chordata; class Aves; order Passeriformes; family Viduidae; genus Vidua; species Vidua chalybeata. The sequence goes on from NC_071536.1 coordinate 439,452, forward strand.
CACCAGGGAGGCTGTGGGCAGAGCACACAGAGATTTCAGGCACACGTCTGGGAGACATGGCAAGTACCTCCCAGCTGATTCCAATGTCTCCTACTCCCTTCTGGGTGGGATGGCCCTGTTCAGAAGGACTCCTAGCATTCCCACAGATCCGGGATCTCACCATGTCTCTGTTGCTGTCTCTTCCAGCCCTTCAAGCCCGGAGGCAGGATGCCAGCCCGTCATGCTCTAACCTGGAAAATCAAGCCCAGTTTCCTCAAAGACCTAAAGAATTAGGCACACCTTCTGGATCCAGTGAACCAGTGTCCCAAGAACACACCCGGAGACATTGAAGAGGACATCACCTCTCAGTGCTGCTGGAACTCCTGGCATAGGGCACAGTTCTTGTGGCTTCAGCACTCTCCCTGCCTGTAGATAGCTCCCTCCCTCTAGATAGCTCCCTTCCTCCAGCCCCCAGACACTGCCCATCACCTTTTTTTCTCTCCACATGTCCTCCTTTTTGATAGCTCTGCCTCACCAGCCCTCAGTCTATCCATCACCTTTTCTTCCCCTCCACTCTCCCTCCCTGTTGACAGCTCCCTACCTCCAGCCCTCAGACCCTGCCCATCCCCTCTTTTCCCCTCCCCTCTCGTCTCTTTGTTTCATCTTCCATTAATAAACGGTTTGGCTTCTTCCCTTTGCCTGCATCTCTGTGGAGATGAAGCGACGCAAATCCTGAGCCCAGGGACACACGGGCCCCTGCTGCCGTTCTCTTCCACGCCATGTTTTGGGCGCACACACAGAGCAACGAGGGCAGATCCGGCTGAAAAGGTGCCTGTGCTGAAGGTGCAGTTCCACAACACTGTGGAGTTGCAGATCTTGCTGAGCACCCTGGAGCCCCTGGAATTTGGAAGAGCCAACCTGAGGATGAACCCAGCTGTGAGTGATTCCATGGCAAGCATCCACAGAGTTCAAAGGAGCTTGGAATGCTGGAAGTTTTCAAGAATAGCTTCCTAAAGCTCAGCAGTGCTCCATCCCTGCACAGGATGCGGAAGAGGACAGAACCAGCGACCATCCGGGCTTAACAGGGGGCTTTGGGTGTGCCTAAGAGCAAATGAAGCTGCAGCGCAGCGCCCAGGACTCGGACGCGCAACCGTGCCAGTGCCCGGAGCGCTGTCAGGCAGTGCTGGGATCCCGGGTGTGGTTCTGGTCCCCACAGGTGAGGAATGGCAGCCCCAGGCTCAGAGCCAGTCAGAAAGCCAACCAAGTGAGCCCACAGGGAGGGCACCCTTCCCGTTTCTCTTGGGCATGGCCGCAAAACAGCCCCTGCTGCTTCTTCCTCTGCCTGTGTTTGGGGTGTGCTGCTGGCAGAGGCAGCCAGGTTGTGCTCTGCCTTCCAAAGCCTGTTGGGAGCGGGCATGAAAAGCGCTGTGTGTACAGCGGAGAGTCCTGGAAGGTGCTGGCAAGAGCATCTTGTAGTAACAGGGCTCTGGTCTGTGGCCGGGAACAGCCTGGATTTGGTGCCGTGAGCACAGGCAGGAGTTGAGGCAGGTGAAGAGGCAGTGGGCAGCTTGTGTTGGTAGAGGGCCTAGGTCTGCACATCTGAACCTCCACCTGGATACGCACTTGGGGGAATACGAGCTAGAGCTGGAGCGCCTGTCCTGAAAGGACCTGAACTCCTTCAGCCTTGCCAGCGTTTCTTAAGGCTGTGTTGGTGTTCCCCGGAAAAGCTGCGCATTTAGGGAAACACCTTTGGAGGAAAGGGGCTTGCTTCTCAAGGAAAGTGCTTCGCCCAGGGAGCTCCCAGTGAGGCAGCTGCAAGTGTCCCCCTTTGGCTCTCTGTGCTCCTTTCAGTCCTTGAAGGCCCATTGCACTTGGCAGAGGGGCAGGAAGAAGGCTGTGAAGAGCAGCTTTGGCATCCACCTGGAGCTGCAGAGAACAACCCAAGCACCTGCAGCAGGATGTGTTACCCCCCTTTGGACAGAGGTGTGAGCAGAACCATCTCTGTCCCGCTGTGAGCCCCAAAGCTCTCTCTGGGCGCTGTGAATTCAAAGGCCTTTACACACACATTTCACATCTTCCCTGGCTGCTGTTGTCCCAGACTGGAAAAAGCAAGATGTATTCTATTTGCCATCTGTATGGCACTTGTCTTGTGTTAAATGGGCACTTGTTCCTTATCTCTTCCACAATCAATCCTTCCTTATGGGGAGACATCTGCTGATAAGGGGCCATTGAGTGTCACTGCATGACTGATAAGAACTCTCACATCCCACTGGGAGAGGCTCTGGCCAGAGGGAGGAGCCAAGCAATCCTACCTGCATGTATAGGCTTGAAATTCTGGCTCAGGAGCACAGCTTTTTTGCGCTGGATTTTCCCAGAGGAACAGCTGCCTCTTCCACTGCCTTTTCAGAGGAAGACTGCACCCTTTTCTACAAGATCACTTCTCCAAAAGAACCACACCTGACACTCCAGGAGGACTGCAGCCACAATTCCAATTGCACTGCTACCAACAACCTGACCAACAGGGTGTCAGGTTGTATTCTGACTCTGTCAGAATGTGTTGTTTTAGTTCACTGCACTGTTTATTTTATCTTTTCATTTCTTCCCTAATAAAGAACTGTTATTCCTGCTCCCATATTTTTGCCCAAGAGCCCCCCTTAATTTCAAACTTCTAACAATTCAGAGGGAACAGGTCTACCTTTTTCCATTTCAGAGGAGGCTCCTGCCTTCCTTAGCAGATACCTGTCTTTCCAAACCAAGACATCTGTGTTTCAACTCTCTGCAATATGCATTTGCCACCTGCTTGGTGGGAGCCGCTGTGGCCCAGAGCCAGCCCAGAGTGGGCTGGGTGGGCCAGGCAGCGTGGAGAGTCTTGGCTGATCTTGGTGTGCTCCTGGCCTCAGAAAGGCTTGGAAGGTTTGCCTCCCCAAGTGTCCTGCTCATTGGCTCTCCCTGTGCATCTTGGAGAGCACAAGGTAGGCATTTCTGGCAGCTGGGCATCAGCAGGCCTTAAAATGGGGGCGTGTTGTGGAGCGAGCCCAGCTGAGATACCCTGAGAGGAGCCCAGTGCTCCTTGCTCCTCTCTGCTGACACGGGAGCGTCTGTCTGCTTTCGGGACGGCCCTGGCTGTGTCAGGGGTGCTATGTGGACACGAGACAGCTGGTCCTGTCCCGCTGGGTCCCAGCAGTGCCTGGCAGCAGTCCTGCATCCACGTCAGGATGCTGGCCCAGAGAGGCCCTGGAAGCTGAGGCAGCTGACTTTAAGCTTTTGCAGATACATGCAGGGGATGGCCAACAGTGTTCCCTCAGGATACTGCAGTCCTGAGGGGCCTCCCCAGAGCTGCCTGATGCCGCCCACTCCTTGCGGCACCAGTTGCTTTCCTCTGGAATGCTCTACCTCCCCCGAGAGTGAAGGGGGAGCTGGAGAAAGAGCTTGCCAGGCTGCTCTCCATCCTTTCCCAGCAGCCCTGGCTGAGTGGAGAAGTCCGAGCTGAGCGCAGATGTGCCAATGGAACAGCCGTGCACAGGAAGGCTCGGTGGGAAGGATGAGCCAGGGTCCATAGGCCTGGCAGCCTGAGCTTGCTGCCAGGGAAGACCTTGGAGCAGATGCTCCCGAGTGCCATCCCAAAGCACGTGCAGGGAACCAGGGGGTCTGCTGGACGGTGGGAAAGCTCTGCGGAGGGACGGGGACAGCTGGGGCTCCTGGTGGGCTGTTGAGGGCTTCTCTGCGGGTGTTTGCAGGGGGTTGGTGTTGGGGAGCGTGTTGGGGAAGGAGTTGTCTGCAAGGTGAGAGGTCTAGGCTGGAATTTGAGTCAGCTTGAAGGCAGCATCTGTGGTTTGGCACAGCTTTACTTATGGAGGCCAGAAGGAATATCTGTGACTATTTCTCTTCATGGTCCTGATTCTCTTGCAGGGAACAAGATGGGAGAGCTGTACTTTATTGGCCACTTAGATATCTGTACTGAGGGAGGACGAGCCCTTTGTCCATCTACTCATTTGTCTGGGCTACTTTTGTAAGACTGAGTGGACTTTCATTCCTTGAGAGCTTTTATTCCTTAAGAGAATTGTGATATTATCATCGAAAACCATTTGCACACCAAAGAATGGCCTTCTTTTGCTTCTGTATAGTGCTATGTTTCAGAATTGACTTCCAATGGAATGTGTTAAGGCAAATGAGTTGCTGCTTTTAGATGGGAACAAACTTCCAAATCATTCACATTCTCCGGCAATCGCTATTGATTTGAGAAGTTTGCAAATTTTGGAACTACTTGAGTTGTGTAATGAGAAGTAAAGCCTTCCGGAATTGAGGAGTCTTAAATGCCCTGATACCACAGAGCAGGGCAGGGTTTGCTGATGGTTTGAGTTGTTCCTAAAGATCCTGTTGGGCTGCCTTAGACACTTAGGGCCAGAGATTCCTTCCAACCTGGGCCACTTTGGGTGGGGCTGGGGGTGGCCCCAGGGCAGGTGGCAGTGTGTGCAAGGGCCCTTTGTGACACGCTGCAGCACGGTCACCGTGTCATGGAAGGGGCCGGGGTGTCCAAGGGCCCTCCCTTTGTGACGCGTGGTGACATAGGAGCTGGCGGTGACAAGAGCACGCCACAGTGCTCGGAGCAGGCGACGGGACAGGACAGGACAGAGCGGTGCTGTGAGGAGCCCCCGCACAGCGCGCTCCTTCGTGTCTGACCCGGAGCTTTTCCGAGGCGTTATTCCTGCAGGTGACCTCGTGGCAGGACTGCGGGACTTGGCAGCCCGTGGCCTTCCCGAGGCTTTTCTTTTGCAGGTGCCCGCAAGGCCAGACTGAGGAAATTGGTGACCACAAGCCTTACGAGGAGTCTCCTGTCATTGTGGCAGGAGCCCTCAAGACCAGAGTGCAGGACTTGCTGTCCTGCAGCCGTCCTGAGGTTTCTCTGCCTCAGATGCCTTCAAGGCACAACGACGCGACTTGTTGACTCAGAACTTCACCCTGCCATCTTCCTTCAAGGTGGCCTCAAGGCCAGACTCTGGCATGGCAGCCAGATTTCTCAGTGTGTTTAAAGTGATCAGGGGGAAAAAAAAGAAAGACCCTGGAGCTGACCCAGCACAAGAGCATGAAGAAGCGGAGCAGTTCCAGACACTGCAGGATGGTGAGTGGCAGAGCTGGGCCACAGGGCTGATCACTGCAGCCAGCTCGGCCCCATCCCATCCCATCCCATCCCATCCCATCCCATCCCATCCCATCCCATCCCATCTCATCCCCCCCACTGGGGACAGGCCCATGGACAGGACGGAGGAGGGGCTGGGCAGACACCCTGCAGTGGCCGTGCTCCATCCCCTGGGACATCCCGGGGCTCTCCCTGCCTGGGGAGCGCAGGGCTGGGCTGTGTTCTCCGGCCTCTCCCGCAGCCCCTCAGCTCTGGCTGCGCTCACTCTTTGCCAGATGCAGCCCTGGACCGGACACAAGAGCAGGAACCCGCCCGTGGCCGCTTCCGCAAAAGCCTGAAGGTACCAGCAGCCATCCCCACATGGGCTGGGCCTGCTGTCACTGCTCAGCCCAGCACCATGCTTGGAGCACTCCATGGAACATCCCGGGCTTCCCTGTCCTTTCTTCTCCTGCAGATGTTCCGGCAGTTCCTGCGCATTCAGCGTAGAAAGACTGGCAGCACAGCAGCTGCGGGCGCAGCCGAGCCTGACTCGGGGCTGACTGAGCTCCAGGCAGAGCCTGATGGCAGCCCAGGTTCAGCTGAGTGCTCAGAAGACTCTGAGACCTCAGAAACTGAAACCTGGGCAAAGGCTCTTCTCACGCCAATGACTGAGGACGTGGCCATCACAAACCACGACAAGGAAGAGACTCAGGGCATCACAACTACTGACACCAGCCCAGATTCACTGGAGCACTCAGAAGACTCTGAGGTTGCAATGAATGATCACAGGGCAAAGGCTGACATGGCACTGACTGAGGATGTGGCCATCAGAAACACCAAAACCAGAGAGACTAAGGGCATCACAACTACTGACACCAACCCAGATTCAATGGAGCACTTAGAAGACTCTGAGGCTGCAATGAACGATCACAGGGCAAAGGCTGACATGGCACTGACTGAGGATGTGGCCATCACAAACGCCAACACCGCAGAGACTCAGGGCCTTGCAAATACTGACACCACGCCCACTCCCACTCTGAGTCAGGAACTCATATTCGACTGTTTCAAGGAGCCTTGTGTTTCTTCTCACCAGCAGCAGCAGGTAAGCAGCCTGGGTCCACACCTGGAGGCCTCCCAGGATGGTGTGTCCCCTCAAGCCATGGTCTCTGGGCCCCCTCAGCCTTTGAGGCCACCCACAGTGTGGTGGGAACAGAAGCACTTCTTGGGGGAAGCTGGGGAAGTTGTTCCTTTGGACAGCGCTCCAAGTCTCCCCCATGTCTCCTCCAGGTGCCAGCCAAGGTGGAGAACATCCACCAGAGTCTCATGTCCCACGTCTCTGTGGATGCCAGGCTGCAAACGGACATTGTGAGGCTGGCAGAAGAACACCCTGCTGACGTGGTGCTGACCCTCCTGCGCTGTGCCCCAACATGTGACAGGTACGGGGCCCACGAGCCTTGAGAGCTCAGGGCTCAGCAGCCTTTAGGGCCCGTGGCCCTGCACAGCCTGTCCAATGGTCTCTGCCAGACAGGCAGAGAGGCCCAGGACCCTCAGGCCCCTCTGTTTCCTGAGCCTGCTGCCAATGCTCCCCCCCTGCCCTTCAGGGCACCAGGCCTCTGTCACCTGGGTCCCCACAGCTACGCAGGGCATGGTGCTGTGACTGAGATGCCCCTGACACAGAGCTGCCATCCCACAGAGCTGCTGCAATGATGTGGAGAGCCATAGGCTCATCGGGACCAGCACTGGAGAATGCGCTGCCAACACTGCTCTGTGTGATGGAGGACTGGCCTCTGCACAGAATGTGCACCTCCGATGGGGACAACAAGGACCTTTTTGCCCTGGCTGTGAGTTTCTGGGCCTTTGCTCAGCCCCAGGTTGCCTCTCCAGCAGCTCTCCATCCTCTCCATGCCTCAGGCGCTGGGCTGAAACCTGGCCTAGGGGCAGGCTCAGGGGGCAGCAGGCCCGCTGCTCCCCCTGAGCCTGCCCTTGGGCCCTGCCCCATGGACACCTCGGCACTGAGCGCTGCCTTGGGCTGCTTCTTTTGCAGGCAACTCTGGTGATCTGGCTGATTGTCCAAGTGCCTGAGTGCCACAAGGCGATCATCCTTTATTCCTCCCGCCTGTTTGTGGCTCTGCTCTTCCATGTTGTCATCACCACACAGCAGATGCCACCAGAGGAAGTTGATAATTTCTGGAGTGCATGCCAGGAGAAACACCGCCTTCCCAGCAAGCCCAACAGGTCCCAACAGTCCTCCTGTCCTTCCCATGCCCTTGTGGCCAGCGCCAGTGCTCCCAGTGTGACCTGGGCTTTCCTCTGCACACAGGTTTGCAGTGCAGGCCATGAAGGCTCTGCTCTGCCGACTGCAGTGTGACCATGTGGTGGTGGCTATGGAGCGCAAGCGTGGCTGGGACACGCTGCTTTGTGCTCACACCCAGCACTATGCCGTGGGTCTGCTGGCCAGGTGAGACCCTCTTCTGCCCACTGCCCCCAGCATTTGTGCCCTGTGCCCCACACAGTCCCTGTGCTCATGGGCCAGTGGGCCTCTTCAGCGGGAGACAGCCAAGAAGACTGGAAAAGGCTGGGAGAGGAGGGTGCCCAGAAGGGGCTGCCTCTCCAAGTGCTCACATCCCCTCCAGGGATGCTGGGGAAAGACCAGAGCTCTGTGAGTCAGTGTTGTGAGAGGTTTGGTCTCCCCACCTCAGGGCTTTGGTGTCTTTTTCCCCCCTGCCAGGGAGATGCTCCGTGGTTTGATCCCTTTGTGTTCTCGCATCGCACTCCACTTGCTCCGGCAGCTCAGCAGGGAGGAGCCGTGCTGGGATCTGCCTGCCCTGGCATTCCTTGTGGAGGTGAGCCTGTTGGCCAGCGCTGCCTCGCTGAGCTGCCTCCCAGCTCTCTGCCCTCTTGTAGCCACAGCTGCCAGGACAGTGCCCACACCCTGTGCTGCTGCCTGGGCCCAGCCCTGTGCGCTTCTGGGCTCCTGCCGGCCGGGTCCCCTGTCACTGCCCTGCGCCTTTCAGGTCCTCGAGTGCCTGGACACGACTAAATGTGGTGACAGCATGCTGGAGATTATGTCAAGGCACCTGCAGAGCGAGTGCAGGGAGCGGCGTCGCCTGGCACTCAGAGGCCTCGTGGTGCTCAGCAAGGATCCCTCGATGGTGAGAAGGGGGCAACGGCTGAAGCTGTGCCCGGCAAAGCAGCCCCTTGGTCTGGCAGGGCTTCAGGAGCTGAGGCAGCTGCTCCCAGCTCTCCTGCCTCACCTGCCCCAGTGCTTTGGGACAGGCCTTTGGCCTGTGGGCCCTGCAGCAGCAGGGTGGGGTTGCAGTGCCAGGGTGCTGCTGGCCGTGCAGCCGTCCATGGCTTCCCAGCACAGCCTTGTGTTCCACCCAGGCCAGAAGAATGTGCAGCGTGTCTCAAAGCCTTCTGGAGCTGTTGGGGGATGAAGATAGAGAGGTGGTCAGCATGAGCCTCCATGTGTTCACCAATGTGCTCCAGCACAAAGACATCCTGGTATCCAGCACCACCGCCCCAAAGCTGGCTGAGGCACTCCTGCTGCTCTTTGAGCATGTAAGGCTCTGTGTCCACACCCATGGGCACAGACTGCCCAGATAACCTTTTCCCTTATGGATTTTCATACGTTGTCTCAAGTAAGCCTGGAATAATTGGTGTTAAAATCTTATCCTCCTCTTTTCTAAAGGACAACAGCCATGTGCAGTTGCTCTCCATTCAACTCATGCACAAGATGATGGACTTGGTAGTGGATGAGGGAAAAAAGCCCATGAAGAAGATTCTGAGTCAGGGCTTGCTCCCACTTTTCTTGTATTGCCATGTTGAGAACTGGCAAGTGGCAAAGGTGAGGTTTTCTGTGATGCCGGTGGATCTCTGAGAGGGGCCTCGGCTGCCTCCTGCCCTGGCGCCTGGTGGGCTGCAGCCTCCTCCAGGCCTTGGCACAGGGACACAGGTCTTGTGGCCTGGGCTGTGGGGCCATCTCTGGCTCTCTGCTGCTCTCCAGGCCTCTCGGGAAACGCTACTTCGTGTGTCCAAGTTTTTGAAGAGGTGGGATCTTGAACAGCTGGTGGAGAAGGAGCAGCTGTCAAAGTTTGCCGAGGTCCTGGTAAGGACGGCCTGGAAGGCCCAGGCTCAGCCTGGAGAAGCCCCATGGGCACGGTGCTCAGTGTCTGGCAGCTCAGGCTGGCAGCTGTGCCCCTGCCCGCTGCTGCAGCCAGAGGCCGCGCGGGCTCTTCTCCAGGCTCCTGTGGGCCCCAGCCGGGTGCCGATGGAGCCCCGGCCCGGCGGGGCTGCAGGGTGGCACGGCGGCTCCCCGGGCAGCAGCCGGCCCTCTGCCCCCTCCAGAGCCCGGCGCCAGCGGCTGCTGGCCGGGCCTCAGGGCTGTGCGGGCAGGGGAGGCCTGGGCTGGGCGCAGGGAGCACCCGGCCCAGGGGCGGAGACCGCGCCAACCCTTCCCTCCTGCCGCTCTCTCCAGCTGGCAGAGGACAGGAGCCGAGCGGCTGAGCACCTGCGCCGGGCCCGGCCCTACCTGCAGAGCCCACAGGAGCCCCTGCAAGAGGCGGCCATCAGGTTCATGGGTGAGCCACGAGCCCAGGCTCCCTCCCTGTCCTGCCACAGCAGGATCTGGGCCACGGTCCATAACAGGCTCTGTGTTCCTAGTGACCGCCGGGCGGTACTTGAGGAAGCAGCAGGAAGAGACCCAGTTTATCTACAAGGGTGAGGGCTGACAGCGGGGGCTGGTGGGAGAGGTGCGATGCCTGGGCAGGGAGCTGCAATCCCTGTCCTTGCTGTGGTGGGCTTTGCTCCTTGTGTGGATGAGAGGTGGCGTGGGCAGAGCACAGAGAGATTTCAGGGTCTCGGAGGGGCGGACTCATGGCAGGCTGATCCAGTTGACACCCCCTTTTCTTGTGGCCATGGCTAGAGCTGGGTGGGATGGACCTCGCAGGAAGGTCTGCTAGGATTCCCACAGATCCTGGCTCTAACCAGGGCTCTGTCCCTCTCTCTTCCAGCCCTTCAAGCCCTGTGGAGAGATGACAGTCCTTCCCAGACAAACATAGTAGTTCAAGATACATTCAGTGAAAGAGCTGCAGAAGTGGCTCAGAAGAACCAGTGTCTGCATCAGGCCTCCAAATGCCATGGAAGATGAGACTACCTTGAGACCAGAAGAGACCAGCTGGAGCTCCAGGCACAGCTGATGATTGGCACAGCTGACCCTGTGGGAAACCTGCAGGGCTTCAGCCCTCTCCCTGCTTATAGATAGCTCCTTCCCTCCAGCCCTCAGACACTGCCCATCCCCTTTTTTCCCCTCCACTCTCCCTCCCTGATGACAGCTCTTTCCCTCTAGCCCTCAGATCCTGCCGATCCCATTTTTCCCTCCTACCCCATCCCTTTGGTTTGTCTTCTATTAATAAATTGTTTGGCTTTTTCACTTTGCCTGCATCTCTGTGGAGATGAAGTGACGCAAATCCCGAGCCCTTGGACACATAGGCCCCTGCTGCCGTTCTCTTCCATGCCGTGTTTTGTGCACACGCGCAGAGCAACGAGGGCAGATCAGGCTGGAAAGGTGCCTGTGCTGAAGGTGCAGTTCCACAACACTGTGGAGTTGCAGATCTTGCTGAGCACACGGAAGGCCGGCAGTGGGACAAGGAGCCTGTGTGTCAGGGACCGAAATCGTGTCTAAGGCCCTGCCATTCTTGGTCTGCTGTTGTGCACATCAGGCAGGTAATGAAGAACAGACAATGAAGGAAACCTTATTGTGAAGTTGCTGTGAATTTGACCCTTAAAAGAAGCAATGGGTTGGTCAATCGATGGGAAGTTAACCTGTGAAAGAGGAACAATAGACAATGGAGCTGTGCTTGGCATGGAAGTGGTATCACAAGCCATTGCGGCTCATCTCAGGCGCTGGCCAAGCGTGAGATGACGTCAGAACTGGAAAGACTCCACTCCAGAGGAGGAGACATCAGGCCTGCTTCTGGGGTGGAGGGACGAAAAGGCCAAAATGCACGTCCTTTTGATGCAGGGGATGCCCTGAAGGTGGGTGGCCTGTCTGCCCCTCCCACTGGAGCACAGTGGTGAGCCCAGCTGAGGGGAGCCCAGTGCTCCTTGCTCCTCTCTGCTGACACGGGAGCGTCTGTCTGCTTTCGGGACGGCCCTGGCTGTGTCAGGGGTGCTATGTGGACACGAGACAGCTGGTCCTGTCCCGCTGGGTCCCAGCAGTGCCTGGCAGCAGTTCTGCATCCATGTCAGGATGATGGCCCAGAGAGGCCCTGGAAGCTGAGGCAGCTGATTTTTAGCTTTTGCAGGTGCCTACAGGTCAAGGCCAATGGTGTTCCCTCAGGATACTGCAGTCCTGAGGGGCCTCCCTAATTCAAAGTAATCAGCAGACAAATGCATTGTCGGCCAAAAGCCCTTTTATTGATCCGGGGGGAGGGCATGGGGCTGCACCCCACTAACATGCTTCTCTGCCATGTATGAATTTTAGTGCATTTATGGAGGAATTGTATCAAAAATACCATCCATCTTTACCCTGCTGCGGTGATTCGATAGGCAGGGGGTTAGAAATACATTCTGTCAGATTCCTGTCCTCGAAGCTAATGCCCAGCCGCTGTCCAGGAGCAGTGTCCATGCCCTAAAGCAGCACTTCCTCCTCATGGTTTCCCTGCACAGGGCTGATTCCGTACTTGCCCTTAGTTCTTCTGGTAGACTCTGTCTAAAGCTTTTTGTCAAGTCACTCTCCTGTCAGGTTTGGCCCTCGAGTTTTTCCTTATGCTAACTGGTGCTAAGTAGTTATGTATATCTGTGCTAAGTACTCGTTTACTTCTGTGCTTATGTCAAGCAAAGGCCTTGTTTCATTCTCCCCTTCTCTTTATCCTGATGCAAATTCTTTTGCAAGATCCTCTCCATAGTCCACAGTACATGTTGCAAACAGGCTTAGAAGGAAACTTTAAAGTAACAAAAAGGAGGCATGTTGATTAAAAAAGTAAGCTTCTTTATTACAAAATGAACAACTGGCCGCAAAAGCCTCAGGCAAGTCCAGATACTGTTTCAACAGCTTAGTAATTGTAACCTAGGGGTGTTTTCAGGGAAAGCGGCTCCCAGGAAAGACGCGGGAGTTAGACACCCCAGGCCTTTTCAAGTCTCTCTCTTGTCTCCTGATTGGGGCGCTCAGGATCTGTGCTGTGACAGGTCTATTTCTCCATTGCTGATTGACTTATAAGTTGGTGCAGTCTTGGCCAATCATTTTGGAATTCTCACCTCCCATTGGCTGGTCTCTCTTCCAATCTTGATTTAAGTTGTGGTTGTGTTCTATGACAGAATACTCCTGAAAGTTTCTCTGCCCCTGCACAAAGATTGGCAACCCATCACCTCCCTGGTTCCACTCCCCCTTTATACATGAACCACACTACTGGGTTTTCATAGAACTAATCACACTTTGTTACTGGTATTAACAACATTTAACTTGTATTAACAACATTTACCTTGTATTAACAACATTTAACCATTGTTAACTACGTTCCCCAAAGGTTTAAATTTTATTTTTGTTCATAACAATCCCCCCTCTAATTCTTTGATCGGGCTTGGCCCGCATCAGCCTTAACTTATCAAACTGGATTTCATACTTTTGGTAAAATTCTCTTAACTTCTGGTATTTCTCATACATCTCTTTTGCGCTCTCTGTTCCTTTTCTGTCTTGGTTTTCTTTCATCAGCATAATTTTCTCATCTGTTAACCCTTCAAGAGAAGTCTGGACAATGTTATTAATCATTCTGATAAGACAAGGTATTAAACAAGGAAGGAAAATTAAATTTATGAGTCCCCCCCCCAACCCCCCTCCCCCTATAAGCAGTATCTTTTTCCACCATTCTCCATTCCAGATGTTATCCCACCAATTAGCTTTTATCAATGGGGTCCATCGTTGTACTGGTACATGTGCGAGTTTTCTAATCCTGGTGGTTACATTTTTAATTAGGTCCCCATGATTGTCAATTTCTAGACAACATTCAGATGAATTAAACTTTCCACATACCCCTTCTTCTTCGGCCAGCAGGTAGTCCAAGGCTAGCCGGTTCTGATATATGGCAGTCCTCATCTGGCGGCTCTGTACTGATAACAAGTCTAAAACTAAAGCTGTCTCATTAGAAACTATTCCTAGAAGTGCTTGTAACCTTATAATTGTGTTCAACATGTAAATGGGGGTTCTATACCCCCATGCACCGTCCTGTGCCCAGGTGGCAGGGCCGTAGGTTTCAATAATTCTCTCTGGGGGCCACTCTTCGTCTCCCCAGCTCTGGGTTCCTCCAATTAGATATCTCTTTTGACGTTTTAATTCATCATAGAGGGGTACCCCTAAATCTGGATGGTCATCTTTTGGAAGTAAAAAGAATGACACTCTTATTACACCTAATGTACAACTGCCCTTCCAGTCTTTTGGTAGCATCACATATGCCATCTTTCCACAAATCCAAAACAATCCTTTTGGGCCTTTCCAGAATTTTAGTGATCTGGTATTTCTAACTTCATTTTTGTTCCAAAATTTAGACAACCAGGGTTCGTCTTGAAATAGATTTGGTTCTTTAGCTAGACACTCCTACAATTGTTCTCTTTGTATAAATGAACAGTTTGAGCCTGGCTTTTGTTTTTGTGCCCAATACAGATGTTTACTCTGGGGAATCCACCACTCATGGGTATCATTAGTAGTTAGATACCTTTTACAAGACAGTTCACCTACATAGGAAAGAAAGTTCAGTCCTTTTCTCCATATACATTCTTCCCCGATTACCTCGGACTTTAAGTTCCAAACTTCTTCCGCATTTTGGACGTCTGGTTTTCGATCTCTATCTAGGTTTTTCATTGCTTTTAGAGTTTCTTGAGGGCTGAGCGCGATTCCTTCCCAGGGCCATATTTCTGACCTCCTGGTATCCCCACATATCCAGCATATATTCGATACGTTGAACTCATGGCTAATTCTTTCTACTAGATCTGAAAACAAATTCTTTCCATTCGGTAATTTTGTTTCTACCCCTGGTTTATTCACCCTTTTTATTTCTTTTTCTTTTTTTAAGTCCAATCCTTTTCCATTAAGTCCAAACCTTATTCCCTGGTTTCTTGTCAGTGCAGAACCATTTCTCCCTTGTAGGGCATTCCCCCACTAGTTTCTGTTTAGGGGTCCCTTCATTTTCAAATAGCCAATAGGTTTTTCCATCTTCTACACAGGTTTGTAATTGTGACAAGTCAACACACTCAGGGTTAAGATTAGTGTGGAATCTGAGAACTGCGCTTCGCGCATTTCCGGTATAGACAGCATGATAGCACTTATCACAGGAGTTTGGTGAGCTCTCCTGGAGACTCACAGTCGTTATTGCTATCAACCCCCATAGGGGTCCAGTACAGGTTACTCTCTTGATTCTCATGGTCCTTAGTCAGCTTTGGATGGTAAGAGCACTGTCACCTGATCTGGGCTTGCCCCCTGTGCTTACCGGTTCTTACCGGTGTCCACGTCTCACTCCACTCTTTCCCTGTGTTGACTTGTTATTTTTTTCCGTTTTAGGGTCAGATCACTACAGTGGTGGGAGAATGCTCTATCTTATGGAGACTTCTTGTCACTGATTCTGTAATGAGAAATACCAGAAATTGTAATTAGTTGCCATTAGTTGAATGTTTTACTTTTACTTTTTAAAATCAAAGAGATGCTTTTCTAACTTCAATAAATATTTTCAATAGTAACATTTTAATAAATATGACAATAAATATTCATATAACTCTTTATCTTAACTTTTACACTAATACTGGATTTAAATAGGATATTAAATAACAGGTTGATAAACAATATCTTTAAATAACAGTTCATAAATTACAACATTAGAACAACACTTATAAAAACAAGAGGTGCTGCTTGATGTTAGTCAAATTTCCCATAGTCTATTCTGTGGGAGCCGGAACTGGACTTTTGACCCTGGTATCATGGGTCCACCCTTTCTCTTGTGTTCTTTTTGCAGTTTTGGTAGTCAATGAAACTTGGTACGGGCCTTCCCATCTGGGGGTTAACGGCTGTTCTTTCCACGATCTAATTAATACCCAATCTCCTGCTGGATATTTATGGATTTTAAAATCAATAGGAGTACTTTGGGGGAGATATCATTTTCTTCTTAACTCTTCTAATGTTTTTGCAATTGTTTTTAGGTGAATTTTCACATCTTTATCTCCTTCGTATGTCCCCATGCAATGTGAGGTGGTCAAAAATGGGAGTCCAAACATCAATTCATAAGGGGAAATACCCACATCAGATCTAGGCTTTGTTCTCACTCTCATCAGGGCTAATGGGAGGCATTTGATCCAATTAATTTTTGTTTCATCTACTAGCTTGGCAAGTGTAATTTTCAGGGTCTGGTTAGCTCGCTCTACTCTTCCTGAGCTTTGGGGCCTCCAAGGAGTATGCAACTTCCAAGTCATACCAAGGGTTTTGATTACATTTTGTAAAATTCTAGCAGTAAAATGAGGCCCTCTGTCTGAATCTATTGTATTCACTATACCATAACGTGGGATAATTTGTTCAAGTAGAATTTTACTAACAGCTCCGCAGTTGCTTTTACTGTTGGAAAAGCCTCTATCCAATGGGTAAGGTGATCGATGATAACTAATAAATATCTAAACCTCTGTACCTGAGGAAATTCAGTGAAGTCAATTTGTATATCCTGAAAAGGCCTTTTAGGTAATTCTCTTCCCCCTACAGGTACTTTCTCCATTATTTTATTGTTTCTTTTCTGACAAGTCATACAATCCTTTGTTACAGCTTTTCCTAGCCCAAATAACCCAATGCGCACATATGTTCTTAAGAAGTGATCACACAGTGCTTGAGTTCTCCAATGCGTAGAGGCATGCAGAATTTCCAGGATTTTCCGAGATAGATTTTTATTCAATACTTGCCTCCCATCAGGCATTGTCCATTTCCCAAATTCATCCTTAACGCCCCCTTGTTTTTGCAATTCTTCTTGCTCTCGTTCTGTGAATATTGGAATCTCTTCCCCATCTATTACTCTTAGGTTTTCTATTTTAAGTAGCTGCTCTTCTTTTCCTAAAGCTGCCCCTTTAGCTGTCTGATCCGCTAAATTATTTCCGAGTATTTCTATTGATGTCCCCCTTTGATGTCCTTTAACATGTACTACTGCGACTTGTAATGGATCTTTTAGTGCTTTTAATATTTCTTTTATCAATTCTTCATGAATTAACATTTTACCTTTAGACTTTATGAACCCTCTTTCCTATCAAATCTAACTGAATGTGTGAACAACTCCATAAGCATACTTAGAATCAGTATCGATAGTTCCTTTATTGTATTTCAACCAAATTAGACCTCTTACTAGGGCATACAATTCACAGCACTGAGCTGACCATTTCGTTGGCAATTTTCCTTTCTCTATTACTTTCATCGTTTCCACATCTATGACTGCGCAACCTGACATCCTTTTCCCTTCGACAATTCGAGAAGAGCCATCTACAAATAACACTTCCCCTTCTAATAAAGGTAATTCTTGTAGATCTTTTCTTGCTTTAGTTTGCAGATCAATTAATTCTTCACAACAATGTTCAAGGTGGCCTTCTGATTTCCCATATAAAAATTGTGCAGGGTTTTGCACTTTTGTAGTTGTAAGTTCTATGTTATCAATATTAGTGAGTACTTCATTTCATATTTCAGTAATCGACTGTCCGTAATCCACTGACTAGCTTTCTTGCTTAATATTAATTCTATATCATGGGGGATATGTACCTTAATTTTACCTCCACAAGTTAGTTGATAACTTTCCTCAATTCGAGTCACAGTAGCGGCCCCTGACTGTAGGCAGGTGGGCCAGCCTCTCACCACAGGGTCTAACAATTTAGATAGATACGCAACCGGTTTCCTTTCTCAGCACCACTCTTGCACTAATACACCATTAAACAATTCCTTCATCTACATTTACAAACAGTTCAAAAGGTTTTTCCAAATTTGGCAAACTTAAAACCGGAGCTTTCATCAGTCTTTCCTTCAATGCCATTAATTTCCCCTCATCTGCTTCAGTCCATTCAAAAGTCCTGGTCTCAACCAATTGATCGTATGAAAATTTAACTAACTGGGTGTGTCCATCAATCCAGGATTTACAGTACCCAACTAAAGCTAATAATTTTCGTACATCCCCTTTTGTCTTTGGGGAGGGCAGGGATAGGATTCCCTCAATTCTACTCATTGCTAATTTCTTATAACCTTTCCCAATTAAAAGTCCTAAATATTTTACTTCTTGCTCTACAAATTGGAGCTTTTTTCCTTGACGCCTTTAACCCCTTTTTTTCCCAGAAAATTTAAAAGTCTTATGGTAGTTTCTCATATTAGTTCCTTTTGCTCCCCTGAAATTAATAGATCATCCACGTATTGTAAAATCTGGCTATTCTCTTTTGGCTCAAATTGCTCTAATAACCCTTCCAGTGCTTGTCCAAACAAATTTGGTGATTCAGTAAACCCTTGGGGCAATCTCATCCATTGATATTGTTGTTTTCTCCCTGTGTTCTCATCATACCATTCAAAAGCAAACCACCCCCTACTTTCCTCTGCTAATGGGCACGCCCAAAATACATCTTTAAGAGCTATCACACTAAACCAGGAATGTTCTGGTGGTTTTTTATTCAACAGAGTGTAAGGGTCGGGCACTACTGGATATCTGGCTACAGTTTGCTTATTGACCTCTCTTAGATCCTGTACTAATCGCTATCTTCCATCCGGTTTCTTAACTGGTAAAATTGGTGTATTGTGGGGTGACATGCACGGCTCTAATACCCCATCTTGAATCAATCCTTTTATTACGGGACTTAACCCCTGTTTTCCTTCAGCTGAGATGGGATATTGACGGACTTGAATGGCTGTAGTTCCGGGTTTCATTTTTATCTCTATCGGTGGTATGTCTAATAAACCTCAACCACCCTCTTCTGCCCACACCTGGGAATCTATTTCTTTCTCGTCTTCTCTATTTAATCTCATAATTGTTGCTACCATCTTCCCTTCTTTCGGAACTACCCCATCCCCATCTTTATTTGTAAATCACGGCCGAGTAAGTTACAGTTCAACTTAGGCATAAATAGTGAATCAACACATCCTTCCCTTGAATTTCCTCTCACTATTACTTGTTTAATTACAGGTACTTCAAATGGACTGTTGCTTGCCCCTCTTACTTTACAAGTTGCTCTACTAAGTTTGCTCCTTCTGGTATCTTAAAAACACATGACCTATCAGCTCCTGTATCTACTAAAAATTCAAATTCTTCTCTCTGAGGGCCTACTTCTCAATTTATCGAGGGCTCTGCTTTTAAATCTTTTACTGCCCTCAGAGAATAGAGCCCTTGACATCCCTAATCTTCTCCTTCTCCAACTCCTGTCTCAGTTTCTCTGTATAATTTCTGGCCCTTTACGAGCTGCTTACAATATTTCTTAACGTGACCCCCTTTACCGCAGTAAAAGCAGTCTGGTTTTTCAAATTCTCCTCTTTGGTCTGGTTTTCTCTCCTTTGAACCATACCAAGGCCAGTAAACTGACCCTTCTTGAAGAGCCTCCTTTGGCCATATCTCGACCCAATACTGTATCATCTTTATTTTATCTAATTCCTTAAACTTCTCATCACTTTCCCATTTTTCAATCATTTCTCCTAAAGGGCTACTGGGTGGAATTTCTTTCAGCTTACCCTTCTCAGTCCTTCCCCTACGGGAGTTCTTACTAGTACACTGCCCCATTTTGTAAATGAACCGGACAACTAACTAACCTAGCAACCAGTAACTCAAATGAGCTCATGAAAGGATCTACACTTATATGAAATAGGTCAATTGAAATAACTCTTAACAAAATAAACTGATAAAGCAATTGGAACCTTGATTGGTCAAAAATAAATTCTATCCAAAATATTGAATACAACAATCTAAATTAACGTAATGAATACGAGCTTGAATAATCAAGTGATTGAAATCAAACAAAAAATTAAAGTATTGGCATTTAATTAAAACATTTGAAATAAATAATTAAAATAAAATAATTTAATTAAAGTAAAAATGATCAGAATTAAATTAATTGGAATCACAAAATGAGAATTGTGTAATTGCAATAAAGAAACAATTGGAATAAAACAATTAAATTTCAATAAAATGATTGGAAATAAGCAATCAGACTAGCACATGATCATTTAATTTTAAGTATTGTATCTAACAAAATAATGGAATTAACAATTTTTTAAATTAAAACAATTGAATTAAATAATTAATAAATTGAAACAAAGCAATTGAAATAAAACAACTGAAATAAAACAACTGGAATGAAACAATTGGAATGAAACAATTGCAATAAAACAACCAGAATAAAACAACTGGAATAAAAAAAATTGGAATAACAATTTCTAATCCAGGTCAGGTTTAAATAAGACTAATTGAAAAACAAATATTTGAAATAGAATGACATAATTAAAACAATTACTTAAAATAATTGGTGAATTGAAGTAAAACAATTGAAATAAGATATTGAAAAAAATTGAAATAAAACAATTAGAACAAAATAATTGAAATAACAACATTCAATCGCGGTTCAGATTTAAATGAGAATAATTCAAAATCAAATAATTGAAATAGAATGAAATAATTAATAGATTTGAAGCAGAATGATGGAAATTAAAGAATTAAAATCACAATTGTATCAACTTTAAAATTAAAACAATTGAATAAAATAATTAATAACTTGAAATTAAAAAATGGAATAAAACAACTGAAATAAAACAATTGGAATAACAATTTCTAATCCAGTTCAGGTTTAAATAACTGAAAATCAAATAATTGAAATAGAATGAAATAATTAGTAGATTTGAAGCAGAATGACTGAAATTAAATAATTGGAATCACAATTGTCAACTTTAAATAAAATGATTAAATTGAATGATTGAAATTAAATAATGAAATTTGACAAAACTTTGTAGAGTAAAACAATCAAATAAAATAATTGATAAATTGAAATTAAATGATTAAAATGTAGAATCTAAATAAAACATTACCAGTAGAACACCAAATGAATCTAACAGAAACAATTAAATAAATCAATCTGAATAGATTACAATAAAAAGATCAATCTATATATAACTAGTAATAATCCAAAATACCAAATTGGAATTCTTGTAATTGAGATTAATAAAATGAACAAACTTAATGAAATAATAAAAAAAAAAAACAATCTATAGAGACAAAAACTCACAGAGGTAGGGCTTCTATCCCCTGTTGCTCTCTGCTAATTGTATATCCTGATTTTCACTGACCTGCTCCTACAAAGCCACTCCCATCTGTGAGGGATGATTGGGGGGCGTAGGCATATATAAGAACCGATGAATTCCTACTCCTTTTCCCAGTTTATAAGATTGTGGTTTTGAAAGGGATAACTTCTGCTGGTGACTTGTGGCTCCACTAATATTCAAAACTTTACCAGGACCAATTTTTTCCAACTCTATATTTAATACAGAATGTGTTGCACCTGCATTCACCAGACATTTCATTTTCCTCATCTTTTCCCCCAGTTCTATTTTGACCAGAGCGTTTTCTGGGGGGATGCCCGCCAGCCAGCCCGTGCATTGATTCTTTGCCAGATGCAGCCCTGGACCGGACACAAGAGCAGGAACCCGCCCGTGGCCGCTTCCGCAAAAGCCTGAAGGTACCAGCAGCCATCCCCACATGGGCTGGGCCTGCTGTCACTGCTCAGCCCAGCACCACGCTTGGAGCACTCCATGGAACATCCCAGGCTTCCCTGTCCTTTCTTCTCCTGCAGATGTTCCGGCAGTTCCTGCGCATTCGGCATAGAAAGACCGGCAGCACAGCAGCTGAGGGCAGAGCCGAGCCTGACTCGGGGCTGACCGAGCTCCAGGCAGAGCCTGATGGCAACACAGATTTGGCTGAGCACTCAGAAGACTCTGAGACCTCAGAGACTGAAACCTAGGCAAAGGCTCTTCTCACGTCAATGACTGAGGACGTGGCCATCACAAACCACGACAAGGAAGAGACTCAGGGCGTCACAACTACTGACACCAGCCCAGATTCACTGGAGCACTCAGAAGACTCTGAGGTTGCAATGAATGATCACAGGGCAAAGGCTGACATGGCACTGACTGAGGATGTGGCCATCACAAACGCCAACACCGCAGAGACTCAGGGCCTTGCAAATACTGACACCACGCCCACTCCCACTCTGAGTCAGGAACTCATATTCGACTATTTCAAGGAGCCTTGTGTTTCTTCTCACCAGCAGCAGCAGGTAAGCAGCCTGGGTCCACACCTGGAGGCCTCCCAGGATGGTGTGTCCCCTCAAGCCATGGTCTCTGGGCCCCCTCAGCCTTTGAGGCCAGCACAGTGTGGTGGGAACAGAAGCATTTCTTGGGGGAAGCTGGGGAAGTTGTTCCTTTGGACAGCGCTCCAAGTCTCCCCCATGTCTCCTCCAGATGCCAGCCAAGGTGGAGAACATCCACCAGAGTCTCATGTCCCACGTCTCTGTGGATGCCAGGCTGCAAACGGACATTGTGAGGCTGGCAGAAGAACACCCTGCTGACGTGGTGCTGACCTTCCTGCGCTGTGCCCCAACGTGTGACAGGTACGGGGCCCACGAGCCTTGAGAGCTCAGGGCTCAGCAGCCTTTAGGGCCCGTGGCCCTGCACAGCCTGTCCAATGGTCTCTGCCAGACAGGCAGAGAGGCCCAGGACCCTCAGGCCCCTCTGTTTCCTGAGCCTGCTGCCAATGCTCCCCCCCTGCCCTTCAGGGCACCAGGCCTCTGTCACCTGGGCCCCCACAGCTGCACAGGGCATGGTGCTGTGACTGAGATGCCCCTGACACAGAGCTGCCATCCCACAGAGCTGCTGCAATGATGTGGAGAGCCATAGGC
Organism: Vidua chalybeata; assembly: GCF_026979565.1. Taxonomy (NCBI): domain Eukaryota; kingdom Metazoa; phylum Chordata; class Aves; order Passeriformes; family Viduidae; genus Vidua; species Vidua chalybeata. The sequence goes on from NC_071536.1 coordinate 461,464, forward strand.
TCATCAGGACCAGCACTGGAGAAAGTGCTGCCAACACTGCTCTGTGTGATGGAGGACTGGCCTCTGCACAGAATGTGCACCTCCGATGGGGACAACAAGGACCTTTTTGCCCTGGCTGTGAGTTTCTGGGCCTTTGCTCAGCCCCAGGTCGCCTCTCCAGCAGCTCTCCATCCTCTCCATGCCTCAGGCGCTGGGCTGAAACCTGGCCTAGGGGCAGGCTCAGGGGGCAGCAGGCCCGCTGCTCCCCCTGAGCCTGCCCTTGGGCCCTGCCCCATGGACACCTCGGCACTGAGCGCTGCCTTGGGCTGCTTCTTTTGCAGGCAACTCTGGTGATCTGGCTGATTGTCCAAGTGCCTGAGTGCCACGAGACCATCGTCCTTTATTCCTCCCGCCTGTTTGTGGCTCTGCTCTTCCATGTTGTCATCACCACACAGCAGATGCCACCAGAGGAAGTTGATAACTTCTGGAGAGCATGCAGGGAGGAACACCGCCTTCCCAGCAAGCCCAACAGGTCCCAACAGTCCTCCTGTCCTTCCCATGCCCTTGTGGCCAGCGCCAGTGCTCCCAGTGTGACCTGGGCTTTCCTCTGCACACAGGTTTGCAGTGCAGGCCATGAAGGCTCTGCTCTGCCGACTGCAGTGTGACCATGTGGTGGTGGCTATGGAGCGCAAGCGTGGCTGGGACACGCTGCTTTGTGCTCACACCCAGCACTATGCCGTGGGTCTGCTGGCCAGGTGAGACCCTCTTCTGCCCACTGCCCCCAGCATTTGTGCCCTGTGCCCCACACAGTCCCTGTGCTCATGGGCCAGTGGGCCTCTTCAGCGGGAGACAGCCAAGAAGACTGGAAAAGGCTGGGAGAGGAGGGTGCCCAGAAGGGGCTGCCTCTCCAAGTGCTCACATCCCCTCCAGGGATGCTGGGGAAAGACCAGAGCTCTGTGAGTCAGTGTTGTGAGAGGTTTGGTCTCCCCACCTCAGGGCTTTGGTGTCTTTTTCCCCCCTGCCAGGGAGATGCTCCGTGGTTTGATCCCTTTGTGTTCTCGCATCGCACTCCACTTGCTCCGGCAGCTCAGCAGGGAGGAGCCGTGCTGGGATCTGCCTGCCCTGGCATTCCTTGTGGAGGTGAGCCTGTTGGCCAGCGCTGCCTCGCTGAGCTGCCTCCCAGCTCTCTGCCCTCTTGTAGCCACAGCTGCCAGGACAGTGCCCACACCCTGTGCTGCTGCCTGGGCCCAGCCCTGTGCGCTTCTGGGCTCCTGCCGGCCGGGTCCCCTGTCACTGCCCTGTGCCTTTCAGGTCCTCGAGTGCCTGGACACGACTAAATGTGGTGACAGCATGCTGGAGATTATGTCAAGGCACCTGCAGAGCGAGTGCAGGGAGCGGCATCGCCTGGCACTCAGAGGCCTCGTGGTGCCCAGCAAGGATCCCTCGATGGTGAGAAGGGGGCAACGGCTGAAGCTGCGCCGGGCAAAGCAGCCCCTTGGTCTGGCAGGGCTTCAGGAGCTGAGGCAGCTGCTCCCAGCTCTCCTGCCTCACCTGCCCCAGTGCTTTGGGACAGGCCTTTGGCCTGTGGGCCCTGCAGCAGCAGGGTGGGGTTGCAGTGCCAGGGCGCTGCTGGCCGTGCAGCCGTCCATGGCTTCCCAGCACAGCCTTGTGTTCCACCCAGGCCAGAAGAATGTGCAGCGTGTCTCAAAGCCTTCTGGAGCTGTTGGGGGATGGAGATAGAGAGGTGGTCAGCATGAGCCTCCATGTGTTCACCAATGTGCTCCAGCACAAAGACATCCTGGTATCCAGCACCACCGCCCCAAAGCTGGCTGAGGCACTCCTGCTGCTCTTTGATCACGTAAGGTTCTGCATCCTGAGCCACAGGCATCGGGTGCTTCCCAGAAACTTTGTGCCCTGTGGATTTTCAGGCCTTTGCCCAGGTGGGCCTGGAGTAGCTGGTGTAGGTCTTTTCCTTTCCTCTAGGACAACAGCCATGTGCAGTTGCTCTCCATTCAACTCTTCTGTAAGGTGATGGACTTGGTAGTGGATGAGGGAAAAAAGCCCCTGGAGACAATTGTGAACAAGAGCCTGGACACACTTTTCATCTACTGTCATGATGACAACTGGCACGTGGCAAAGGTGAGCATTTCTATGATGCTGGGAGGGGGCTCGGCTGCCTCCTGCCCTGGCGCCTGGCGGGCTGCAGCCTCCTCCAGGCCTTGGCACAGGGGCACAGGTCTTGTGGCCTGGGCTGTGGGGCCATCTCTGGCTCTCTGCTGCTCTCCAGGCCTCTCAGGAAACGCTGCATTGGGTGGCCAAGTACCTGAACAGGAGGGATCTCGAACAAGTGGTGGAGAAGGAGCAGCTGTCAAAGTTTGCTGAGGTCCTGGTAAGGACGGCCTGGAAGGCCCAGGCTCAGCCTGGAGAAGCCCCATGGGCACAGTGCTCAGTGTGTGGGCTGGCAGCTGTGCCCCTGCCCGCTGCTGCAGCCAGAGGCCGCGCGGGCTCTTCTCCAGGCTCCCGTGGGTCCCAGCCGGGTGCCGATGGAGCCCCAGCTCGGCGGAGCTGCGGGGCGGCACGGCGGCTCACCGGGCAGCAGCCGGCCCTCTGCCCCCTCCAGAGCCCGGCGCCAGCGGCTGCTGGCCGGGCCTCAGGGCTGTGCGGGCAGGGGAGGCCTGGGCTGGGCGCAGGGAGCGCCCGGCCCAGGGGCGGAGCCCGCGCCAACCCTTCCCTCCTGCTGCTCTCTCCAGCTGGCAGAGGACAGGAGCCGAGCGGCCGAGCACCTGCGCCGGGCCCGGCCCTACCTGCAGAGCCCACAGGAGCCCCTGCGAGAGGCGGCCGTCAGGTTCATGGGTGAGCCACAAGCCCGGGCTCCCTCCCCGCCCCGCCGCAGCTCGGCCCCAGCCCCACCTGCTGCCCCGGCAGCGCCATCCGGGCCCGGCGCCGTGGAGCCCCGCCTGGCCTGGGCGCTGCTGCAGCCCTCCGGCAGCCGTGCCCTTGGGTTGGCAGCGTGCGGCAAGGGCCCGGGCTGAGCCCTGCCGGGCCAGGAGGCCGTGTGGCCACAGGGCTGGCAGCGCCGCTGGCAGGGAGCTGTGCCGCTGGGCCGTGACAGGCTCTGTGTTCGCAGGGATGGCCGAGCGCAGCTCGAGGGGGCAGCAGGGAGAGCTCCAGCTGATCTGCAATGGTGAGTGAGGGCAGCGGGCTGACAGCGGGGGCTGGCGGGGGCAGCTGCGAGCCCTGTCCCGGCTGCAGTGGGCTCTGCTCCCGGTGCGCACCAGGGAGGCTGTGGGCAGAGCACACAGAGATTTCAGGCACACGTCTGGGAGACATGGCAAGTACCTCCCAGCTGATTCCAATGTCTCCTACTCCCTTCTGGGTGGGATGGCCCTGTTCAGAAGGACTCCTAGCATTCCCACAGATCCGGGATCTCACCATGTCTCTGTTGCTGTCTCTTCCAGCCCTTCAAGCCCGGAGGCAGGATGCCAGCCCGTCATGCTCTAACCTGGAAAATCAAGCCCAGTTTCCTCAAAGACCTAAAGAATTAGGCACACCTTCTGGATCCAGTGAACCAGTGTCCCAAGAACACACCCGGAGACATTGAAGAGGACATCACCTCTCAGTGCTGCTGGAACTCCTGGCATAGGGCACAGTTCTTGTGGCTTCAGCACTCTCCCTGCCTGTAGATAGCTCCCTCCCTCTAGATAGCTCCCTTCCTCCAGCCCCCAGACACTGCCCATCACCTTTTTTTCTCTCCACATGTCCTCCTTTTTGATAGCTCTGCCTCACCAGCCCTCAGTCTATCCATCACCTTTTCTTCCCCTCCACTCTCCCTCCCTGTTGACAGCTCCCTACCTCCAGCCCTCAGACCCTGCCCATCCCCTCTTTTCCCCTCCCCTCTCGTCTCTTTGTTTCATCTTCCATTAATAAACGGTTTGGCTTCTTCCCTTTGCCTGCATCTCTGTGGAGATGAAGCGACGCAAATCCTGAGCCCAGGGACACACGGGCCCCTGCTGCCGTTCTCTTCCACGCCATGTTTTGGGCGCACACACAGAGCAACGAGGGCAGATCCGGCTGAAAAGGTGCCTGTGCTGAAGGTGCAGTTCCACAACACTGTGGAGTTGCAGATCTTGCTGAGCACCCTGGAGCCCCTGGAATTTGGAAGAGCCAACCTGAGGATGAACCCAGCTGTGAGTGATTCCATGGCAAGCATCCACAGAGTTCAAAGGAGCTTGGAATGCTGGAAGTTTTCAAGAATAGCTTCCTAAAGCTCAGCAGTGCTCCATCCCTGCACAGGATGCGGAAGAGGACAGAACCAGCGACCATCCGGGCTTAACAGGGGGCTTTGGGTGTGCCTAAGAGCAAATGAAGCTGCAGCGCAGCGCCCAGGACTCGGACGCGCAACCGTGCCAGTGCCCGGAGCGCTGTCAGGCAGTGCTGGGATCCCGGGTGTGGTTCTGGTCCCCACAGGTGAGGAATGGCAGCCCCAGGCTCAGAGCCAGTCAGAAAGCCAACCAAGTGAGCCCACAGGGAGGGCACCCTTCCCGTTTCTCTTGGGCATGGCCGCAAAACAGCCCCTGCTGCTTCTTCCTCTGCCTGTGTTTGGGGTGTGCTGCTGGCAGAGGCAGCCAGGTTGTGCTCTGCCTTCCAAAGCCTGTTGGGAGCGGGCATGAAAAGCGCTGTGTGTACAGCGGAGAGTCCTGGAAGGTGCTGGCAAGAGCATCTTGTAGTAACAGGGCTCTGGTCTGTGGCCGGGAACAGCCTGGATTTGGTGCCGTGAGCACAGGCAGGAGTTGAGGCAGGTGAAGAGGCAGTGGGCAGCTTGTGTTGGTAGAGGGCCTAGGTCTGCACATCTGAACCTCCACCTGGATACGCACTTGGGGGAATACGAGCTAGAGCTGGAGCGCCTGTCCTGAAAGGACCTGAACTCCTTCAGCCTTGCCAGCGTTTCTTAAGGCTGTGTTGGTGTTCCCCGGAAAAGCTGCGCATTTAGGGAAACACCTTTGGAGGAAAGGGGCTTGCTTCTCAAGGAAAGTGCTTCGCCCAGGGAGCTCCCAGTGAGGCAGCTGCAAGTGTCCCCCTTTGGCTCTCTGTGCTCCTTTCAGTCCTTGAAGGCCCATTGCACTTGGCAGAGGGGCAGGAAGAAGGCTGTGAAGAGCAGCTTTGGCATCCACCTGGAGCTGCAGAGAACAACCCAAGCACCTGCAGCAGGATGTGTTACCCCCCTTTGGACAGAGGTGTGAGCAGAACCATCTCTGTCCCGCTGTGAGCCCCAAAGCTCTCTCTGGGCGCTGTGAATTCAAAGGCCTTTACACACACATTTCACATCTTCCCTGGCTGCTGTTGTCCCAGACTGGAAAAAGCAAGATGTATTCTATTTGCCATCTGTATGGCACTTGTCTTGTGTTAAATGGGCACTTGTTCCTTATCTCTTCCACAATCAATCCTTCCTTATGGGGAGACATCTGCTGATAAGGGGCCATTGAGTGTCACTGCATGACTGATAAGAACTCTCACATCCCACTGGGAGAGGCTCTGGCCAGAGGGAGGAGCCAAGCAATCCTACCTGCATGTATAGGCTTGAAATTCTGGCTCAGGAGCACAGCTTTTTTGCGCTGGATTTTCCCAGAGGAACAGCTGCCTCTTCCACTGCCTTTTCAGAGGAAGACTGCACCCTTTTCTACAAGATCACTTCTCCAAAAGAACCACACCTGACACTCCAGGAGGACTGCAGCCACAATTCCAATTGCACTGCTACCAACAACCTGACCAACAGGGTGTCAGGTTGTATTCTGACTCTGTCAGAATGTGTTGTTTTAGTTCACTGCACTGTTTATTTTATCTTTTCATTTCTTCCCTAATAAAGAACTGTTATTCCTGCTCCCATATTTTTGCCCAAGAGCCCCCCTTAATTTCAAACTTCTAACAATTCAGAGGGAACAGGTCTACCTTTTTCCATTTCAGAGGAGGCTCCTGCCTTCCTTAGCAGATACCTGTCTTTCCAAACCAAGACATCTGTGTTTCAACTCTCTGCAATATGCATTTGCCACCTGCTTGGTGGGAGCCGCTGTGGCCCAGAGCCAGCCCAGAGTGGGCTGGGTGGGCCAGGCAGCGTGGAGAGTCTTGGCTGATCTTGGTGTGCTCCTGGCCTCAGAAAGGCTTGGAAGGTTTGCCTCCCCAAGTGTCCTGCTCATTGGCTCTCCCTGTGCATCTTGGAGAGCACAAGGTAGGCATTTCTGGCAGCTGGGCATCAGCAGGCCTTAAAATGGGGGCGTGTTGTGGAGCGAGCCCAGCTGAGATACCCTGAGAGGAGCCCAGTGCTCCTTGCTCCTCTCTGCTGACACGGGAGCGTCTGTCTGCTTTCGGGACGGCCCTGGCTGTGTCAGGGGTGCTATGTGGACACGAGACAGCTGGTCCTGTCCCGCTGGGTCCCAGCAGTGCCTGGCAGCAGTCCTGCATCCACGTCAGGATGCTGGCCCAGAGAGGCCCTGGAAGCTGAGGCAGCTGACTTTAAGCTTTTGCAGATACATGCAGGGGATGGCCAACAGTGTTCCCTCAGGATACTGCAGTCCTGAGGGGCCTCCCCAGAGCTGCCTGATGCCGCCCACTCCTTGCGGCACCAGTTGCTTTCCTCTGGAATGCTCTACCTCCCCCGAGAGTGAAGGGGGAGCTGGAGAAAGAGCTTGCCAGGCTGCTCTCCATCCTTTCCCAGCAGCCCTGGCTGAGTGGAGAAGTCCGAGCTGAGCGCAGATGTGCCAATGGAACAGCCGTGCACAGGAAGGCTCGGTGGGAAGGATGAGCCAGGGTCCATAGGCCTGGCAGCCTGAGCTTGCTGCCAGGGAAGACCTTGGAGCAGATGCTCCCGAGTGCCATCCCAAAGCACGTGCAGGGAACCAGGGGGTCTGCTGGACGGTGGGAAAGCTCTGCGGAGGGACGGGGACAGCTGGGGCTCCTGGTGGGCTGTTGAGGGCTTCTCTGCGGGTGTTTGCAGGGGGTTGGTGTTGGGGAGCGTGTTGGGGAAGGAGTTGTCTGCAAGGTGAGAGGTCTAGGCTGGAATTTGAGTCAGCTTGAAGGCAGCATCTGTGGTTTGGCACAGCTTTACTTATGGAGGCCAGAAGGAATATCTGTGACTATTTCTCTTCATGGTCCTGATTCTCTTGCAGGGAACAAGATGGGAGAGCTGTACTTTATTGGCCACTTAGATATCTGTACTGAGGGAGGACGAGCCCTTTGTCCATCTACTCATTTGTCTGGGCTACTTTTGTAAGACTGAGTGGACTTTCATTCCTTGAGAGCTTTTATTCCTTAAGAGAATTGTGATATTATCATCGAAAACCATTTGCACACCAAAGAATGGCCTTCTTTTGCTTCTGTATAGTGCTATGTTTCAGAATTGACTTCCAATGGAATGTGTTAAGGCAAATGAGTTGCTGCTTTTAGATGGGAACAAACTTCCAAATCATTCACATTCTCCGGCAATCGCTATTGATTTGAGAAGTTTGCAAATTTTGGAACTACTTGAGTTGTGTAATGAGAAGTAAAGCCTTCCGGAATTGAGGAGTCTTAAATGCCCTGATACCACAGAGCAGGGCAGGGTTTGCTGATGGTTTGAGTTGTTCCTAAAGATCCTGTTGGGCTGCCTTAGACACTTAGGGCCAGAGATTCCTTCCAACCTGGGCCACTTTGGGTGGGGCTGGGGGTGGCCCCAGGGCAGGTGGCAGTGTGTGCAAGGGCCCTTTGTGACACGCTGCAGCACGGTCACCATGTCATGGAAGGGGCCGGGGTGTCCAAGGGCCCTCCCTTTGTGACGCGTGGTGACATAGGAGCTGGCGGTGACAAGAGCACGCCACAGTGCTCGGAGCAGGCGACGGGACAGGACAGGACAGAGCGGTGCTGTGAGGAGCCCCCGCACAGCGCGCTCCTTCGTGTCTGACCCGGAGCTTTTCCGAGGCGTTATTCCTGCAGGTGACCTCGTGGCAGGACTGCGGGACTTGGCAGCCCGTGGCCTTCCCGAGGCTTTTCTTTTGCAGGTGCCCGCAAGGCCAGACTGAGGAAATTGGTGACCACAAGCCTTACGAGGAGTCTCCTGTCATTGTGGCAGGAGCCCTCAAGACCAGAGTGCAGGACTTGCTGTCCTGCAGCCGTCCTGAGGTTTCTCTGCCTCAGATGCCTTCAAGGCACAACGACGCGACTTGTTGACTCAGAACTTCACCCTGCCATCTTCCTTCAAGGTGGCCTCAAGGCCAGACTCTGGCATGGCAGCCAGATTTCTCAGTGTGTTTAAAGTGATCAGGGGGAAAAAAAAGAAAGACCCTGGAGCTGACCCAGCACAAGAGCATGAAGAAGCGGAGCAGTTCCAGACACTGCAGGATGGTGAGTGGCAGAGCTGGGCCACAGGGCTGATGACTGCAGCCAGCTTGGCTCCATCCCATCCCATCCCATCCCATCCCATCCCATCCCATCCCATCCCATCCCATCCCATCTCATCCCCCCCACTGGGGACAGGCCCATGGACAGGACGGAGGAGGGGCTGGGCAGACACCCTGCAGTGGCCGTGCTCCATCCCCTGGGACATCCCGGGGCTCTCCCTGCCTGGGGAGCGCAGGGCTGGGCTGTGTTCTCCGGCCTCTCCCGCAGCCCCTCAGCTCTGGCTGCGCTCACTCTTTGCCAGATGCAGCCCTGGACCGGACACAAGAGCAGGAACCCGCCCGTGGCCGCTTCCGCAAAAGCCTGAAGGTACCAGCAGCCATCCCCACATGGGCTGGGCCTGCTGTCACTGCTCAGCCCAGCACCATGCTTGGAGCACTCCATGGAACATCCCAGGCTTCCCTGTCCTTTCTTCTCCTGCAGATGTTCCGGCAGTTCCTGCGCATTCAGCGTAGAAAGACTGGCAGCACAGCAGCTGCGGGCGCAGCCGAGCCTGACTCGGGGCTGACTGAGCTCCAGGCAGAGCCTGATGGCAGCCCAGGTTCAGCTGAGTGCTCAGAAGACTCTGAGACCTCAGAAACTGAAACCTGGGCAAAGGCTCTTCTCACGCCAATGACTGAGGACGTGGCCATCACAAACCACGACAAGGAAGAGACTCAGGGCATCACAACTACTGACACCAGCCCAGATTCACTGGAGCACTCAGAAGACTCTGAGGTTGCAATGAATGATCACAGGGCAAAGGCTGACATGGCACTGACTGAGGATGTGGCCATCAGAAACACCAAAACCAGAGAGACTAAGGGCATCACAACTACTGACACCAACCCAGATTCAATGGAGCACTTAGAAGACTCTGAGGCTGCAATGAACGATCACAGGGCAAAGGCTGACATGGCACTGACTGAGGATGTGGCCATCACAAACGCCAACACCGCAGAGACTCAGGGCCTTGCAAATACTGACACCACGCCCACTCCCACTCTGAGTCAGGAACTCATATTCGACTGTTTCAAGGAGCCTTGTGTTTCTTCTCACCAGCAGCAGCAGGTAAGCAGCCTGGGTCCACACCTGGAGGCCTCCCAGGATGGTGTGTCCCCTCAAGCCATGGTCTCTGGGCCCCCTCAGCCTTTGAGGCCACCCACAGTGTGGTGGGAACAGAAGCACTTCTTGGGGGAAGCTGGGGAAGTTGTTCCTTTGGACAGCGCTCCAAGTCTCCCCCATGTCTCCTCCAGGTGCCAGCCAAGGTGGAGAACATCCACCAGAGTCTCATGTCCCACGTCTCTGTGGATGCCAGGCTGCAAACGGACATTGTGAGGCTGGCAGAAGAACACCCTGCTGACGTGGTGCTGACCCTCCTGCGCTGTGCCCCAACATGTGACAGGTACGGGGCCCACGAGCCTTGAGAGCTCAGGGCTCAGCAGCCTTTAGGGCCCGTGGCCCTGCACAGCCTGTCCAATGGTCTCTGCCAGACAGGCAGAGAGGCCCAGGACCCTCAGGCCCCTCTGTTTCCTGAGCCTGCTGCCAATGCTCCCCCCCTGCCCTTCAGGGCACCAGGCCTCTGTCACCTGGGTCCCCACAGCTACGCAGGGCATGGTGCTGTGACTGAGATGCCCCTGACACAGAGCTGCCATCCCACAGAGCTGCTGCAATGATGTGGAGAGCCATAGGCTCATCGGGACCAGCACTGGAGAATGCGCTGCCAACACTGCTCTGTGTGATGGAGGACTGGCCTCTGCACAGAATGTGCACCTCCGATGGGGACAACAAGGACCTTTTTGCCCTGGCTGTGAGTTTCTGGGCCTTTGCTCAGCCCCAGGTTGCCTCTCCAGCAGCTCTCCATCCTCTCCATGCCTCAGGCGCTGGGCTGAAACCTGGCCTAGGGGCAGGCTCAGGGGGCAGCAGGCCCGCTGCTCCCCCTGAGCCTGCCCTTGGGCCCTGCCCCATGGACACCTCGGCACTGAGCGCTGCCTTGGGCTGCTTCTTTTGCAGGCAACTCTGGTGATCTGGCTGATTGTCCAAGTGCCTGAGTGCCACAAGGCGATCATCCTTTATTCCTCCCGCCTGTTTGTGGCTCTGCTCTTCCATGTTGTCATCACCACACAGCAGATGCCACCAGAGGAAGTTGATAATTTCTGGAGTGCATGCCAGGAGAAACACCGCCTTCCCAGCAAGCCCAACAGGTCCCAACAGTCCTCCTGTCCTTCCCATGCCCTTGTGGCCAGCGCCAGTGCTCCCAGTGTGACCTGGGCTTTCCTCTGCACACAGGTTTGCAGTGCAGGCCATGAAGGCTCTGCTCTGCCGACTGCAGTGTGACCATGTGGTGGTGGCTATGGAGCGCAAGCGTGGCTGGGACACGCTGCTTTGTGCTCACACCCAGCACTATGCCGTGGGTCTGCTGGCCAGGTGAGACCCTCTTCTGCCCACTGCCCCCAGCATTTGTGCCCTGTGCCCCACACAGTCCCTGTGCTCATGGGCCAGTGGGCCTCTTCAGCGGGAGACAGCCAAGAAGACTGGAAAAGGCTGGGAGAGGAGGGTGCCCAGAAGGGGCTGCCTCTCCAAGTGCTCACATCCCCTCCAGGGATGCTGGGGAAAGACCAGAGCTCTGTGAGTCAGTGTTGTGAGAGGTTTGGTCTCCCCACCTCAGGGCTTTGGTGTCTTTTTCCCCCCTGCCAGGGAGATGCTCCGTGGTTTGATCCCTTTGTGTTCTCGCATCGCACTCCACTTGCTCCGGCAGCTCAGCAGGGAGGAGCCGTGCTGGGATCTGCCTGCCCTGGCATTCCTTGTGGAGGTGAGCCTGTTGGCCAGCGCTGCCTCGCTGAGCTGCCTCCCAGCTCTCTGCCCTCTTGTAGCCACAGCTGCCAGGACAGTGCCCACACCCTGTGCTGCTGCCTGGGCCCAGCCCTGTGCGCTTCTGGGCTCCTGCCGGCCGGGTCCCCTGTCACTGCCCTGCGCCTTTCAGGTCCTCGAGTGCCTGGACACGACTAAATGTGGTGACAGCATGCTGGAGATTATGTCAAGGCACCTGCAGAGCGAGTGCAGGGAGCGGCGTCGCCTGGCACTCAGAGGCCTCGTGGTGCTCAGCAAGGATCCCTCGATGGTGAGAAGGGGGCAACGGCTGAAGCTGTGCCCGGCAAAGCAGCCCCTTGGTCTGGCAGGGCTTCAGGAGCTGAGGCAGCTGCTCCCAGCTCTCCTGCCTCACCTGCCCCAGTGCTTTGGGACAGGCCTTTGGCCTGTGGGCCCTGCAGCAGCAGGGTGGGGTTGCAGTGCCAGGGTGCTGCTGGCCGTGCAGCCGTCCATGGCTTCCCAGCACAGCCTTGTGTTCCACCCAGGCCAGAAGAATGTGCAGCGTGTCTCAAAGCCTTCTGGAGCTGTTGGGGGATGAAGATAGAGAGGTGGTCAGCATGAGCCTCCATGTGTTCACCAATGTGCTCCAGCACAAAGACATCCTGGTATCCAGCACCACCGCCCCAAAGCTGGCTGAGGCACTCCTGCTGCTCTTTGAGCATGTAAGGCTCTGTGTCCACACCCATGGGCACAGACTGCCCAGATAACCTTTTCCCTTATGGATTTTCATACGTTGTCTCAAGTAAGCCTGGAATAATTGGTGTTAAAATCTTATCCTCCTCTTTTCTAAAGGACAACAGCCATGTGCAGTTGCTCTCCATTCAACTCATGCACAAGATGATGGACTTGGTAGTGGATGAGGGAAAAAAGCCCATGAAGAAGATTCTGAGTCAGGGCTTGCTCCCACTTTTCTTGTATTGCCATGTTGAGAACTGGCAAGTGGCAAAGGTGAGGTTTTCTGTGATGCCGGTGGATCTCTGAGAGGGGCCTCGGCTGCCTCCTGCCCTGGCGCCTGGTGGGCTGCAGCCTCCTCCAGGCCTTGGCACAGGGACACAGGTCTTGTGGCCTGGGCTGTGGGGCCATCTCTGGCTCTCTGCTGCTCTCCAGGCCTCTCGGGAAACGCTACTTCGTGTGTCCAAGTTTTTGAAGAGGTGGGATCTTGAACAGCTGGTGGAGAAGGAGCAGCTGTCAAAGTTTGCCGAGGTCCTGGTAAGGACGGCCTGGAAGGCCCAGGCTCAGCCTGGAGAAGCCCCATGGGCACGGTGCTCAGTGTCTGGCAGCTCAGGCTGGCAGCTGTGCCCCTGCCCGCTGCTGCAGCCAGAGGCCGCGCGGGCTCTTCTCCAGGCTCCTGTGGGCCCCAGCCGGGTGCCGATGGAGCCCCGGCCCGGCGGGGCTGCAGGGTGGCACGGCGGCTCCCCGGGCAGCAGCCGGCCCTCTGCCCCCTCCAGAGCCCGGCGCCAGCGGCTGCTGGCCGGGCCTCAGGGCTGTGCGGGCAGGGGAGGCCTGGGCTGGGCGCAGGGAGCACCCGGCCCAGGGGCGGAGACCGCGCCAACCCTTCCCTCCTGCCGCTCTCTCCAGCTGGCAGAGGACAGGAGCCGAGCGGCTGAGCACCTGCGCCGGGCCCGGCCCTACCTGCAGAGCCCACAGGAGCCCCTGCAAGAGGCGGCCATCAGGTTCATGGGTGAGCCACGAGCCCAGGCTCCCTCCCTGTCCTGCCACAGCAGGATCTGGGCCACGGTCCATAACAGGCTCTGTGTTCCTAGTGACCGCCGGGCGGTACTTGAGGAAGCAGCAGGAAGAGACCCAGTTTATCTACAAGGGTGAGGGCTGACAGCGGGGGCTGGTGGGAGAGGTGCGATGCCTGGGCAGGGAGCTGCAATCCCTGTCCTTGCTGTGGTGGGCTTTGCTCCTTGTGTGGATGAGAGGTGGCGTGGGCAGAGCACAGAGAGATTTCAGGGTCTCGGAGGGGCGGACTCATGGCAGGCTGATCCAGTTGACACCCCCTTTTCTTGTGGCCATGGCTAGAGCTGGGTGGGATGGACCTCGCAGGAAGGTCTGCTAGGATTCCCACAGATCCTGGCTCTAACCAGGGCTCTGTCCCTCTCTCTTCCAGCCCTTCAAGCCCTGTGGAGAGATGACAGTCCTTCCCAGACAAACATAGTAGTTCAAGATACATTCAGTGAAAGAGCTGCAGAAGTGGCTCAGAAGAACCAGTGTCTGCATCAGGCCTCCAAATGCCATGGAAGATGAGACTACCTTGAGACCAGAAGAGACCAGCTGGAGCTCCAGGCACAGCTGATGATTGGCACAGCTGACCCTGTGGGAAACCTGCAGGGCTTCAGCCCTCTCCCTGCTTATAGATAGCTCCTTCCCTCCAGCCCTCAGACACTGCCCATCCCCTTTTTTCCCCTCCACTCTCCCTCCCTGATGACAGCTCTTTCCCTCTAGCCCTCAGATCCTGCCGATCCCATTTTTCCCTCCTACCCCATCCCTTTGGTTTGTCTTCTATTAATAAATTGTTTGGCTTTTTCACTTTGCCTGCATCTCTGTGGAGATGAAGTGACGCAAATCCCGAGCCCTTGGACACATAGGCCCCTGCTGCCGTTCTCTTCCATGCCGTGTTTTGTGCACACGCGCAGAGCAACGAGGGCAGATCAGGCTGGAAAGGTGCCTGTGCTGAAGGTGCAGTTCCACAACACTGTGGAGTTGCAGATCTTGCTGAGCACACGGAAGGCCGGCAGTGGGACAAGGAGCCTGTGTGTCAGGGACCGAAATCGTGTCTAAGGCCCTGCCATTCTTGGTCTGCTGTTGTGCACATCAGGCAGGTAATGAAGAACAGACAATGAAGGAAACCTTATTGTGAAGTTGCTGTGAATTTGACCCTTAAAAGAAGCAATGGGTTGGTCAATCGATGGGAAGTTAACCTGTGAAAGAGGAACAATAGACAATGGAGCTGTGCTTGGCATGGAAGTGGTATCACAAGCCATTGCGGCTCATCTCAGGCGCTGGCCAAGCGTGAGATGACGTCAGAACTGGAAAGACTCCACTCCAGAGGAGGAGACATCAGGCCTGCTTCTGGGGTGGAGGGACGAAAAGGCCAAAATGCACGTCCTTTTGATGCAGGGGATGCCCTGAAGGTGGGTGGCCTGTCTGCCCCTCCCACTGGAGCACAGTGGTGAGCCCAGCTGAGGGGAGCCCAGTGCTCCTTGCTCCTCTCTGCTGACACGGGAGCGTCTGTCTGCTTTCGGGACGGCCCTGGCTGTGTCAGGGGTGCTATGTGGACACGAGACAGCTGGTCCTGTCCCGCTGGGTCCCAGCAGTGCCTGGCAGCAGTTCTGCATCCATGTCAGGATGATGGCCCAGAGAGGCCCTGGAAGCTGAGGCAGCTGATTTTTAGCTTTTGCAGGTGCCTACAGGTCAAGGCCAATGGTGTTCCCTCAGGATACTGCAGTCCTGAGGGGCCTCCCTAATTCAAAGTAATCAGCAGACAAATGCATTGTCGGCCAAAAGCCCTTTTATTGATCCGGGGGGAGGGCATGGGGCTGCACCCCACTAACATGCTTCTCTGCCATGTATGAATTTTAGTGCATTTATGGAGGAATTGTATCAAAAATACCATCCATCTTTACCCTGCTGCGGTGATTCGATAGGCAGGGGGTTAGAAATACATTCTGTCAGATTCCTGTCCTCGAAGCTAATGCCCAGCCGCTGTCCAGGAGCAGTGTCCATGCCCTAAAGCAGCACTTCCTCCTCATGGTTTCCCTGCACAGGGCTGATTCCGTACTTGCCCTTAGTTCTTCTGGTAGACTCTGTCTAAAGCTTTTTGTCAAGTCACTCTCCTGTCAGGTTTGGCCCTCGAGTTTTTCCTTATGCTAACTGGTGCTAAGTAGTTATGTATATCTGTGCTAAGTACTCGTTTACTTCTGTGCTTATGTCAAGCAAAGGCCTTGTTTCATTCTCCCCTTCTCTTTATCCTGATGCAAATTCTTTTGCAAGATCCTCTCCATAGTCCACAGTACATGTTGCAAACAGGCTTAGAAGGAAACTTTAAAGTAACAAAAAGGAGGCATGTTGATTAAAAAAGTAAGCTTCTTTATTACAAAATGAACAACTGGCCGCAAAAGCCTCAGGCAAGTCCAGATACTGTTTCAACAGCTTAGTAATTGTAACCTAGGGGTGTTTTCAGGGAAAGCGGCTCCCAGGAAAGACGCGGGAGTTAGACACCCCAGGCCTTTTCAAGTCTCTCTCTTGTCTCCTGATTGGGGCGCTCAGGATCTGTGCTGTGACAGGTCTATTTCTCCATTGCTGATTGACTTATAAGTTGGTGCAGTCTTGGCCAATCATTTTGGAATTCTCACCTCCCATTGGCTGGTCTCTCTTCCAATCTTGATTTAAGTTGTGGTTGTGTTCTATGACAGAATACTCCTGAAAGTTTCTCTGCCCCTGCACAAAGATTGGCAACCCATCACCTCCCTGGTTCCACTCCCCCTTTATACATGAACCACACTACTGGGTTTTCATAGAACTAATCACACTTTGTTACTGGTATTAACAACATTTAACTTGTATTAACAACATTTACCTTGTATTAACAACATTTAACCATTGTTAACTACGTTCCCCAAAGGTTTAAATTTTATTTTTGTTCATAACAATCCCCCCTCTAATTCTTTGATCGGGCTTGGCCCGCATCAGCCTTAACTTATCAAACTGGATTTCATACTTTTGGTAAAATTCTCTTAACTTCTGGTATTTCTCATACATCTCTTTTGCGCTCTCTGTTCCTTTTCTGTCTTGGTTTTCTTTCATCAGCATAATTTTCTCATCTGTTAACCCTTCAAGAGAAGTCTGGACAATGTTATTAATCATTCTGATAAGACAAGGTATTAAACAAGGAAGGAAAATTAAATTTATGAGTCCCCCCCCCAACCCCCCTCCCCCTATAAGCAGTATCTTTTTCCACCATTCTCCATTCCAGATGTTATCCCACCAATTAGCTTTTATCAATGGGGTCCATCGTTGTACTGGTACATGTGCGAGTTTTCTAATCCTGGTGGTTACATTTTTAATTAGGTCCCCATGATTGTCAATTTCTAGACAACATTCAGATGAATTAAACTTTCCACATACCCCTTCTTCTTCGGCCAGCAGGTAGTCCAAGGCTAGCCGGTTCTGATATATGGCAGTCCTCATCTGGCGGCTCTGTACTGATAACAAGTCTAAAACTAAAGCTGTCTCATTAGAAACTATTCCTAGAAGTGCTTGTAACCTTATAATTGTGTTCAACATGTAAATGGGGGTTCTATACCCCCATGCACCGTCCTGTGCCCAGGTGGCAGGGCCGTAGGTTTCAATAATTCTCTCTGGGGGCCACTCTTCGTCTCCCCAGCTCTGGGTTCCTCCAATTAGATATCTCTTTTGACGTTTTAATTCATCATAGAGGGGTACCCCTAAATCTGGATGGTCATCTTTTGGAAGTAAAAAGAATGACACTCTTATTACACCTAATGTACAACTGCCCTTCCAGTCTTTTGGTAGCATCACATATGCCATCTTTCCACAAATCCAAAACAATCCTTTTGGGCCTTTCCAGAATTTTAGTGATCTGGTATTTCTAACTTCATTTTTGTTCCAAAATTTAGACAACCAGGGTTCGTCTTGAAATAGATTTGGTTCTTTAGCTAGACACTCCTACAATTGTTCTCTTTGTATAAATGAACAGTTTGAGCCTGGCTTTTGTTTTTGTGCCCAATACAGATGTTTACTCTGGGGAATCCACCACTCATGGGTATCATTAGTAGTTAGATACCTTTTACAAGACAGTTCACCTACATAGGAAAGAAAGTTCAGTCCTTTTCTCCATATACATTCTTCCCCGATTACCTCGGACTTTAAGTTCCAAACTTCTTCCGCATTTTGGACGTCTGGTTTTCGATCTCTATCTAGGTTTTTCATTGCTTTTAGAGTTTCTTGAGGGCTGAGCGCGATTCCTTCCCAGGGCCATATTTCTGACCTCCTGGTATCCCCACATATCCAGCATATATTCGATACGTTGAACTCATGGCTAATTCTTTCTACTAGATCTGAAAACAAATTCTTTCCATTCGGTAATTTTGTTTCTACCCCTGGTTTATTCACCCTTTTTATTTCTTTTTCTTTTTTTAAGTCCAATCCTTTTCCATTAAGTCCAAACCTTATTCCCTGGTTTCTTGTCAGTGCAGAACCATTTCTCCCTTGTAGGGCATTCCCCCACTAGTTTCTGTTTAGGGGTCCCTTCATTTTCAAATAGCCAATAGGTTTTTCCATCTTCTACACAGGTTTGTAATTGTGACAAGTCAACACACTCAGGGTTAAGATTAGTGTGGAATCTGAGAACTGCGCTTCGCGCATTTCCGGTATAGACAGCATGATAGCACTTATCACAGGAGTTTGGTGAGCTCTCCTGGAGACTCACAGTCGTTATTGCTATCAACCCCCATAGGGGTCCAGTACAGGTTACTCTCTTGATTCTCATGGTCCTTAGTCAGCTTTGGATGGTAAGAGCACTGTCACCTGATCTGGGCTTGCCCCCTGTGCTTACCGGTTCTTACCGGTGTCCACGTCTCACTCCACTCTTTCCCTGTGTTGACTTGTTATTTTTTTCCGTTTTAGGGTCAGATCACTACAGTGGTGGGAGAATGCTCTATCTTATGGAGACTTCTTGTCACTGATTCTGTAATGAGAAATACCAGAAATTGTAATTAGTTGCCATTAGTTGAATGTTTTACTTTTACTTTTTAAAATCAAAGAGATGCTTTTCTAACTTCAATAAATATTTTCAATAGTAACATTTTAATAAATATGACAATAAATATTCATATAATTCTTTATCTTAACTTTTACACTAATACTGGATTTAAATAGGATATTAAATAACAGGTTGATAAACAATATCTTTAAATAACAGTTCATAAATTACAACATTAGAACAACACTTATAAAAACAAGAGGTGCTGCTTGATGTTAGTCAAATTTCCCATAGTCTATTCTGTGGGAGCCGGAACTGGACTTTTGACCCTGGTATCATGGGTCCACCCTTTCTCTTGTGTTCTTTTTGCAGTTTTGGTAGTCAATGAAACTTGGTACGGGCCTTCCCATCTGGGGGTTAACGGCTGTTCTTTCCACGATCTAATTAATACCCAATCTCCTGCTGGATATTTATGGATTTTAAAATCAATAGGAGTACTTTGGGGGAGATATCATTTTCTTCTTAACTCTTCTAATGTTTTTGCAATTGTTTTTAGGTGAATTTTCACATCTTTATCTCCTTCGTATGTCCCCATGCAATGTGAGGTGGTCAAAAATGGGAGTCCAAACATCAATTCATAAGGGGAAATACCCACATCAGATCTAGGCTTTGTTCTCACTCTCATCAGGGCTAATGGGAGGCATTTGATCCAATTAATTTTTGTTTCATCTACTAGCTTGGCAAGTGTAATTTTCAGGGTCTGGTTAGCTCGCTCTACTCTTCCTGAGCTTTGGGGCCTCCAAGGAGTATGCAACTTCCAAGTCATACCAAGGGTTTTGATTACATTTTGTAAAATTCTAGCAGTAAAATGAGGCCCTCTGTCTGAATCTATTGTATTCACTATACCATAACGTGGGATAATTTGTTCAAGTAGAATTTTACTAACAGCTCCGCAGTTGCTTTTACTGTTGGAAAAGCCTCTATCCAATGGGTAAGGTGATCGATGATAACTAATAAATATCTAAACCTCTGTACCTGAGGAAATTCAGTGAAGTCAATTTGTATATCCTGAAAAGGCCTTTTAGGTAATTCTCTTCCCCCTACAGGTACTTTCTCCATTATTTTATTGTTTCTTTTCTGACAAGTCATACAATCCTTTGTTACAGCTTTTCCTAGCCCAAATAACCCAATGCGCACATATGTTCTTAAGAAGTGATCACACAGTGCTTGAGTTCTCCAATGCGTAGAGGCATGCAGAATTTCCAGGATTTTCCGAGATAGATTTTTATTCAATACTTGCCTCCCATCAGGCATTGTCCATTTCCCAAATTCATCCTTAACGCCCCCTTGTTTTTGCAATTCTTCTTGCTCTCGTTCTGTGAATATTGGAATCTCTTCCCCATCTATTACTCTTAGGTTTTCTATTTTAAGTAGCTGCTCTTCTTTTCCTAAAGCTGCCCCTTTAGCTGTCTGATCCGCTAAATTATTTCCGAGTATTTCTATTGATGTCCCCCTTTGATGTCCTTTAACATGTACTACTGCGACTTGTAATGGATCTTTTAGTGCTTTTAATATTTCTTTTATCAATTCTTCATGAATTAACATTTTACCTTTAGACTTTATGAACCCTCTTTCCTATCAAATCTAACTGAATGTGTGAACAACTCCATAAGCATACTTAGAATCAGTATCGATAGTTCCTTTATTGTATTTCAACCAAATTAGACCTCTTACTAGGGCATACAATTCACAGCACTGAGCTGACCATTTCGTTGGCAATTTTCCTTTCTCTATTACTTTCATCGTTTCCACATCTATGACTGCGCAACCTGACATCCTTTTCCCTTCGACAATTCGAGAAGAGCCATCTACAAATAACACTTCCCCTTCTAATAAAGGTAATTCTTGTAGATCTTTTCTTGCTTTAGTTTGCAGATCAATTAATTCTTCACAACAATGTTCAAGGTGGCCTTCTGATTTCCCATATAAAAATTGTGCAGGGTTTTGCACTTTTGTAGTTGTAAGTTCTATGTTATCAATATTAGTGAGTACTTCATTTCATATTTCAGTAATCGACTGTCCGTAATCCACTGACTAGCTTTCTTGCTTAATATTAATTCTATATCATGGGGGATATGTACCTTAATTTTACCTCCACAAGTTAGTTGATAACTTTCCTCAATTCGAGTCACAGTAGCGGCCCCTGACTGTAGGCAGGTGGGCCAGCCTCTCACCACAGGGTCTAACAATTTAGATAGATACGCAACCGGTTTCCTTTCTCAGCACCACTCTTGCACTAATACACCATTAAACAATTCCTTCATCTACATTTACAAACAGTTCAAAAGGTTTTTCCAAATTTGGCAAACTTAAAACCGGAGCTTTCATCAGTCTTTCCTTCAATGCCATTAATTTCCCCTCATCTGCTTCAGTCCATTCAAAAGTCCTGGTCTCAACCAATTGATCGTATGAAAATTTAACTAACTGGGTGTGTCCATCAATCCAGGATTTACAGTACCCAACTAAAGCTAATAATTTTCGTACATCCCCTTTTGTCTTTGGGGAGGGCAGGGATAGGATTCCCTCAATTCTACTCATTGCTAATTTCTTATAACCTTTCCCAATTAAAAGTCCTAAATATTTTACTTCTTGCTCTACAAATTGGAGCTTTTTTCCTTGACGCCTTTAACCCCTTTTTTTCCCAGAAAATTTAAAAGTCTTATGGTAGTTTCTCATATTAGTTCCTTTTGCTCCCCTGAAATTAATAGATCATCCACGTATTGTAAAATCTGGCTATTCTCTTTTGGCTCAAATTGCTCTAATAACCCTTCCAGTGCTTGTCCAAACAAATTTGGTGATTCAGTAAACCCTTGGGGCAATCTCATCCATTGATATTGTTGTTTTCTCCCTGTGTTCTCATCATACCATTCAAAAGCAAACCACCCCCTACTTTCCTCTGCTAATGGGCACGCCCAAAATACATCTTTAAGAGCTATCACACTAAACCAGGAATGTTCTGGTGGTTTTTTATTCAACAGAGTGTAAGGGTCGGGCACTACTGGATATCTGGCTACAGTTTGCTTATTGACCTCTCTTAGATCCTGTACTAATCGCTATCTTCCATCCGGTTTCTTAACTGGTAAAATTGGTGTATTGTGGGGTGACATGCACGGCTCTAATACCCCATCTTGAATCAATCCTTTTATTACGGGACTTAACCCCTGTTTTCCTTCAGCTGAGATGGGATATTGACGGACTTGAATGGCTGTAGTTCCGGGTTTCATTTTTATCTCTATCGGTGGTATGTCTAATAAACCTCAACCACCCTCTTCTGCCCACACCTGGGAATCTATTTCTTTCTCGTCTTCTCTATTTAATCTCATAATTGTTGCTACCATCTTCCCTTCTTTCGGAACTACCCCATCCCCATCTTTATTTGTAAATCACGGCCGAGTAAGTTACAGTTCAACTTAGGCATAAATAGTGAATCAACACATCCTTCCCTTGAATTTCCTCTCACTATTACTTGTTTAATTACAGGTACTTCAAATGGACTGTTGCTTGCCCCTCTTACTTTACAAGTTGCTCTACTAAGTTTGCTCCTTCTGGTATCTTAAAAACACATGACCTATCAGCTCCTGTATCTACTAAAAATTCAAATTCTTCTCTCTGAGGGCCTACTTCTCAATTTATCGAGGGCTCTGCTTTTAAATCTTTTACTGCCCTCAGAGAATAGAGCCCTTGACATCCCTAATCTTCTCCTTCTCCAACTCCTGTCTCAGTTTCTCTGTATAATTTC
Source organism: Vidua chalybeata (assembly GCF_026979565.1). NCBI lineage: Eukaryota > Metazoa > Chordata > Aves > Passeriformes > Viduidae > Vidua > Vidua chalybeata. The sequence goes on from NC_071536.1 coordinate 483,240, forward strand.
TGGCCCTTTACGAGCTGCTTACAATATTTCTTAACGTGACCCCCTTTACCGCAGTAAAAGCAGTCTGGTTTTTCAAATTCTCCTCTTTGGTCTGGTTTTCTCTCCTTTGAACCATACCAAGGCCAGTAAACTGACCCTTCTTGAAGAGCCTCCTTTGGCCATATCTCGACCCAATACTGTATCATCTTTATTTTATCTAATTCCTTAAACTTCTCATCACTTTCCCATTTTTCAATCATTTCTCCTAAAGGGCTACTGGGTGGAATTTCTTTCAGCTTACCCTTCTCAGTCCTTCCCCTACGGGAGTTCTTACTAGTACACTGCCCCATTTTGTAAATGAACCGGACAACTAACTAACCTAGCAACCAGTAACTCAAATGAGCTCATGAAAGGATCTACACTTATATGAAATAGGTCAATTGAAATAACTCTTAACAAAATAAACTGATAAAGCAATTGGAACCTTGATTGGTCAAAAATAAATTCTATCCAAAATATTGAATACAACAATCTAAATTAACGTAATGAATACGAGCTTGAATAATCAAGTGATTGAAATCAAACAAAAAATTAAAGTATTGGCATTTAATTAAAACATTTGAAATAAATAATTAAAATAAAATAATTTAATTAAAGTAAAAATGATCAGAATTAAATTAATTGGAATCACAAAATGAGAATTGTGTAATTGCAATAAAGAAACAATTGGAATAAAACAATTAAATTTCAATAAAATGATTGGAAATAAGCAATCAGACTAGCACATGATCATTTAATTTTAAGTATTGTATCTAACAAAATAATGGAATTAACAATTTTTTAAATTAAAACAATTGAATTAAATAATTAATAAATTGAAACAAAGCAATTGAAATAAAACAACTGAAATAAAACAACTGGAATGAAACAATTGGAATGAAACAATTGCAATAAAACAACCAGAATAAAACAACTGGAATAAAAAAAATTGGAATAACAATTTCTAATCCAGGTCAGGTTTAAATAAGACTAATTGAAAAACAAATATTTGAAATAGAATGAAATAATTAAAACAATTACTTAAAATAATTGGTGAATTGAAGTAAAAAAATTGAAATAAGATATTGAAAAAAATTGAAATAAAACAATTAGAACAAAATAATTGAAATAACAACATTCAATCGCGGTTCAGATTTAAATGAGAATAATTCAAAATCAAATAATTGAAATAGAATGAAATAATTAATAGATTTGAAGCAGAATGATGGAAATTAAAGAATTAAAATCACAATTGTATCAACTTTAAAATTAAAACAATTGAATAAAATAATTAATAACTTGAAATTAAAAAATGGAATAAAACAACTGAAATAAAACAATTGGAATAACAATTTCTAATCCAGTTCAGGTTTAAATAACTGAAAATCAAATAATTGAAATAGAATGAAATAATTAGTAGATTTGAAGCAGAATGACTGAAATTAAATAATTGGAATCACAATTGTCAACTTTAAATAAAATGATTAAATTGAATGATTGAAATTAAATAATGAAATTTGACAAAACTTTGTAGAGTAAAACAATCAAATAAAATAATTGATAAATTGAAATTAAATGATTAAAATGTAGAATCTAAATAAAACATTACCAGTAGAACACCAAATGAATCTAACAGAAACAATTAAATAAATCAATCTGAATAGATTACAATAAAAAGATCAATCTATATATAACTAGTAATAATCCAAAATACCAAATTGGAATTCTTGTAATTGAGATTAATAAAATGAACAAACTTAATGAAATAATAAAAAAAAAAAACAATCTATAGAGACAAAAACTCACAGAGGTAGGGCTTCTATCCCCTGTTGCTCTCTGCTAATTGTATATCCTGATTTTCACTGACCTGCTCCTACAAAGCCACTCCCATCTGTGAGGGATGATTGGGGGGCGTAGGCATATATAAGAACCGATGAATTCCTACTCCTTTTCCCAGTTTATAAGATTGTGGTTTTGAAAGGGATAACTTCTGCTGGTGACTTGTGGCTCCACTAATATTCAAAACTTTACCAGGACCAATTTTTTCCAACTCTATATTTAATACAGAATGTGTTGCACCTGCATTCACCAGACATTTCATTTTCCTCATCTTTTCCCCCAGTTCTATTTTGACCAGAGCGTTTTCTGGGGGGATGCCCGCCAGCCAGCCCGTGCATTGATTCTTTGCCAGATGCAGCCCTGGACCGGACACAAGAGCAGGAACCCGCCCGTGGCCGCTTCCGCAAAAGCCTGAAGGTACCAGCAGCCATCCCCACATGGGCTGGGCCTGCTGTCACTGCTCAGCCCAGCACCACGCTTGGAGCACTCCATGGAACATCCCAGGCTTCCCTGTCCTTTCTTCTCCTGCAGATGTTCCGGCAGTTCCTGCGCATTCGGCATAGAAAGACCGGCAGCACAGCAGCTGAGGGCAGAGCCGAGCCTGACTCGGGGCTGACCGAGCTCCAGGCAGAGCCTGATGGCAACACAGATTTGGCTGAGCACTCAGAAGACTCTGAGACCTCAGAGACTGAAACCTAGGCAAAGGCTCTTCTCACGTCAATGACTGAGGACGTGGCCATCACAAACCACGACAAGGAAGAGACTCAGGGCGTCACAACTACTGACACCAGCCCAGATTCACTGGAGCACTCAGAAGACTCTGAGGTTGCAATGAATGATCACAGGGCAAAGGCTGACATGGCACTGACTGAGGATGTGGCCATCACAAACGCCAACACCGCAGAGACTCAGGGCCTTGCAAATACTGACACCACGCCCACTCCCACTCTGAGTCAGGAACTCATATTCGACTATTTCAAGGAGCCTTGTGTTTCTTCTCACCAGCAGCAGCAGGTAAGCAGCCTGGGTCCACACCTGGAGGCCTCCGAGGATGGTGTGTCCCCTCAAGCCATGGTCTCTGGGCCCCCTCAGCCTTTGAGGCCAGCACAGTGTGGTGGGAACAGAAGCATTTCTTGGGGGAAGCTGGGGAAGTTGTTCCTTTGGACAGCGCTCCAAGTCTCCCCCATGTCTCCTCCAGATGCCAGCCAAGGTGGAGAACATCCACCAGAGTCTCATGTCCCACGTCTCTGTGGATGCCAGGCTGCAAACGGACATTGTGAGGCTGGCAGAAGAACACCCTGCTGACGTGGTGCTGACCTTCCTGCGCTGTGCCCCAACGTGTGACAGGTACGGGGCCCACGAGCCTTGAGAGCTCAGGGCTCAGCAGCCTTTAGGGCCCGTGGCCCTGCACAGCCTGTCCAATGGTCTCTGCCAGACAGGCAGAGAGGCCCAGGACCCTCAGGCCCCTCTGTTTCCTGAGCCTGCTGCCAATGCTCCCCCCCTGCCCTTCAGGGCACCAGGCCTCTGTCACCTGGGCCCCCACAGCTGCACAGGGCATGGTGCTGTGACTGAGATGCCCCTGACACAGAGCTGCCATCCCACAGAGCTGCTGCAATGATGTGGAGAGCCATAGGCTCATCAGGACCAGCACTGGAGAAAGTGCTGCCAACACTGCTCTGTGTGATGGAGGACTGGCCTCTGCACAGAATGTGCACCTCCGATGGGGACAACAAGGACCTTTTTGCCCTGGCTGTGAGTTTCTGGGCCTTTGCTCAGCCCCAGGTCGCCTCTCCAGCAGCTCTCCATCCTCTCCATGCCTCAGGCGCTGGGCTGAAACCTGGCCTAGGGGCAGGCTCAGGGGGCAGCAGGCCCGCTGCTCCCCCTGAGCCTGCCCTTGGGCCCTGCCCCATGGACACCTCGGCACTGAGCGCTGCCTTGGGCTGCTTCTTTTGCAGGCAACTCTGGTGATCTGGCTGATTGTCCAAGTGCCTGAGTGCCACGAGACCATCGTCCTTTATTCCTCCCGCCTGTTTGTGGCTCTGCTCTTCCATGTTGTCATCACCACACAGCAGATGCCACCAGAGGAAGTTGATAACTTCTGGAGAGCATGCAGGGAGGAACACCGCCTTCCCAGCAAGCCCAACAGGTCCCAACAGTCCTCCTGTCCTTCCCATGCCCTTGTGGCCAGCGCCAGTGCTCCCAGTGTGACCTGGGCTTTCCTCTGCACACAGGTTTGCAGTGCAGGCCATGAAGGCTCTGCTCTGCCGACTGCAGTGTGACCATGTGGTGGTGGCTATGGAGCGCAAGCGTGGCTGGGACACGCTGCTTTGTGCTCACACCCAGCACTATGCCGTGGGTCTGCTGGCCAGGTGAGACCCTCTTCTGCCCACTGCCCCCAGCATTTGTGCCCTGTGCCCCACACAGTCCCTGTGCTCATGGGCCAGTGGGCCTCTTCAGCGGGAGACAGCCAAGAAGACTGGAAAAGGCTGGGAGAGGAGGGTGCCCAGAAGGGGCTGCCTCTCCAAGTGCTCACATCCCCTCCAGGGATGCTGGGGAAAGACCAGAGCTCTGTGAGTCAGTGTTGTGAGAGGTTTGGTCTCCCCACCTCAGGGCTTTGGTGTCTTTTTCCCCCCTGCCAGGGAGATGCTCCGTGGTTTGATCCCTTTGTGTTCTCGCATCGCACTCCACTTGCTCCGGCAGCTCAGCAGGGAGGAGCCGTGCTGGGATCTGCCTGCCCTGGCATTCCTTGTGGAGGTGAGCCTGTTGGCCAGCGCTGCCTCGCTGAGCTGCCTCCCAGCTCTCTGCCCTCTTGTAGCCACAGCTGCCAGGACAGTGCCCACACCCTGTGCTGCTGCCTGGGCCCAGCCCTGTGCGCTTCTGGGCTCCTGCCGGCCGGGTCCCCTGTCACTGCCCTGTGCCTTTCAGGTCCTCGAGTGCCTGGACACGACTAAATGTGGTGACAGCATGCTGGAGATTATGTCAAGGCACCTGCAGAGCGAGTGCAGGGAGCGGCATCGCCTGGCACTCAGAGGCCTCGTGGTGCCCAGCAAGGATCCCTCGATGGTGAGAAGGGGGCAACGGCTGAAGCTGCGCCGGGCAAAGCAGCCCCTTGGTCTGGCAGGGCTTCAGGAGCTGAGGCAGCTGCTCCCAGCTCTCCTGCCTCACCTGCCCCAGTGCTTTGGGACAGGCCTTTGGCCTGTGGGCCCTGCAGCAGCAGGGTGGGGTTGCAGTGCCAGGGCGCTGCTGGCCGTGCAGCCGTCCATGGCTTCCCAGCACAGCCTTGTGTTCCACCCAGGCCAGAAGAATGTGCAGCGTGTCTCAAAGCCTTCTGGAGCTGTTGGGGGATGGAGATAGAGAGGTGGTCAGCATGAGCCTCCATGTGTTCACCAATGTGCTCCAGCACAAAGACATCCTGGTATCCAGCACCACCGCCCCAAAGCTGGCTGAGGCACTCCTGCTGCTCTTTGATCACGTAAGGTTCTGCATCCTGAGCCACAGGCATCGGGTGCTTCCCAGAAACTTTGTGCCCTGTGGATTTTCAGGCCTTTGCCCAGGTGGGCCTGGAGTAGCTGGTGTAGGTCTTTTCCTTTCCTCTAGGACAACAGCCATGTGCAGTTGCTCTCCATTCAACTCTTCTGTAAGGTGATGGACTTGGTAGTGGATGAGGGAAAAAAGCCCCTGGAGACAATTGTGAACAAGAGCCTGGACACACTTTTCATCTACTGTCATGATGACAACTGGCACGTGGCAAAGGTGAGCATTTCTATGATGCTGGGAGGGGGCTCGGCTGCCTCCTGCCCTGGCGCCTGGCGGGCTGCAGCCTCCTCCAGGCCTTGGCACAGGGGCACAGGTCTTGTGGCCTGGGCTGTGGGGCCATCTCTGGCTCTCTGCTGCTCTCCAGGCCTCTCAGGAAACGCTGCATTGGGTGGCCAAGTACCTGAACAGGAGGGCTCTCGAACAAGTGGTGGAGAAGGAGCAGCTGTCAAAGTTTGCTGAGGTCCTGGTAAGGACGGCCTGGAAGGCCCAGGCTCAGCCTGGAGAAGCCCCATGGGCACAGTGCTCAGTGTGTGGGCTGGCAGCTGTGCCCCTGCCCGCTGCTGCAGCCAGAGGCCGCGCGGGCTCTTCTCCAGACTCCCGTGGGTCCCAGCCGGGTGCCGATGGAGCCCCAGCTCGGCGGAGCTGCGGGGCGGCACGGCGGCTCACCGGGCAGCAGCCGGCCCTCTGCCCCCTCCAGAGCCCGGCGCCAGCGGCTGCTGGCCGGGCCTCAGGGCTGTGCGGGCAGGGGAGGCCTGGGCTGGGCGCAGGGAGCGCCCGGCCCAGGGGCGGAGCCCGCGCCAACCCTTCCCTCCTGCTGCTCTCTCCAGCTGGCAGAGGACAGGAGCCGAGCGGCCGAGCACCTGCGCCGGGCCCGGCCCTACCTGCAGAGCCCACAGGAGCCCCTGCGAGAGGCGGCCGTCAGGTTCATGGGTGAGCCACAAGCCCGGGCTCCCTCCCCGCCCCGCCGCAGCTCGGCCCCAGCCCCACCTGCTGCCCCGGCAGCGCCATCCGGGCCCGGCGCCGTGGAGCCCCGCCTGGCCTGGGCGCTGCTGCAGCCCTCCGGCAGCCGTGCCCTTGGGTTGGCAGCGTGCGGCAAGGGCCCGGGCTGAGCCCTGCCGGGCCAGGAGGCCGTGTGACCACAGGGCTGGCAGCGCCGCTGGCAGGGAGCTGTGCCGCTGGGCCGTGACAGGCTCTGTGTTCGCAGGGATGGCCGAGCGCAGCTCGAGGGGGCAGCAGGGAGAGCTCCAGCTGATCTGCAATGGTGAGTGAGGGCAGCGGGCTGACAGCGGGGGCTGGCGGGGGCAGCTGCGAGCCCTGTCCCGGCTGCAGTGGGCTCTGCTCCCGGTGCGCACCAGGGAGGCTGTGGGCAGAGCACACAGAGATTTCAGGCACACGTCTGGGAGACATGGCAAGTACCTCCCAGCTGATTCCAATGTCTCCTACTCCCTTCTGGGTGGGATGGCCCTGTTCAGAAGGACTCCTAGCATTCCCACAGATCCGGGATCTCACCATGTCTCTGTTGCTGTCTCTTCCAGCCCTTCAAGCCCGGAGGCAGGATGCCAGCCCGTCATGCTCTAACCTGGAAAATCAAGCCCAGTTTCCTCAAAGACCTAAAGAATTAGGCACACCTTCTGGATCCAGTGAACCAGTGTCCCAAGAACACACCCGGAGACATTGAAGAGGACATCACCTCTCAGTGCTGCTGGAACTCCTGGCATAGGGCACAGTTCTTGTGGCTTCAGCACTCTCCCTGCCTGTAGATAGCTCCCTCCCTCTAGATAGCTCCCTTCCTCCAGCCCCCAGACACTGCCCATCACCTTTTTTTCTCTCCACATGTCCTCCTTTTTGATAGCTCTGCCTCACCAGCCCTCAGTCTATCCATCACCTTTTCTTCCCCTCCACTCTCCCTCCCTGTTGACAGCTCCCTACCTCCAGCCCTCAGACCCTGCCCATCCCCTCTTTTCCCCTCCCCTCTCGTCTCTTTGTTTCATCTTCCATTAATAAACGGTTTGGCTTCTTCCCTTTGCCTGCATCTCTGTGGAGATGAAGCGACGCAAATCCTGAGCCCAGGGACACACGGGCCCCTGCTGCCGTTCTCTTCCACGCCATGTTTTGGGCGCACACACAGAGCAACGAGGGCAGATCCGGCTGAAAAGGTGCCTGTGCTGAAGGTGCAGTTCCACAACACTGTGGAGTTGCAGATCTTGCTGAGCACCCTGGAGCCCCTGGAATTTGGAAGAGCCAACCTGAGGATGAACCCAGCTGTGAGTGATTCCATGGCAAGCATCCACAGAGTTCAAAGGAGCTTGGAATGCTGGAAGTTTTCAAGAATAGCTTCCTAAAGCTCAGCAGTGCTCCATCCCTGCACAGGATGCGGAAGAGGACAGAACCAGCGACCATCCGGGCTTAACAGGGGGCTTTGGGTGTGCCTAAGAGCAAATGAAGCTGCAGCGCAGCGCCCAGGACTCGGACGCGCAACCGTGCCAGTGCCCGGAGCGCTGTCAGGCAGTGCTGGGATCCCGGGTGTGGTTCTGGTCCCCACAGGTGAGGAATGGCAGCCCCAGGCTCAGAGCCAGTCAGAAAGCCAACCAAGTGAGCCCACAGGGAGGGCACCCTTCCCGTTTCTCTTGGGCATGGCCGCAAAACAGCCCCTGCTGCTTCTTCCTCTGCCTGTGTTTGGGGTGTGCTGCTGGCAGAGGCAGCCAGGTTGTACTCTGCCTTCCAAAGCCTGTTGGGAGCGGGCATGAAAAGCGCTGTGTGTACAGCGGAGAGTCCTGGAAGGTGCTGGCAAGAGCATCTTGTAGTAACAGGGCTCTGGTCTGTGGCCGGGAACAGCCTGGATTTGGTGCCGTGAGCACAGGCAGGAGTTGAGGCAGGTGAAGAGGCAGTGGGCATCTTGTGTTGGTAGAGGGCCTAGGTCTGCACATCTGAACCTCCACCTGGATACGCACTTGGGGGAATACGAGCTAGAGCTGGAGCGCCTGTCCTGAAAGGACCTGAACTCCTTCAGCCTTGCCAGCGTTTCTTAAGGCTGTGTTGGTGTTCCCCGGAAAAGCTGCGCATTTAGGGAAACACCTTTGGAGGAAAGGGGCTTGCTTCTCAAGGAAAGTGCTTCGCCCAGGGAGCTCCCAGTGAGGCAGCTGCAAGTGTCCCCCTTTGGCTCTCTGTGCTCCTTTCAGTCCTTGAAGGCCCATTGCACTTGGCAGAGGGGCAGGAAGAAGGCTGTGAAGAGCAGCTTTGGCATCCACCTGGAGCTGCAGAGAACAACCCAAGCACCTGCAGCAGGATGTGTTACCCCCCTTTGGACAGAGGTGTGAGCAGAACCATCTCTGTCCCGCTGTGAGCCCCAAAGCTCTCTCTGGGCGCTGTGAATTCAAAGGCCTTTACACACACATTTCACATCTTCCCTGGCTGCTGTTGTCCCAGACTGGAAAAAGCAAGATGTATTCTATTTGCCATCTGTATGGCACTTGTCTTGTGTTAAATGGGCACTTGTTCCTTATCTCTTCCACAATCAATCCTTCCTTATGGGGAGACATCTGCTGATAAGGGGCCATTGAGTGTCACTGCATGACTGATAAGAACTCTCACATCCCACTGGGAGAGGCTCTGGCCAGAGGGAGGAGCCAAGCAATCCTACCTGCATGTATAGGCTTGAAATTCTGGCTCAGGAGCACAGCTTTTTTGCGCTGGATTTTCCCAGAGGAACAGCTGCCTCTTCCACTGCCTTTTCAGAGGAAGACTGCACCCTTTTCTACAAGATCACTTCTCCAAAAGAACCACACCTGACACTCCAGGAGGACTGCAGCCACAATTCCAATTGCACTGCTACCAACAACCTGACCAACAGGGTGTCAGGTTGTATTCTGACTCTGTCAGAATGTGTTGTTTTAGTTCACTGCACTGTTTATTTTATCTTTTCATTTCTTCCCTAATAAAGAACTGTTATTCCTGCTCCCATATTTTTGCCCAAGAGCCCCCCTTAATTTCAAACTTCTAACAATTCAGAGGGAACAGGTCTACCTTTTTCCATTTCAGAGGAGGCTCCTGCCTTCCTTAGCAGATACCTGTCTTTCCAAACCAAGACATCTGTGTTTCAACTCTCTGCAATATGCATTTGCCACCTGCTTGGTGGGAGCCGCTGTGGCCCAGAGCCAGCCCAGAGTGGGCTGGGTGGGCCAGGCAGCGTGGAGAGTCTTGGCTGATCTTGGTGTGCTCCTGGCCTCAGAAAGGCTTGGAAGGTTTGCCTCCCCAAGTGTCCTGCTCATTGGCTCTCCCTGTGCATCTTGGAGAGCACAAGGTAGGCATTTCTGGCAGCTGGGCATCAGCAGGCCTTAAAATGGGGGCGTGTTGTGGAGCGAGCCCAGCTGAGATACCCTGAGAGGAGCCCAGTGCTCCTTGCTCCTCTCTGCTGACACGGGAGCGTCTGTCTGCTTTCGGGACGGCCCTGGCTGTGTCAGGGGTGCTATGTGGACACGAGACAGCTGGTCCTGTCCCGCTGGGTCCCAGCAGTGCCTGGCAGCAGTCCTGCATCCACGTCAGGATGCTGGCCCAGAGAGGCCCTGGAAGCTGAGGCAGCTGACTTTAAGCTTTTGCAGATACATGCAGGGGATGGCCAACAGTGTTCCCTCAGGATACTGCAGTCCTGAGGGGCCTCCCCAGAGCTGCCTGATGCCGCCCACTCCTTGCGGCACCAGTTGCTTTCCTCTGGAATGCTCTACCTCCCCCGAGAGTGAAGGGGGAGCTGGAGAAAGAGCTTGCCAGGCTGCTCTCCATCCTTTCCCAGCAGCCCTGGCTGAGTGGAGAAGTCCGAGCTGAGCGCAGATGTGCCAATGGAACAGCCGTGCACAGGAAGGCTCGGTGGGAAGGATGAGCCAGGGTCCATAGGCCTGGCAGCCTGAGCTTGCTGCCAGGGAAGACCTTGGAGCAGATGCTCCCGAGTGCCATCCCAAAGCACGTGCAGGGAACCAGGGGGTCTGCTGGACGGTGGGAAAGCTCTGCGGAGGGACGGGGACAGCTGGGGCTCCTGGTGGGCTGTTGAGGGCTTCTCTGCGGGTGTTTGCAGGGGGTTGGTGTTGGGGAGCGTGTTGGGGAAGGAGTTGTCTGCAAGGTGAGAGGTCTAGGCTGGAATTTGAGTCAGCTTGAAGGCAGCATCTGTGGTTTGGCACAGCTTTGCTTATGGAGGCCAGAAGGAATATCTGTGACTATTTCTCTTCATGGTCCTGATTCTCTTGCAGGGAACAAGATGGGAGAGCTGTACTTTATTGGCCACTTAGATATCTGTACTGAGGGAGGACGAGCCCTTTGTCCATCTACTCATTTGTCTGGGCTACTTTTGTAAGACTGAGTGGACTTTCATTCCTTGAGAGCTTTTATTCCTTAAGAGAATTGTGATATTATCATCGAAAACCATTTGCACACCAAAGAATGGCCTTCTTTTGCTTCTGTATAGTGCTATGTTTCAGAATTGACTTCCAATGGAATGTGTTAAGGCAAATGAGTTGCTGCTTTTAGATGGGAACAAACTTCCAAATCATTCACATTCTCCGGCAATCGCTATTGATTTGAGAAGTTTGCAAATTTTGGAACTACTTGAGTTGTGTAATGAGAAGTAAAGCCTTCCGGAATTGAGGAGTCTTAAATGCCCTGATACCACAGAGCAGGGCAGGGTTTGCTGATGGTTTGAGTTGTTCCTAAAGATCCTGTTGGGCTGCCTTAGACACTTAGGGCCAGAGATTCCTTCCAACCTGGGCCACTTTGGGTGGGGCTGGGGGTGGCCCCAGGGCAGGTGGCAGTGTGTGCAAGGGCCCTTTGTGACACGCTGCAGCACGGTCACCGTGTCATGGAAGGGGCCGGGGTGTCCAAGGGCCCTCCCTTTGTGACGCGTGGTGACATAGGAGCTGGCGGTGACAAGAGCACGCCACAGTGCTCGGAGCAGGCGACGGGACAGGACAGGACAGAGCGGTGCTGTGAGGAGCCCCCGCACAGCGCGCTCCTTCGTGTCTGACCCGGAGCTTTTCCGAGGCGTTATTCCTGCAGGTGACCTCGTGGCAGGACTGCGGGACTTGGCAGCCCGTGGCCTTCCCGAGGCTTTTCTTTTGCAGGTGCCCGCAAGGCCAGACTGAGGAAATTGGTGACCACAAGCCTTACGAGGAGTCTCCTGTCATTGTGGCAGGAGCCCTCAAGACCAGAGTGCAGGACTTGCTGTCCTGCAGCCGTCCTGAGGTTTCTCTGCCTCAGATGCCTTCAAGGCACAACGACGCGACTTGTTGACTCAGAACTTCACCCTGCCATCTTCCTTCAAGGTGGCCTCAAGGCCAGACTCTGGCATGGCAGCCAGATTTCTCAGTGTGTTTAAAGTGATCAGGGGGAAAAAAAAGAAAGACCCTGGAGCTGACCCAGCACAAGAGCATGAAGAAGCGGAGCAGTTCCAGACACTGCAGGATGGTGAGTGGCAGAGCTGGGCCACAGGGCTGATCACTGCAGCCAGCTCGGCCCCATCCCATCCCATCCCATCCCATCCCATCCCATCCCATCCCATCCCATCCCATCCCATCCCCCCCACTGATGACAGGCCCATGGACAGGACGGAGGAGGGGCTGGGCAGACACCCTGCAGTGGCCGTGCTCCATCCCCTGGGACATCCCGGGGCTCTCCCTGCCTGGGGAGCGCAGGGCTGGGCTGTGTTCTCCGGCCTCTCCCGCAGCCCCTCAGCTCTGGCTGCGCTCACTCTTTGCCAGATGCAGCCCTGGACCGGACACAAGAGCAGGAACCCGCCCGTGGCCGCTTCCGCAAAAGCCTGAAGGTACCAGCAGCCATCCCCACATGGGCTGGGCCTGCTGTCACTGCTCAGCCCAGCACCATGCTTGGAGCACTCCATGGAACATCCCAGGCTTCCCTGTCCTTTCTTCTCCTGCAGATGTTCCGGCAGTTCCTGCGCATTCAGCGTAGAAAGACTGGCAGCACAGCAGCTGCGGGCGCAGCCGAGCCTGACTCGGGGCTGACTGAGCTCCAGGCAGAGCCTGATGGCAGCCCAGGTTCAGCTGAGTGCTCAGAAGACTCTGAGACCTCAGAAACTGAAACCTGGGCAAAGGCTCTTCTCACGCCAATGACTGAGGACGTGGCCATCACAAACCACGACAAGGAAGAGACTCAGGGCATCACAACTACTGACACCAGCCCAGATTCACTGGAGCACTCAGAAGACTCTGAGGTTGCAATGAATGATCACAGGGCAAAGGCTGACATGGCACTGACTGAGGATGTGGCCATCAGAAACACCAAAACCAGAGAGACTAAGGGCATCACAACTACTGACACCAACCCAGATTCAATGGAGCACTTAGAAGACTCTGAGGCTGCAATGAACGATCACAGGGCAAAGGCTGACATGGCACTGACTGAGGATGTGGCCATCACAAACGCCAACACCGCAGAGACTCAGGGCCTTGCAAATACTGACACCACGCCCACTCCCACTCTGAGTCAGGAACTCATATTCGACTGTTTCAAGGAGCCTTGTGTTTCTTCTCACCAGCAGCAGCAGGTAAGCAGCCTGGGTCCACACCTGGAGGCCTCCCAGGATGGTGTGTCCCCTCAAGCCATGGTCTCTGGGCCCCCTCAGCCTTTGAGGCCACCCACAGTGTGGTGGGAACAGAAGCACTTCTTGGGGGAAGCTGGGGAAGTTGTTCCTTTGGACAGCGCTCCAAGTCTCCCCCATGTCTCCTCCAGGTGCCAGCCAAGGTGGAGAACATCCACCAGAGTCTCATGTCCCACGTCTCTGTGGATGCCAGGCTGCAAACGGACATTGTGAGGCTGGCAGAAGAACACCCTGCTGACGTGGTGCTGACCCTCCTGCGCTGTGCCCCAACATGTGACAGGTACGGGGCCCACGAGCCTTGAGAGCTCAGGGCTCAGCAGCCTTTAGGGCCCGTGGCCCTGCACAGCCTGTCCAATGGTCTCTGCCAGACAGGCAGAGAGGCCCAGGACCCTCAGGCCCCTCTGTTTCCTGAGCCTGCTGCCAATGCTCCCCCCCTGCCCTTCAGGGCACCAGGCCTCTGTCACCTGGGTCCCCACAGCTACGCAGGGCATGGTGCTGTGACTGAGATGCCCCTGACACAGAGCTGCCATCCCACAGAGCTGCTGCAATGATGTGGAGAGCCATAGGCTCATCGGGACCAGCACTGGAGAATGCGCTGCCAACACTGCTCTGTGTGATGGAGGACTGGCCTCTGCACAGAATGTGCACCTCCGATGGGGACAACAAGGACCTTTTTGCCCTGGCTGTGAGTTTCTGGGCCTTTGCTCAGCCCCAGGTTGCCTCTCCAGCAGCTCTCCATCCTCTCCATGCCTCAGGCGCTGGGCTGAAACCTGGCCTAGGGGCAGGCTCAGGGGGCAGCAGGCCCGCTGCTCCCCCTGAGCCTGCCCTTGGGCCCTGCCCCATGGACACCTCGGCACTGAGCGCTGCCTTGGGCTGCTTCTTTTGCAGGCAACTCTGGTGATCTGGCTGATTGTCCAAGTGCCTGAGTGCCACAAGGCGATCATCCTTTATTCCTCCCGCCTGTTTGTGGCTCTGCTCTTCCATGTTGTCATCACCACACAGCAGATGCCACCAGAGGAAGTTGATAATTTCTGGAGTGCATGCCAGGAGAAACACCGCCTTCCCAGCAAGCCCAACAGGTCCCAACAGTCCTCCTGTCCTTCCCATGCCCTTGTGGCCAGCGCCAGTGCTCCCAGTGTGACCTGGGCTTTCCTCTGCACACAGGTTTGCAGTGCAGGCCATGAAGGCTCTGCTCTGCCGACTGCAGTGTGACCATGTGGTGGTGGCTATGGAGCGCAAGCGTGGCTGGGACACGCTGCTTTGTGCTCACACCCAGCACTATGCCGTGGGTCTGCTGGCCAGGTGAGACCCTCTTCTGCCCACTGCCCCCAGCATTTGTGCCCTGTGCCCCACACAGTCCCTGTGCTCATGGGCCAGTGGGCCTCTTCAGCGGGAGACAGCCAAGAAGACTGGAAAAGGCTGGGAGAGGAGGGTGCCCAGAAGGGGCTGCCTCTCCAAGTGCTCACATCCCCTCCAGGGATGCTGGGGAAAGACCAGAGCTCTGTGAGTCAGTGTTGTGAGAGGTTTGGTCTCCCCACCTCAGGGCTTTGGTGTCTTTTTCCCCCCTGCCAGGGAGATGCTCCGTGGTTTGATCCCTTTGTGTTCTCGCATCGCACTCCACTTGCTCCGGCAGCTCAGCAGGGAGGAGCCGTGCTGGGATCTGCCTGCCCTGGCATTCCTTGTGGAGGTGAGCCTGTTGGCCAGCGCTGCCTCGCTGAGCTGCCTCCCAGCTCTCTGCCCTCTTGTAGCCACAGCTGCCAGGACAGTGCCCACACCCTGTGCTGCTGCCTGGGCCCAGCCCTGTGCGCTTCTGGGCTCCTGCCGGCCGGGTCCCCTGTCACTGCCCTGCGCCTTTCAGGTCCTCGAGTGCCTGGACACGACTAAATGTGGTGACAGCATGCTGGAGATTATGTCAAGGCACCTGCAGAGCGAGTGCAGGGAGCGGCGTCGCCTGGCACTCAGAGGCCTCGTGGTGCTCAGCAAGGATCCCTCGATGGTGAGAAGGGGGCAACGGCTGAAGCTGTGCCCGGCAAAGCAGCCCCTTGGTCTGGCAGGGCTTCAGGAGCTGAGGCAGCTGCTCCCAGCTCTCCTGCCTCACCTGCCCCAGTGCTTTGGGACAGGCCTTTGGCCTGTGGGCCCTGCAGCAGCAGGGTGGGGTTGCAGTGCCAGGGTGCTGCTGGCCGTGCAGCCGTCCATGGCTTCCCAGCACAGCCTTGTGTTCCACCCAGGCCAGAAGAATGTGCAGCGTGTCTCAAAGCCTTCTGGAGCTGTTGGGGGATGAAGATAGAGAGGTGGTCAGCATGAGCCTCCATGTGTTCACCAATGTGCTCCAGCACAAAGACATCCTGGTATCCAGCACCACCGCCCCAAAGCTGGCTGAGGCACTCCTGCTGCTCTTTGAGCATGTAAGGCTCTGTGTCCACACCCATGGGCACAGACTGCCCAGATAACCTTTTCCCTTATGGATTTTCATACGTTGTCTCAAGTAAGCCTGGAATAATTGGTGTTAAAATCTTATCCTCCTCTTTTCTAAAGGACAACAGCCATGTGCAGTTGCTCTCCATTCAACTCATGCACAAGATGATGGACTTGGTAGTGGATGAGGGAAAAAAGCCCATGAAGAAGATTCTGAGTCAGGGCTTGCTCCCACTTTTCTTGTATTGCCATGTTGAGAACTGGCAAGTGGCAAAGGTGAGGTTTTCTGTGATGCCGGTGGATCTCTGAGAGGGGCCTCGGCTGCCTCCTGCCCTGGCGCCTGGTGGGCTGCAGCCTCCTCCAGGCCTTGGCACAGGGACACAGGTCTTGTGGCCTGGGCTGTGGGGCCATCTCTGGCTCTCTGCTGCTCTCCAGGCCTCTCGGGAAACGCTACTTCGTGTGTCCAAGTTTTTGAAGAGGTGGGATCTTGAACAGCTGGTGGAGAAGGAGCAGCTGTCAAAGTTTGCCGAGGTCCTGGTAAGGACGGCCTGGAAGGCCCAGGCTCAGCCTGGAGAAGCCCCATGGGCACGGTGCTCAGTGTCTGGCAGCTCAGGCTGGCAGCTGTGCCCCTGCCCGCTGCTGCAGCCAGAGGCCGCGCGGGCTCTTCTCCAGGCTCCTGTGGGCCCCAGCCGGGTGCCGATGGAGCCCCGGCCCGGCGGGGCTGCAGGGTGGCACGGCGGCTCCCCGGGCAGCAGCCGGCCCTCTGCCCCCTCCAGAGCCCGGCGCCAGCGGCTGCTGGCCGGGCCTCAGGGCTGTGCGGGCAGGGGAGGCCTGGGCTGGGCGCAGGGAGCACCCGGCCCAGGGGCGGAGCCCGCGCCAACCCTTCCCTCCTGCCGCTCTCTCCAGCTGGCAGAGGACAGGAGCCGAGCGGCTGAGCACCTGCGCCGGGCCCGGCCCTACCTGCAGAGCCCACAGGAGCCCCTGCAAGAGGCGGCCATCAGGTTCATGGGTGAGCCACGAGCCCAGGCTCCCTCCCTGTCCTGCCACAGCAGGATCTGGGCCACGGTCCATAACAGGCTCTGTGTTCCTAGTGACCGCCGGGCGGTACTTGAGGAAGCAGCAGGAAGAGACCCAGTTTATCTACAAGGGTGAGGGCTGACAGCGGGGGCTGGTGGGAGAGGTGCGATGCCTGGGCAGGGAGCTGCAATCCCTGTCCTTGCTGTGGTGGGCTTTGCTCCTTGTGTGGATGAGAGGTGGCGTGGGCAGAGCACAGAGAGATTTCAGGGTCTCGGAGGGGCGGACTCATGGCAGGCTGATCCAGTTGACACCCCCTTTTCTTGTGGCCATGGCTAGAGCTGGGTGGGATGGACCTCGCAGGAAGGTCTGCTAGGATTCCCACAGATCCTGGCTCTAACCAGGGCTCTGTCCCTCTCTCTTCCAGCCCTTCAAGCCCTGTGGAGAGATGACAGTCCTTCCCAGACAAACATAGTAGTTCAAGATACATTCAGTGAAAGAGCTGCAGAAGTGGCTCAGAAGAACCAGTGTCTGCATCAGGCCTCCAAATGCCATGGAAGATGAGACTACCTTGAGACCAGAAGAGACCAGCTGGAGCTCCAGGCACAGCTGATGATTGGCACAGCTGACCCTGTGGGAAACCTGCAGGGCTTCAGCCCTCTCCCTGCTTATAGATAGCTCCTTCCCTCCAGCCCTCAGACACTGCCCATCCCCTTTTTTCCCCTCCACTCTCCCTCCCTGATGACAGCTCTTTCCCTCTAGCCCTCAGATCCTGCCGATCCCATTTTTCCCTCCTACCCCATCCCTTTGGTTTGTCTTCTATTAATAAATTGTTTGGCTTTTTCACTTTGCCTGCATCTCTGTGGAGATGAAGTGACGCAAATCCCGAGCCCTTGGACACATAGGCCCCTGCTGCCGTTCTCTTCCATGCCGTGTTTTGTGCACACGCGCAGAGCAACGAGGGCAGATCAGGCTGGAAAGGTGCCTGTGCTGAAGGTGCAGTTCCACAACACTGTGGAGTTGCAGATCTTGCTGAGCACACGGAAGGCCGGCAGTGGGACAAGGAGCCTGTGTGTCAGGGACCGAAATCGTGTCTAAGGCCCTGCCATTCTTGGTCTGCTGTTGTGCACATCAGGCAGGTAATGAAGAACAGACAATGAAGGAAACCTTATTGTGAAGTTGCTGTGAATTTGACCCTTAAAAGAAGCAATGGGTTGGTCAATCGATGGGAAGTTAACCTGTGAAAGAGGAACAATAGACAATGGAGCTGTGCTTGGCATGGAAGTGGTATCACAAGCCATTGCGGCTCATCTCAGGCGCTGGCCAAGCGTGAGATGACGTCAGAACTGGAAAGACTCCACTCCAGAGGAGGAGACATCAGGCCTGCTTCTGGGGTGGAGGGACGAAAAGGCCAAAATGCACGTCCTTTTGATGCAGGGGATGCCCTGAAGGTGGGTGGCCTGTCTGCCCCTCCCACTGGAGCACAGTGGTGAGCCCAGCTGAGGGGAGCCCAGTGCTCCTTGCTCCTCTCTGCTGACACGGGAGCGTCTGTCTGCTTTCGGGACGGCCCTGGCTGTGTCAGGGGTGCTATGTGGACACGAGACAGCTGGTCCTGTCCCGCTGGGTCCCAGCAGTGCCTGGCAGCAGTTCTGCATCCATGTCAGGATGATGGCCCAGAGAGGCCCTGGAAGCTGAGGCAGCTGATTTTTAGCTTTTGCAGGTGCCTACAGGTCAAGGCCAATGGTGTTCCCTCAGGATACTGCAGTCCTGAGGGGCCTCCCTAATTCAAAGTAATCAGCAGACAAATGCATTGTCGGCCAAAAGCCCTTTTATTGATCCGGGGGGAGGGCATGGGGCTGCACCCCACTAACATGCTTCTCTGCCATGTATGAATTTTAGTGCATTTATGGAGGAATTGTATCAAAAATACCATCCATCTTTACCCTGCTGCGGTGATTCGATAGGCAGGGGGTTAGAAATACATTCTGTCAGATTCCTGTCCTCGAAGCTAATGCCCAGCCGCTGTCCAGGAGCAGTGTCCATGCCCTAAAGCAGCACTTCCTCCTCATGGTTTCCCTGCACAGGGCTGATTCCGTACTTGCCCTTAGTTCTTCTGGTAGACTCTGTCTAAAGCTTTTTGTCAAGTCACTCTCCTGTCAGGTTTGGCCCTCGAGTTTTTCCTTATGCTAACTGGTGCTAAGTAGTTATGTATATCTGTGCTAAGTACTCGTTTACTTCTGTGCTTATGTCAAGCAAAGGCCTTGTTTCATTCTCCCCTTCTCTTTATCCTGATGCAAATTCTTTTGCAAGATCCTCTCCATAGTCCACAGTACATGTTGCAAACAGGCTTAGAAGGAAACTTTAAAGTAACAAAAAGGAGGCATGTTGATTAAAAAAGTAAGCTTCTTTATTACAAAATGAACAACTGGCCGCAAAAGCCTCAGGCAAGTCCAGATACTGTTTCAACAGCTTAGTAATTGTAACCTAGGGGTGTTTTCAGGGAAAGCGGCTCCCAGGAAAGACGCGGGAGTTAGACACCCCAGGCCTTTTCAAGTCTCTCTCTTGTCTCCTGATTGGGGCGCTCAGGATCTGTGCTGTGACAGGTCTATTTCTCCATTGCTGATTGACTTATAAGTTGGTGCAGTCTTGGCCAATCATTTTGGAATTCTCACCTCCCATTGGCTGGTCTCTCTTCCAATCTTGATTTAAGTTGTGGTTGTGTTCTATGACAGAATACTCCTGAAAGTTTCTCTGCCCCTGCACAAAGATTGGCAACCCATCACCTCCCTGGTTCCACTCCCCCTTTATACATGAACCACACTACTGGGTTTTCATAGAACTAATCACACTTTGTTACTGGTATTAACAACATTTAACTTGTATTAACAACATTTACCTTGTATTAACAACATTTAACCATTGTTAACTACGTTCCCCAAAGGTTTAAATTTTATTTTTGTTCATAACAATCCCCCCTCTAATTCTTTGATCGGGCTTGGCCCGCATCAGCCTTAACTTATCAAACTGGATTTCATACTTTTGGTAAAATTCTCTTAACTTCTGGTATTTCTCATACATCTCTTTTGCGCTCTCTGTTCCTTTTCTGTCTTGGTTTTCTTTCATCAGCATAATTTTCTCATCTGTTAACCCTTCAAGAGAAGTCTGGACAATGTTATTAATCATTCTGATAAGACAAGGTATTAAACAAGGAAGGAAAATTAAATTTATGAGTCCCCCCCCCAACCCCCCTCCCCCTATAAGCAGTATCTTTTTCCACCATTCTCCATTCCAGATGTTATCCCACCAATTAGCTTTTATCAATGGGGTCCATCGTTGTACTGGTACATGTGCGAGTTTTCTAATCCTGGTGGTTACATTTTTAATTAGGTCCCCATGATTGTCAATTTCTAGACAACATTCAGATGAATTAAACTTTCCACATACCCCTTCTTCTTCGGCCAGCAGGTAGTCCAAGGCTAGCCGGTTCTGATATATGGCAGTCCTCATCTGGCGGCTCTGTACTGATAACAAGTCTAAAACTAAAGCTGTCTCATTAGAAACTATTCCTAGAAGTGCTTGTAACCTTATAATTGTGTTCAACATGTAAATGGGGGTTCTATACCCCCATGCACCGTCCTGTGCCCAGGTGGCAGGGCCGTAGGTTTCAATAATTCTCTCTGGGGGCCACTCTTCGTCTCCCCAGCTCTGGGTTCCTCCAATTAGATATCTCTTTTGACGTTTTAATTCATCATAGAGGGGTACCCCTAAATCTGGATGGTCATCTTTTGGAAGTAAAAAGAATGACACTCTTATTACACCTAATGTACAACTGCCCTTCCAGTCTTTTGGTAGCATCACATATGCCATCTTTCCACAAATCCAAAACAATCCTTTTGGGCCTTTCCAGAATTTTAGTGATCTGGTATTTCTAACTTCATTTTTGTTCCAAAATTTAGACAACCAGGGTTCGTCTTGAAATAGATTTGGTTCTTTAGCTAGACACTCCTACAATTGTTCTCTTTGTATAAATGAACAGTTTGAGCCTGGCTTTTGTTTTTGTGCCCAATACAGATGTTTACTCTGGGGAATCCACCACTCATGGGTATCATTAGTAGTTAGATACCTTTTACAAGACAGTTCACCTACATAGGAAAGAAAGTTCAGTCCTTTTCTCCATATACATTCTTCCCCGATTACCTCGGACTTTAAGTTCCAAACTTCTTCCGCATTTTGGACGTCTGGTTTTCGATCTCTATCTAGGTTTTTCATTGCTTTTAGAGTTTCTTGAGGGCTGAGCGCGATTCCTTCCCAGGGCCATATTTCTGACCTCCTGGTATCCCCACATATCCAGCATATATTCGATACGTTGAACTCATGGCTAATTCTTTCTACTAGATCTGAAAACAAATTCTTTCCATTCGGTAATTTTGTTTCTACCCCTGGTTTATTCACCCTTTTTATTTCTTTTTCTTTTTTTAAGTCCAATCCTTTTCCATTAAGTCCAAACCTTATTCCCTGGTTTCTTGTCAGTGCAGAACCATTTCTCCCTTGTAGGGCATTCCCCCACTAGTTTCTGTTTAGGGGTCCCTTCATTTTCAAATAGCCAATAGGTTTTTCCATCTTCTACACAGGTTTGTAATTGTGACAAGTCAACACACTCAGGGTTAAGATTAGTGTGGAATCTGAGAACTGCGCTTCGCGCATTTCCGGTATAGACAGCATGATAGCACTTATCACAGGAGTTTGGTGAGCTCTCCTGGAGACTCACAGTCGTTATTGCTATCAACCCCCATAGGGGTCCAGTACAGGTTACTCTCTTGATTCTCATGGTCCTTAGTCAGCTTTGGATGGTAAGAGCACTGTCACCTGATCTGGGCTTGCCCCCTGTGCTTACCGGTTCTTACCGGTGTCCACGTCTCACTCCACTCTTTCCCTGTGTTGACTTGTTATTTTTTTCCGTTTTAGGGTCAGATCACTACAGTGGTGGGAGAATGCTCTATCTTATGGAGACTTCTTGTCACTGATTCTGTAATGAGAAATACCAGAAATTGTAATTAGTTGCCATTAGTTGAATGTTTTACTTTTACTTTTTAAAATCAAAGAGATGCTTTTCTAACTTCAATAAATATTTTCAATAGTAACATTTTAATAAATATGACAATAAATATTCATATAACTCTTTATCTTAACTTTTACACTAATACTGGATTTAAATAGGATATTAAATAACAGGTTGATAAACAATATCTTTAAATAACAGTTCATAAATTACAACATTAGAACAACACTTATAAAAACAAGAGGTGCTGCTTGATGTTAGTCAAATTTCCCATAGTCTATTCTGTGGGAGCCGGAACTGGACTTTTGACCCTGGTATCATGGGTCCACCCTTTCTCTTGTGTTCTTTTTGCAGTTTTGGTAGTCAATGAAACTTGGTACGGGCCTTCCCATCTGGGGGTTAACGGCTGTTCTTTCCACGATCTAATTAATACCCAATCTCCTGCTGGATATTTATGGATTTTAAAATCAATAGGAGTACTTTGGGGGAGATATCATTTTCTTCTTAACTCTTCTAATGTTTTTGCAATTGTTTTTAGGTGAATTTTCACATCTTTATCTCCTTCGTATGTCCCCATGCAATGTGAGGTGGTCAAAAATGGGAGTCCAAACATCAATTCATAAGGGGAAATACCCACATCAGATCTAGGCTTTGTTCTCACTCTCATCAGGGCTAATGGGAGGCATTTGATCCAATTAATTTTTGTTTCATCTACTAGCTTGGCAAGTGTAATTTTCAGGGTCTGGTTAGCTCGCTCTACTCTTCCTGAGCTTTGGGGCCTCCAAGGAGTATGCAACTTCCAAGTCATACCAAGGGTTTTGATTACATTTTGTAAAATTCTAGCAGTAAAATGAGGCCCTCTGTCTGAATCTATTGTATTCACTATACCATAACGTGGGATAATTTGTTCAAGTAGAATTTTACTAACAGCTCCGCAGTTGCTTTTACTGTTGGAAAAGCCTCTATCCAATGGGTAAGGTGATCGATGATAACTAATAAATATCTAAACCTCTGTACCTGAGGAAATTCAGTGAAGTCAATTTGTATATCCTGAAAAGGCCTTTTAGGTAATTCTCTTCCCCCTACAGGTACTTTCTCCATTATTTTATTGTTTCTTTTCTGACAAGTCATACAATCCTTTGTTACAGCTTTTCCTAGCCCAAATAACCCAATGCGCACATATGTTCTTAAGAAGTGATCACACAGTGCTTGAGTTCTCCAATGCGTAGAGGCATGCAGAATTTCCAGGATTTTCCGAGATAGATTTTTATTCAATACTTGCCTCCCATCAGGCATTGTCCATTTCCCAAATTCATCCTTAACGCCCCCTTGTTTTTGCAATTCTTCTTGCTCTCGTTCTGTGAATATTGGAATCTCTTCCCCATCTATTACTCTTAGGTTTTCTATTTTAAGTAGCTGCTCTTCTTTTCCTAAAGCTGCCCCTTTAGCTGTCTGATCCGCTAAATTATTTCCGAGTATTTCTATTGATGTCCCCCTTTGATGTCCTTTAACATGTACTACTGCGACTTGTAATGGATCTTTTAGTGCTTTTAATATTTCTTTTATCAATTCTTCATGAATTAACATTTTACCTTTAGACTTTATGAACCCTCTTTCCTATCAAATCTAACTGAATGTGTGAACAACTCCATAAGCATACTTAGAATCAGTATCGATAGTTCCTTTATTGTATTTCAACCAAATTAGACCTCTTACTAGGGCATACAATTCACAGCACTGAGCTGACCATTTCGTTGGCAATTTTCCTTTCTCTATTACTTTCATCGTTTCCACATCTATGACTGCGCAACCTGACATCCTTTTCCCTTCGACAATTCGAGAAGAGCCATCTACAAATAACACTTCCCCTTCTAATAAAGGTAATTCTTGTAGATCTTTTCTTGCTTTAGTTTGCAGATCAATTAATTCTTCACAACAATGTTCAAGGTGGCCTTCTGATTTCCCATATAAAAATTGTGCAGGGTTTTGCACTTTTGTAGTTGTAAGTTCTATGTTATCAATATTAGTGAGTACTTCATTTCATATTTCAGTAATCGACTGTCCGTAATCCACTGACTAGCTTTCTTGCTTAATATTAATTCTATATCATGGGGGATATGTACCTTAATTTTACCTCCACAAGTTAGTTGATAACTTTCCTCAATTCGAGTCACAGTAGCGGCCCCTGACTGTAGGCAGGTGGGCCAGCCTCTCACCACAGGGTCTAACAATTTAGATAGATACGCAACCGGTTTCCTTTCTCAGCACCACTCTTGCACTAATACACCATTAAACAATTCCTTCATCTACATTTACAAACAGTTCAAAAGGTTTTTCCAAATTTGGCAAACTTAAAACCGCAGCTTTCATCAGTCTTTCCTTCAATGCCATTAATTTCCCCTCATCTGCTTCAGTCCATTCAAAAGTCCTGGTCTCAACCAATTGATCGTATGAAAATTTAACTAACTGGGTGTGTCCATCAATCCAGGATTTACAGTACCCAACTAAAGCTAATAATTTTCGTACATCCCCTTTTGTCTTTGGGGAGGGCAGGGATAGGATTCCCTCAATTCTACTCATTGCTAATTTCTTATAACCTTTCCCAATTAAAAGTCCTAAATATTTTACTTCTTGCTCTACAAATTGGAGCTTTTTTCCTTGACGCCTTTAACCCCTTTTTTTCCCAGAAAATTTAAAAGTCTTATGGTAGTTTCTCATATTAGTTCCTTTTGCTCCCCTGAAATTAATAGATCATCCACGTATTGTAAAATCTGGCTATTCTCTTTTGGCTCAAATTGCTCTAATAACCCTTCCAGTGCTTGTCCAAACAAATTTGGTGATTCAGTAAACCCTTGGGGCAATCTCATCCATTGATATTGTTGTTTTCTCCCTGTGTTCTCATCATACCATTCAAAAGCAAACCACCCCCTACTTTCCTCTGCTAATGGGCACGCCCAAAATACATCTTTAAGAGCTATCACACTAAACCAGGAATGTTCTGGTGGTTTTTTATTCAACAGAGTGTAAGGGTCGGGCACTACTGGATATCTGGCTACAGTTTGCTTATTGACCTCTCTTAGATCCTGTACTAATCGCTATCTTCCATCCGGTTTCTTAACTGGTAAAATTGGTGTATTGTGGGGTGACATGCACGGCTCTAATACCCCATCTTGAATCAATCCTTTTATTACGGGACTTAACCCCTGTTTTCCTTCAGCTGAGATGGGATATTGACGGACTTGAATGGCTGTAGTTCCGGGTTTCATTTTTATCTCTATCGGTGGTATGTCTAATAAACCTCAACCACCCTCTTCTGCCCACACCTGGGAATCTATTTCTTTCTCGTCTTCTCTATTTAATCTCATAATTGTTGCTACCATCTTCCCTTCTTTCGGAACTACCCCATCCCCATCTTTATTTGTAAATCACGGCCGAGTAAGTTACAGTTCAACTTAGGCATAAATAGTGAATCAACACATCCTTCCCTTGAATTTCCTCTCACTATTACTTGTTTAATTACAGGTACTTCAAATGGACTGTTGCTTGCCCCTCTTACTTTACAAGTTGCTCTACTAAGTTTGCTCCTTCTGGTATCTTAAAAACACATGACCTATCAGCTCCTGTATCTACTAAAAATTCAAATTCTTCTCTCTGAGGGCCTACTTCTCAATTTATCGAGGGCTCTGCTTTTAAATCTTTTACTGCCCTCAGAGAATAGAGCCCTTGACATCCCTAATCTTCTCCTTCTCCAACTCCTGTCTCAGTTTCTCTGTATAATTTCTGGCCCTTTACGAGCTGCTTACAATATTTCTTAACGTGACCCCCTTACCGCAGTAAAAGCAGTCTGGTTTTTCAAATTCTCCTCTTTGGTCTGGTTTTCTCTCCCTCTTATACCATTCTACCTCCTTTTGGGTATCTTCCTGTTTTCCCTGACTTTCCCTTGCTACTGCTATCATGATCTTTGCCTTCATTTTTGCCTTTTCCTCCTCCCTCCTTAAATACACCTTTTGTGCTTCCTTTAGTAACTCATTTAAACTCCTTTCCTGCCAATCTTCAAGCTTTTCTAATTTTTTCCTGATATCATCCCAAGCCCTTGTCACAAAGTGTACCCTAATGAGTACCTTTCCCTCCTGGCTCTCTGGGTCCACACTGGAGTAAAGTTGAAAATTTCTTTTGAACCAGGCTAACCACGCACTTGGAGCCTCGTCCTTTTCCTGATGGCTATCAAATGCTAGCTTTGCATTGTTTGCTCTGGGAACTGCGCCCCTGATTCCTTCTATGATCAGAGATCTATATTCCCTCATACTTTTCCGCCCTGCTTCATTATTCGGGTTCCAATCCAGTGGAGTTAGAGGCATTTTAACATCCTGGGGGGAACATCTGCGGGGTTGCCCCTTCTATTTTCTTTCTCCCATGCTTTTACTCCTGCAATTCATATCAGCTCTACCTCCTCAGGAGAAAATAAAATCCCCATTATTGAATTTAATTTTTCCCAGGTATAGATATTAAGACCTAGGAATTGATCTAGCTGGTTTGCGATTCCAAGGGGATCCTCTACTAAGGTCTTTATTTCTTTCTTAAAATTCCTCCCCTCGGAAGCTCTTAACGGGGCATTCACAAATCCTATTCCCCCACTGGCTCCTCCCATGGGAACTTTCCTTAGGGGAAATAGTCTTTCTGCCCTTTCTCCTCCTGAGCAGCACTCTTTCGTTTTCAATCGAGTGTTATAACGGTGGGATATTGGACTATCTGTTTCAGCTTTACCACAATTACAACCTTGAACTTTATTACCTTGCACACTATTCTGCCAATCACTGTTTGTTACTGATCCCGCTCTCTCTTCAATCTTTGTCTCACTTATGTGTCTTGGAGGGGTTAAGACAACATTCTGTGGAGGAGGTTGATTAGCACCCGATATTAGGAGGTTTGGAGGGTAAGACAAAACATTAATACTGGAGTCAGGGCTTATAACCAGCTGACTTGAGGTTGTTAATGTACTTCCTACTGATGGTGTGCAGAGAATATGGGGAGGAGTTTGAGAGGTTGAAGGCGTAGGTTGGACAGGTGGAGGTGTTGGAGGAACAGCAGGGGGAGAGGGTGGAAGATAATCTAAAGGGTCTCACCTTCTTATGGGCTCTTCCCTTGCATCTTTCAAGTCCTTAATGTCCTTGGACACTTTGTACGCTTTAGCTTTTTCCTCCAGGGTATTACTTTCTAACCAATAACTTGCATACTTAGTTTCTTCATTACTCACACTTTCCCTCGAATTCACATGTTTGTTTACAGCTAAACACAACCACCTGTCCTTTGAACCATACCAAGGCCAGTAAACTGACCCTTCTTGAAGAGCTTCCTTTGGCCATATCTCGACCCAATACTGTATCATCATTATTTTATCTAATTCCTTAAACTTCTCATCACTTTCCCATTTTTCAGTCATTTCTCCTAAAGGGCTACTGGGTGGAATTTCTTTCAGCTTACCCTTCTCAGTCCTTCCCCTACAGGAGTTCTTACTAGTACACAGCCCCATTTTATAAATGGACAACCAACTAACCTAGCAACCAGTAACTCAAATGAGTTCATGAAAGGATCTACACTTATATGAAATAGGACAATTGAAATTACTCTTAACAAAATAAACTGATGAATCAATTGGAACCTTGATTGGTCAAAAATAAATTCTATCCAAAATATTGAATACAACAATCTAAAATAACGTAATTAACACCAGACTGAATAATCAAGTGATTGAAATAAAATAAAAAATTAAATTATTGGCATTTAATTAAGACAATTGAAATAAATAATTAAAATAAAATAAAAATTATCAGAATTAAATTAATTGGAATCACAACATGAGAATTGTGTAATTGCAATAAAGAAACATTTGGAGTAAAACAATTAAATTTCAATAAAATGATTGGAAATAAGCAACCAGACTAGAATATGATCATTTAATTTTAAGTATTGTATCTAACAAAATAATGGAGTTCACAATTTTTTAGATTAAAACAATTGAATAAAATAATTAATAATATGAAATAAAACAATTGAAATAAAGCAATTGGAATGAAACAATTGGAATGAAACAATTGGAATGAAACAACCGGAATATAACAACTGGAATAACAATTTCTAATCCAGGTCAGGTTTAAATAACTGAAAATCAAATAATTGAAATAGAATGAAATAATTAGTAGATTTGAAGCAGAATGACTGAAATTAAATAATTGGAATCACAATTGTCAACTTTAAATAAAATTATTAAATTGAATGATTGAAATTAAATAATGAAATTTGACAAAACTTTGTAGAGTAAAACAATCAAATAAAATAATTGATAAATTGTAATAAAATGATTAAAATGTAGAATCAAAATAAAATGATACTATTAGAATACCAAATGAATCTAACAGAAAGAATTAAATAAATCAATCTGAATAGATTACAATAATAAGATCAAACTAAATATAACTAGAAATAATCCAAAATACCAAATTGGAATTCTCGTAATTGAGATTAATACAATGGACAAAAATTAATGAAATAATCCAATAAAACAAACAATCTATAGAGACAAAAACTCACAGAGGTAGGGCTTCTATCCCCTGTAGCTCTGTGTTAATTGTATATCCTGATTTTCACTGATCTGCTCCTACAAAGCCACTCCCATCTGTGAGGGATGAATGGTTTTGGGGGGCGTAGGCAAATATAAAAGCCGATGTATTCCTACTCCTTTTTCTCAGTTTATAAGATTGTGGTTTTGAAAGGGATAACTTCTGCTGGTGACTCCTGGCTCCACTAACATTCAAAACTTTACGAGGACCAATTTTTTCCAACTCTATATTTAATACAGAATGTGTTGCACCTGCATTCACCAGACATTTCATTTTCCTCAAATTTTCCCCCAGTTCTATTTTGACCAGAGCGTTTTCTGGGGGGATGCCCGCCAGCCAGCCCTTGCATTGATTCTTTGCCAGATGCAGCCCTGGACAGGACACAAGAGCAGGAACCCGTCCGTGGCCGCTTCCGCAAAAGCCTGAAGGTACCAGCAGCCATCCCCACATGGGCTGGGCCTGCTGTCACTGCTCAGCCCAGCACCATGCTTGGAGCACTCCATGGAACATCCCGGGCTTCCCTGTCCTTTCTTCTCCTGCAGATGTTCCGGCAGTTCCTGCGCATTCAGCGTAGAAAGACCGGCAGCACAGCAGCTGAGGGCGCAGCTGAGCCTGACTCGGGGCTGACCAAGCTCCAGGCAGAGCCTGATGTCAGCCCAGGTTCGGCTGAGCGCTCAGAAGACTCTGAGACCTCAGAAACTGAAACCTGGGCAAAGGCTCTTCTCACGTCAATGACTGAGGACGTGGTCATCACAAACAGCGACAAGGAAGAGACTCAGGGCCTTACAACTACTGGCACCAGCCCAGATTCACTGGAGTACTCTGAGGCTGCAATGAATGATCACAGGGCAAAGGCTGACATGGCACTGACTGAGGATGTGGCCATCACAAACGCCAACACCGCAGAGACTAAGGGCCTTGCAAATACTGACACCACGCCCACTCCCACTCTGAGTCAGGAACTCATATTCGACTGTTTCAAGGAGCCTTGTGTTTCTTCTCACCAGCAGCAGCAGGTAAGCAGCCTGGGTCCACACCTGGAGGCCTCCCAGGATGGTGTGTCCCCTCAAGCCATGGTCTCTGGGCCCCCTCAGCCTTTGAGGCCAGCACAGTGTGGTGGGAACAGAAGCACTTCTTGGGGGAAGCTGGGGAAGTTGTTCCTTTGGACAGCGCTCCAAGTCTCCCCCATGTCTCCTCCAGGTGCCAGATAAGGTGGAGAACATCCACCAGAGTCTCATGTCCCACGTCTCTGTGGATGCCAGGCTGCAAACGGACATTGTGAGGCTGGCAGAAGAACACCCTGCTGACGTGGTGCTGACCCTCCTGCGCTGTGCCCCAACGTGTGACAGGTACGGGGCCCACGAGCCTTGAGAGCTCAGGGCTCAGCAGCCTTTAGGGCCCGTGGCCCTGCACAGCCTGTCCAATGGTCTCTGCCAGACAGGCAGAGAGGCCCAGGACCCTCAGGCCCCTCTGTTTCCTGAGCCTGCTGCCAATGCTCCCCCCCTGCCCTTCAGGGCACCAGGCCTCTGTCACCTGGGTCCCCACAGCTACGCAGGGCATGGTGCTGTGACTGAGATGCCCCTGACACAGAGCTGCCATCCCACAGAGCTGCTGCAATGATGTGGAGAGCCATAGGCTCATCGGGACCAGCACTGGAGAAAGCGCTGCCAACACTGCTCTGTGTGATGGAGGACTGGCCTCTGCACAGAATGTGTACCTCCAATGGGGACAACAAGGATATTTTTGCCCTGGCTGTGAGTTTCTGGGCCTTTGCTCAGCCCCAGGTCGCCTCTCCAGCAGCTCTCCATCCTCTCCATGCCTCAGGCGCTGGGCTGAAACCTGGCCTAGGGGCAGGCTCAGGGGGCAGCAGGCCTGCTGCTCCCCCTGCCTCTGCCCTTGGGCCCTGCCCCATGGACACCTCAGCACTGAGCACTGCCTTGGGCTGCTTCTTTTGCAGGCTACTCTGGTGATCTGGCTGATTGTCCAAGTGCCTGAGTGCCACAAGGCGATCATCCTTTATTCCTCCCGCCTGTTTGTGGCTCTGCTCTTCCATGTTGTCATCACCACACAGCAGATGCCACCAGAGGAAGTTGATAATTTCTGGAGTGCATGCCAGGAGAAACACCGCCTTCCCAGCAAGCCCAACAGGTCCCAACAGTCCTCCTGTCCTTCCTATGCCCTTGTGGCCAGCGCCAGTGCTGCCAGTGTGACCCGGGCTTTGCTCTGCACACAGGTTTGCAGTGCAGGCCATGAAGGCTCTGCTCTGCCGACTGCAGTGTGACCATGTGGTGGTGGCTATGGAGCGCAAGCATGGCTGGGACACGCTGCTGTGTGCTCACACCCAGCACTATGCCGTGGGTCTGCTGGCCAGGTGAGACCCCCTTCTGCCCACTGGCCCCAGCATTTGTGCCTGTGCCCCACACAGTCCCTGTGCTCATGGGCCAGTGGGCCTCTTCAGCGGGAGACAGCCAAGAAGACTGGAAATGGCTGGGAGAGGAGGGTGCCCAGAAGGGGCTGCCTCTCACAGGGCCCACATCCCCTCCAGGGATGCTGGGGAAAGACCAGAGCTCTGTGAGTCAGTGCTGGGAGAGCTTTGGTCTCCCCACCTCAAGGTCTTGATGCCTTTTTCCCCCTGTCAGGGAGATGCTCCGTGCTTTGATCCCTTTGTGTTCTCGCATCGCACTCCACTTGCTCCGGCAGCTCAGCAGGGAGGAGCCGTGCTGGGATCTGCCCTTCCTGGCATTCCTTGTGGAGGTGAGCCTGTTGGCCAGCGCTGCCTCGCTGAGCTGCCTCCCAGCTCTCTGCCCTCTCGTAGCCACAGCTGCCAGGACAGTGCCCACGCCCTGTGCTGCTGCCTGAGCCCAGCCCTGTGCACTTCTGGGCTCCTGCCGGCCAGGTCCCCTGTCACTGCCCTGTGCCTTTCAGGTCCTCGAGTGCCTGGACACGACTAAATGTGGTGACAGCATGCTGGAGATTAGGTCATGGTAGCTGCAGAGCGAGTGCAGGGAGCGGCGTCGCCTGGCACTCAGAGGCCTCGTGGTGCTCTATTGTAAAATTCATGCGAACCCAGTGGGAAGAAATGATGTCCGACTCCATTTCAGAATGCTTCATGATTTCTTTATTATGCCTAAACTATAATACTTTATTACACTATAAAAAGGAAGTTACTAAAACTACATACCTACTTTTCTAACTACCATATCTAACTCACTAACTACTCGTGACCCTGTTCGCGACAGTCCAGACACAGATGGATTGGATTGGCCATCAGGCTCAAACAATCCTCACCAGAATCCAATCAAGAAATCACCCCAGGTGAACAATTCTCCAAACACATTCCACATAGGAAAAACAAGGAGCAGATATAGAAATTGTTTTCTCTATCTCTGTGCACCTCTATGAAAAATCCTGAGAGAGAGAGAGAAATGTGCTTGCCACTATCACCCTTTTCTGTATAAATAAATTAAAAAAAAATAAAAACTGCATTTGCAATTCTTCTGCAGGGCCCTTGCAAAAGAGAGAGCAAACACATCTCAAGAGGTTCCCTTATCAATTTGCTAGTTATCAGTCAGAAGCCAGATCAGATGCCGATGTGGAATGTTCAAAGAGATCCTTTACCTGCCAAACACCTACTTCTATCAAATCTCTAAAACAAAACTTACAATATAAAAACCCAAATAACAATGAAAACAATGCTCAAGATTCAAAGTCCAAACAGCTGAGTGTCAGGAGAAGGTGTCCATTGACTGGAGATGTTGATCTTGACATCCTTAAAAGTCCTTCTCAATCCTGAAACAGAGAACTGAAGAAAGTCCTGAAACAATTAAAAAAACATAGAAAACCACTAAATGTGACATCATATAATTATCAAACACCAGAACACTGAATGTCATCCCAGAGACTGCAACAGCTGATAAAACTCAAATGAGAAGAGCTGGAAATCATCTCCGGATCATGATTTTCCAAACTCCCCTGATTTCGATGCAAATACATCTGGGTGATCGTCAACCATGCAAACATACCTTTCCCATGCAAAAAAAAACATCACCAAATTCAAAAGAACTGAGAAAATCCCTGGAATGCTATGGCCAAATCTCTTAAATCAACCACTTTTTCATGTTTTGTCTTTTCAACCATCTCTATTTAATTAATTTTAAAACTAATTTTAATGTTTTTTTTTTCAGAATCAGAATGCCCATCAGCAGCAGGTTTTAGGACCCTGCGTTGCTGGGCGGGACGGTGGACCCGGTCTGGGCGGGCAAAACAAGGATCCCAAACCCAGCTGTGGGGGGCACGGGGGCCCCCGGCCGGGAGGCTGGAGCAAGGAGCCCAGACCCGGCCGGCAGGGCAGTGGCCT
Source organism: Vidua chalybeata (assembly GCF_026979565.1). NCBI lineage: Eukaryota > Metazoa > Chordata > Aves > Passeriformes > Viduidae > Vidua > Vidua chalybeata. The sequence continues at coordinate 515,696 of NC_071536.1, forward strand.
GAGCACCGGTGGGCGGCCCAAACCAGGCTGGTGGGGGCGGGCTTTTCATCTTCACAGCCCACCCCCACCATGCGGCCAGCATCACGGCAATTCCTCCAGCATTTTGCCTTCCCCCCACACCACCCGGGTGCTGCTGAAGCCACAGCCTCTTGGGATGCCCCTGCTCCCGCCCCCCGAACAGGAGCGGGATGCACGGGCTGCCCCAGGACACAGCAGGGAAGGTGTGTTCCCCAGAGGAACCTTCAGATTCCACAGCATGATCAGGCTGGCGCTCAGCCACGGGTGCACACCCCTGCGAGGAGCCAGGCTGTTGGTGCTCGCTGCTGTCGCTGTTCGCAGCACCTGGTGACCCGGTAGAATCAGCGGGGATGGGGGCGAGGCATTGCCACAGATGGATCGATTGCCGGCTGCAGCACAGGGAGGCTGGTTTCCAAAGGCGGCGGGGGCAGAGCGAAGCTGTTATGAATAAATTTAAGGTTTAACCATTTGTTTGTATGTTTAACCATTTGTCTGTTTACTCCGCAGTTCGATTGTTTGTATGTTCAGTCATTTGTCTGCTTATTCCACAGTTCGGAAGTTCACTTGAGTGTATTCACTGATTCCACCCCTGTTCGTATTTTCCCTACCTGATGTATTTGCCCCTATGCCCAGTTCACACTCCGGTTGTATTCCCCTAGTTTTGGTATGTCCCCCTGGTGTTAACCCCTTTGTTAGAAGCCCTTTATTCCTAGTAAGTTGAACCCTCTTTGTCCCCTTCATGGCGTCGGGTAGTTCAGCCGCTGCTCCCTGAGGTGACTTCCTGATTCCCAGGAGGCCTAGCGTATGCTGCATATTAATTGCCGGACCCCAGCTGAGGACTAAATCTGGACTCAGACCACAAACCAAAGTAAGGACTGCACAACAATCCACATCTACAGGACAGGAAAGTCTCAAAGTATCCGAGAAAGCCTTCAATACCTGTGGAGCCGGTCGCCATGACTGGAGAGAGGTCCGAACAGAGTAACCCCCTTAGACCAATGAGCCATAATTGAATCTCTGGACGTATCCTCCGAGGGCAAAGACCCCGACCCTGCCATAATTGACAGGATTGTCTACCCCTCCTCTGGGACGTCGACTCACCTGGGAGTAGCGTTGGCCTTGTGAACGCCGTACCCCCACCCCCTTAGGCTACCTTTTTATAAAGGCCTTATCAGGAAAGGAGCACAAGGTCTCCTGGCCATTTATTATTTACTTCAATTGGGGGCTCATCCGGGATAGACCACACCCACGAGGGCCCAGGAGGACTGGCCATCCGCCTCGGACCTTCCCAGGACAACTGCCCACATCCGGATGGCGAAGACAGCCTATGGGGGAGTCGGCAACCGAAGAGCGTCAGCTTGGTAAAACCTCCGGCGGCGGGATATGGGTGATGAGTGAGCATGTGTGCGAGTGACACGGGGGCCGGCAGCTTGGACCCCCACGGCAAGTGAGGACCCCTAGTACTGGGGTTCCGGACTCCTGCGAGGGGGCCGGCTGGGAACGGGGGGAAGCGAGAGAGGTCTGATTTGGGCCCGGTGAAGCGAGTGAGACGCCTCCCTCAGGGGTTAGCTGATTAGCTTTGCCTGACTAACTTGTGAGGTGGAGGGAGGGACGACCCAGGCCCCGCTAAGACCTAGCCTCAAGGGAGATATGGGGAGGGAGTAGGGGCCAGAGAGGGCCTCCGAGATCTCCGCTAGGACCCAGCCTCTAGGTCAGAACCCAGGAATGCTGGAAGGGGATAGCGCTACCCTGTTGGGACTGGGCTCTGGGTTTCTGGGAAAGGGGGAGTTAAAGACTGGGGGAGGGATTAGCCTGCTAGGACTTCACTCCAAAACTTCCCCACCCTAGGGGTTGGCCATTGGAACCCAACCTGAAGGAGAAGGTGTGGGGAGGGACCCCTAGGTTTTATTTTAGGTGGTGTAGTTCCCCTATCCTTTGGTGTGTGTTTTGTTTAGTTTGTTTCAACCCTATGGGCAGGTAGAAGTGTTTTTAAGTGGCGGTGGGTTGACCTGCAGACCCCAGGCTAACCCGGGCACTCGGGATCCTGGGGGAGTGTGAGTCGGGCACAGTCCAACCCTCTGGGCAGGTAGAAGGTCGTGGTGTGTTGAAAGTCGTGGTGTGTTGACCTGCAGACCTCAGGTTAGGGTCTAGGCACTTAGGCTCCTGGGGAAATGTGTGTGTGAAGCATGTTCCTTCGGGCAGGTGGAGGACAGAGCATTAGGGTGTTGACCTGCAGGCCCCAGGCTAACCCTGGCGCTCAGGAACCTGGGGAAGTGTGAGTCGAGCGCAGTAAGGATTGAGGGGGACTGCAGTTTTGTTTTGTTTCGGTGGATTCTTAATTGGTCTCAGGAGGTAGAAATTTGTTTTGAGTGAATCAGTTGTTGAGAAAGAGATAAGTTTTAGTCCAATTTGTGTTGTCCGTCAGTTGTTTTGTGTTTGGGTAGGGCACATTAAGAGTTTTTTTTGTAATACCCTCAGGATGGGTCAATGTACTAGCAAAAGGAGCTCCCGTGGTAGAAAGGCCAAGAGAGTTAAGAACATTCCCCTGAACAACCCCCTCGGGAGAATGTTAGGTGACTGGGCAATGAATAAGGCAACCTGGGATTTAGATAAGATTAAAATGATCTATCTTTGTATGGAAGTATGGCCAAAGCTAGATACTGAATGGCCGTGGTTCGGGTCAGAGGACGCCTGGATGTGTGCTCAATTAATGCAGAGTTTACGTAGTCAACCCGAGCCAGAGGAAGAAGAACTGGTATACGCTGCCTGTTGGGGGCAGGAAAAGTCTGGAAGGAAGTCTGTTGAGATCTGCAAGTTAAAAGAATGCAAGGAGGAGCCAGACAGAGAACAGAAAGAAAAGAGTAAGCCATGGGATTCCCTAGATCACCTGCCTCCTCCTCTTCATCCTATAGGTCCCCCAGAACCCTTACCGCCACCACCAAATCCTATTCCATTACCCCCTCCACCAAACTTTACTCCTATACCTCTTCTCCCTCCTCCAACTCTCCTTCCCTTACCTTCTTCTTCACCTGACCCTCAAACCTCTCTGTCCCAAACTACCAGTTCTTTGTCTGCTTCATCGCCCTTAACAACTTCCCCCACTCCTCAAACTCCCCTTCCACAACCTCTTGTCCCAGTACTTCCCCCTCCTTCTCAGGTGTCTTCTCCCTTGTCTCCACCACTTACTACCCCGTCATCGTCCGTAATTCCTTTAACCCCTCTTCAGTCATCCCTACAGACCCCTATCTCTACTGCCCCCAGAAACCCGCCTCAAGCCTCCCAGCGCCAGGTTCCCATCCCTGCCCCATCTCAACTCCCTGACTCCCTCTCTACCCCTACTTCTTCCCCATATACCCTGAGTTCTTTAGTTTATTCTGAACACCCGTTAGCAAAAATTGCTGCTCCTATGTTCATGTCTCCTTCACCAAAGGTGGTCCCTAAGCCCCCTCGTCAGTGGGGAGAACCCTGGCCCTCAGTAGATAATTCCATTGAAGCTGAGGATTTGCAACCTCCCCAACCTCACAATGAGACCCCACGGGAAAGATTAGATGAGGGTCCATATTGTAATACAAGATCCCGAGCTATGTGGGCAGATCGGTTATTCCCCTTAAGAGAGGTACCTATGGGGGGAGTTTTTGGTGGGGTAGGACACGTAAACGCACCCCTTACCTCCTCAAAGGTAAGAGGCTTTAAGAAAGAAATGGGTAATCTAGTAGAGGACCTAGTAGGGGTATCGCAACAACTTGACCAGTTTCTTGGCCCTAATATTTATACTTGGGGGGAGCTCACCTCCATTTTAAAGATATTATTTAGTCCTGAGGAAGTAAAGTTGGTTCGAGCTGCTGCCATAAACATTTGGGACAGGGAAAATCAAACTGGGGTTCCTGCAGACCGTAAATTACCTGTAGAAGATCCAGGTTGGAACCCCAACCAGGCACAAGATAGGAGGAATATGGAGGAGTTCCGGACTCTGATAATCAGAGGGATAAGAGAGGCAGTCCCCAAAGGAACCAACTCTAAGCTGGCATTTGATTGTTGTCAGGAGAAGGATGAGACCCCCGCTGCTTGGTTGAAAAAGAACTTTCAGCAATACTCCAATATAGATCCGGAGAGCCAAGAGGGCCAAGTCTTGCTAAAGGTTCAGTTTGTATCCAAGGCATGGCCAGACATTAGGAGGAAGCTAGAGAGGCTGGAAGATTGGCAGGAAAAAGGAATCAATGACTTGCTAAGAGAGGCTTTAAGAGTGTACTTGCGCAGAGAAGAAGAGAAAGCCAAGAGCAAAGCACGAATGATGATTGCAGTGGCAAGAGAAAGTGTAGGGGTAGGGAAAGAAATAGCTGAAGGGAAGGAGAATCCCAATCCACCTAGTGGAAGAGCACCCTTTAATAAAGCTCCCGTAGCAGCTTGGTGAGTGAGGCCCAGGCGGCCTGAGGATTTAAAATGTTATTATTGTGGAGAGGTAGGACATTTTAAGAGAGATTGGCAGAAGGCCTCTCGAGATGAAGCCATCGTGAGAGAGCAGGAGGCCCTTGAAAGAATATTAAGAGGGCAGGACTAGGGGTGTCAGGGGCTCTATGTGTTGGGGGACCTCATGTACCATTTTATTGAGCCCTTGATAACTTTAGAAGTAGGTCCCTACTTTCAAGTGTTTGAATTTTTAGTTGATACTGGAGCAGATCGTTCTAGTATTAATCAAGTTCCACTGGGAGTAACAATGGGAGGTAGGACTTGTGAAGTTGTGGGGGCAGAGGGCAGACCCTTTCCAGCACCAGTTTTGGAAAAAATACTAATAAAAGGAAATTCCCGGGCTGGTCAGGTAGACTTGGTTTACCTCCCTGATTTAGATACTAATTTGTTAGGCAGAAACCTCCAGGTGCACTTGGGGATAGGAATAATTCTTCAAGGGGGTAGGATGGTGGTTAAAATGCTGAGGTTGACTGAAATAGATTTAGGGGAAATAAGTCAAGAGGTTTGGGCTGGAAAGAGAAAATATGGGCAGTTAGATATTCCCCCTTTAAAGGTACAGATGACAGAGGGACCTCCTATACAGGTCAAACAATATCCATTGTCTTTAGAGAACAGAAGGGCTTTAGAGCCCATTGTTCAATCTCTGCTAAGCAAAGGTATTCTGGAACAGTGTATGTCACCGCATAATACCCCGATTTTGGCAATCCGGAAGGCTGAAGGGAAATATCGCTTAGTACAAGACCTCAGAGAGGTCAACAAAAGAACAATAGCGAGACACCCTACTGTACCAGATCCCTATACCCTTCTAAACAAAATCCCTCATCATCACGCATTGTTCACTGCGGCGCGGGTTTTTGCTCTCCCTGGCTGCACGCGGCTCCTGGGAGCCCGGCTGTGGCGTAGCTTCCACGTGCTGCCGGGGTTTGCTGCCGCGGGTTCCCGGACACGGCTCCGTGTCTCGGGCGCGTGGGTTGGCCAGCCTCTGTTACCGTGCGCTAGGGGGCCGGCAAAGAGGTAAGGAATTTGTCCATTTACTCCGTGCTTGGCAGGAACGGTTTATTGGTCACACATGGCGCGTTTCGATGGAAAGACGCGACCGCTCCCGGCACTCGCATGGGAGAAAATGGCGCCTGACTGCCGGCGGGATAGGGCTTTATAGAGGGGCGGGGCGAGAGGATCCACGGCCTGCCGCCCAATAGGGGCGGCTGCCGTGGCAGTGACGCCAGCAACAGCGACCAACCAGAGAACCCCGCAGGGGCGGGCACCGAGCCGCGGGCTGAGCGGGATTGTGTGGCTCGGGGTGGCCAGCACGGGGTTTCCCGGGGCCGGATGGCAGGGTGGTTACAGGAGTGGCACAGGGGTAAGAGCCAGCAGCAGGCAACATGGGGCCAGAAACCGCGGGGGGGAACAACACGGGGGAAACGCGGGATTACAGAACTTCACTTATTTTAACATAAATTAGAAACCCTAATCTAAACCCAAACTCCAGGATGCAACAGTTCACAACCATATATTTGAAGGATGCGTTCTGGGCCTGTCCATTAGCTCCAGAATGTCGGGACTGGTTTGCCTTTCAGTGGGAAAACCTTGAGGGGAATAGAAGGATGCAGCTAAGGTGGACCCCGTTGCCACAGGGCTTTTGTGAGTCTCCTAACCTGTTTGGGCAAGCTCTAGAAAAAGTAATGGAGGCCTTCACCCCCGAGGAAGGAGTACAGATACTCCAGCATGTAGATGATCTCTTAATTTCGGGGAAGGACCAGGAGCTAGTTCAGAGAACCAGCATCAAATTACTAAACTATTTAGGGACAATTGGACTAAAAGTATCAAAAGACAAATTACAGTTTGTGGAACCTCAGGTAATATACCTGGGACACATGATTGGACACAGGTACAAAAAGTTGAATCCTGAGAGGATCTCAGGGATTGTATCAATTCCAGCCCCAAAAACAAAAAGAGACATTAGGAAATTATTACGTTTATTCGGCTATTGTAAATTATGGTTGGAAAATTACACCCGGAACGTCAAATTTCTATATGAAACGCTGGTTCTTCCAGACCCAATAGAATGGACAAGAGAAGATGATGAGAGGTTAGAGAGATTCAAGGGAGCACTTATCTCAGCACCAGTCCTGGGGTTGCCAGATTTAAAGAAAGAATTCCATCTATTCGTTAATGCAGAAGAAGGGGTAGCACACGGAGTTTTAACTCAAGAATGGGCCAGTCACAAGAAGCCTATCGCGTATCTATCAAAACTCCTAGATCCCGTATCCAGGGGATGGCCAACATGCCTCCAGGCAATAGCAGCAACAGCTTTTATAGTTGAGGAGGCTCAAAAATTGACATTTCAAGGAAAAATCAGAGTATATACCCCGCATGACATTAGGGGCATTCTTAGTCAGGGGGCACACAAGTGGCTCTCCGATGCCCGAGTACTAAAGTATGAAATTATGTTGATGAGTTCAGACCACCTGGAATTAGTCACAACCAGATTAGTAAATCCAGCCCAATTTTTATCTGGAGGACCAGCCCCCGGTTTGGAACACTGTTGTGTGGAAGCTATTAGTTTGCAGACAAAAGTCAGAGTGGACTTAGGAGACACACCCCTAGGACAGGGAGAAATATATTTTTGTGACGGGTCATCGAGAGTAGTGAATGGAAAGCGGATGTCAGGATATGCAGTGATAAAAGTATCTGATGAGAAAGATCTAGAAGTCCAAGAGAAGGGAAAATTACCAGCACATTGGTCTGCCCAATTATGTGAAGTGTATGCTCTAAAGCGGGGATTAGAACTTCTGGACCAGAAGTGTGGAACAATTTACACTGATTCTCGGTATGCCTTTGGTATTGTCCACACCTTTGGTAAAATCTGGAGGAAAGGGGCTACCTGAATTCTAAGGGCAAAGACTTAGCCCATAGGGAGATGATTAAGTCCATCTTGGAGGCGTGACTGAAACCTGAAGAAATTGCAGTAGTACATGTGAGGGGGCACCAAAAAGGTAATACCTTAGAAGTACGGGGGAACCGGGCAGCCGATTTAGCCACAAGAGAAGCAGCCCAAGACCAAAAAGAACCGGTCAGAGTTCTGAAGTTAACAGATGCTACTAGCACAAATGGGGAAGGGGATACCTTAAGGAACCCATGGTATTCTCAGAGCGAGAACAAGAAGTTATACAAGAACTAAAACTGCAACAAGGGCCCCAAGGGGAGTGGATTCTCCCAGATGGGAGAAAGTTTATATGCAAAGCTCTAGCACGGAGAGTTCTAGCCGAGATACACCAGCTTACTCACTGGGGGACACAAGGACTGTGTGACCAATGCTTGAGGGATTATGTCTGTGTAGGAATATATGACATAGCAAGGGCGATCACACAAGGTTGTATAACATGTCAGAAGGTAAACCAAAAGGTGATGAGGAAACCTATACCAGGAGGAAGAAAATTGGCTGAGCGACCATTCCAAAATGTGCAAATTGACTTCACAGAAATGCCCCCAGCGAGGAGATATAAACATCTCCTGGTGATCGTAGATCGTAGATCACCTAACTCATTGGCCAGAAGCTTTCCCCACCCGAAACGAGACCTCGGGGACAGTAGTAAAAATTTTATTAGAAAATATTATCCCCCGGTATGGGCGAATCAATAATATTGATTCTGATCAAGGCCCACATTTCACAGCTCGCATTCTGCAGGACACCACGCAAGCTCTAGGGATAAAATGGAGGTTACATACTCCATGGCATCCCCAGAGCTCCGGCAGGGTAGAGAGGATGAACAAGACCATCAAGACAGTACTCACAAAATTGATTTTAGAAACAGGATTGGACTGGGTGAAGTGTCTCCCCCTTGCTTTACTTTGGATCAGAACTCAACCTAGAGCAGACCTGGGATTGTCTCCTTACGAGATGTTGTTTGGTCTCCCATTTCTAATCTCCCCTTACAGTACTGCGCAATATGTAGAGGGAGAAGAAGCATCCCGGAAATATCTAGAAACAATCATAAAAACACTAGGGAACTCAGGAAAAAGGGATATCTCCCCCAGACCCCTCCTTTAGAAACAAGCACCCATAACATCAGTCCTGGAGATTGGTTTCTAATTAGATCTTGGACTACTGCTCCTCTTAGCCCACGATTTGAAGGACTATTTCAAGTCCTACTTACTACACACACAGCCGTCAGGACCAGGGAAAAAGGGTGGACGCACATTTCACGAGTAAAAGGACCTGTGGAACCCCCAAGGGAAGAGGCTGGGTCAACGGACAGTACTCCAGCCTGGACTGCTATACCCACTGGAGCCTTAAAGGTGAAATTAAAGAAAACTCCCAAAAATTAATACAGTTGTTAAACTGCACCAGTAATAGTTGTTGCCTGCATAGTTTCTGTTACAAGTAAATAAGTTGTAAGTTTTCTGAATGTATTGAAACTGTTACCTTAAAACCCCCTTAAGAGATAGCTCCACTTCCTTAGAAGATATATATCTTCCCTTGGACAAGTGCCCCTCAGGAACAGCAAAGTCCAAAACAGGGAATAGGGGAGGGAGACAGGAAGGACAAGGTTTAAAGACCTTAAGACTCAGTTCCCCTGTGCAGTAGAGACACAGAAGATAATCCCAGGAGGCAAGACCGGGGGAGGTCAAGGGAAAATGACTCCTACCAGACTCCTGAGGAAAATGAGTTGACCCTCTATAAAAGTGATGATAATCATGATTATGAGTCCCTCTAGTACAGGAGGAATGGACTCCTGTATCAAGTGTTACCACCCCTTGTATGACGGGGAGAACTTGGAGTCTCTAGTAAGAGTACATACCAATTTGAGTCCTTCCTGTTACAATCAGTCCCAATTGGAAACTTGTAAAGAGGGAGGGAAGGTCTACTGGCTCACAAAGAATACGGCCTCTTTTAGGCAAAGACTCCTAGGGGACTGTCCCATGAAAAATAACTGGTTATGCTTTGAGAAAAAAAAAGATATAACTGAAGGGGGAGTGAATATAATTAAGGAAAAGAAAGTGAATATAGAAACTAGTAACAAAGAATGGGAAGATCTAGGTGGGAGGAACATGTTCATTGATTTGGTGTTGCCTTCTGCTGAGAAGGCAGGCGATCTGGTTTCAAGACACAGCACGGCGACCCAGCCTCGCCCGGGTCACTCGGGCCACTGACATGCACAGACACCAATGTCGTGGATGGTCAAATGGCGTTTATTACCTTATCTCGTGAGGTTACATAGTCAAGGGGGCTTTACTACGTCAAAGGGGGACGGTGGGTCCGGCTAGGGTTAGTAAGGAGTGGAAAACTACTGGAGTTAGGAGGGGCTGCATGCCTCAGGGGTGAATGATTACCTATAGCAGGATGAGGGGGGAAGGGTCTTGCTTTCTGTTACATCCCAAAATCTTCTGTTCACCTGTCCCTATCTACCACAATTTGGTAGAAAAGATCAGCAAAGAGTTAAACATCACCAGATGCTGGGTTTGTGGGAGCACACAAATGTCAGATGTGTGGCCTTGGGAAGGCATAAGCCTCAAACCAAGAGAAATTTTGGAAATCAAACAAATAGAGGAGGGACAAGTGACACCAGAGTATAGAAGAAAGGAGAGGTGGGAATTAAAGAACAGTGTGATTGGAGAAGAATGCATTTTACGAACAGGAAACAAGTTCTGCACCCCAGTGGGAATGATGGCTTGTAAGTGATATTTAATAACAAAAGGAACACCATTCATCATGTCTTCGGTTCCCCAGGAACCCAACCGGTATTGGAGTATGAGTAAAAGAGAAAGGGGGTGTGCATACAATGAGGGTTACGACTTGTTTGAGTGTGCGGATAAAGGAATTAACCCCTTTTGGGGAACGACGTCTATATCAAAGTTTTGGGAATTCCCTCATGAAACTGGGGAAGGGTTCTGGAAGGTTCTGGGAGATCTTTTTTGGATTTGTGGGAAAGCAGCTTACATGCATCTACCAGGGGATTGGGCAGGCAGTTGCACAATAGGAATCATAAAGCCATCCTTTTTCCTACTTCCCAAAGAGGCAGGTCCAGGGTTAGGAGTTCCTTTATATGATAAGCTGAAAACATCTTCGAAAAGGGAAAAAAGGAGTCTGGTGGAATTGGGAGGAACCCAAAAATGGAAAGGAAAAACATGGACTCCTGAGGAAATCATTAAGACATATGGACCTGCCACCTGGGCGCATGATGGCTCGTGGGGGTACCGGACCCCTATATACATGTTAAAACGTATAATTAAACTCCAAGCAGTAACAGAAACCATTTCCAATAGGACTGCCCTAGCCCTAGACCACGTTAGTGAACAACTTTCCCAAACCTGCACTGTTGTATATCAGATAAGACTAGCTGTTGACTACCTGCTAGCAGACAAGGGAGGAATATGTGGGAAGTTTAACACCACAGAGTGTTGCCTTGAGATAGATGATAGGAGTGAAGTAATCCGTAACATATCTAAGGAAATCAGGAAAATTGCTTATGTCGGAACCCAAGAATGGACTCCGCTTGTTAACACAGACTGGTGGGATAACTTTTGGTCATGGAAGAGTAGTTGGTGGAAAAAGGTAGCATTTATCGCAGTAGCAGGGTTAGCTGGACTGCTATTCTTTCCCTGCCTTATACCATGCTTAATTAAAATAATTATATCTGCTATCCAATCAGGCAGCATGATTCCCACTTCCCTAGAAGCCTCCAAAAAGAAAGGGAAAAGAAAAACTAAAATAATGAGGTTAAAGGGTACAGAGAGAATGACAGCCAAGGAAGTGTACGACAAATACCAAAGACTGAGGAAGTTTGACTATCAGGAGCTAGAAACTGCTAATTGAGGCGGGCTTACGCCCGGTCAAAGTAAGAGAGGGGGGATTGTTATGAATAAATTTAAGGTTTAACCATTTGTTTGTATGTTTAACCATTTGTCTGTTTACTCCGCAGTTCGATTGTTTGTATGTTCAGTCATTTGTCTGCTTATTCCACAGTTTGGAAGTTCCCTTGAGTGTATTCACTGATTCCACCCCTGTTCGTATTTTCCCTACCTGATGTATTTGCCCCTATGCCCAGTTCACACTCCGGCTGTATTCCCCTAGTTTTGGTATGTCCCCCTGGTGTTAACCCCTTTGTTAGAAGCCCTTTATTCCTAGTAAGTTGAACCCTCTTTGTCCCCTTCATGGCGTCGGGTAGTTCAGCCGCTGCTCCCTGAGGTGACTTCCTGATTCCCAGGAGGCCTAGCGTATGCTGCATATTAATTGCCGGACCCCAGCAAAGGACTAAAACTGGACTCAGACCACAAACCAAAGTAGGGACTGCACAACAATCCACATCTACAGGACAGGAAAGTCTCAAAGTATCCGAGAAAGCCTTCAATACCCGTGGAGCTGGTCGCCATGACTGGAGAGAGGTCCGAACAGAGTAACCCCCTTAGACCAATGAGCCATAATTGAGTCTCTGGATGTATCCTCTGAGGGCAAAGACCCTGACGCTGCCCCCTCCTCTGGGACGTCAACTCACCTGGGAGTAGCGTCGGCCTCGCGAACGCCGTACCCCTGCCCCCTTAGGCTATCTTTTAATAAAGGCCTTATCAGGAAAGGAGCACAAGGTCTCCTGGCCCTTTATTATTTACTTCAAAGACGTTGCAGAGGCAGGTTGCGGAGCGGAGGTTGCAGGTAGCAGGCGTTCGCCCTCCGTGGCGTGATGCGCGAAGAGAACAGTCGCTTCCGGCGCGGCGGGGCCGGCCGCCGTGGAGGGAATGGCCACCGGGGCAGGGGGCGCGGCCGCCGCCGCCGGAGCAATGACGGGCGGTGCCGGAGGCGCCGCTGTCACTGCCGGAGGCGCGGCCGCCAACTCCGAGGCGGGGGCTGACGCGGCGAGCGGGGCCGGCGCGGGCGCGGCCAGGGCGGCGCGAAGCGGCGGGGGAGGCGGTGTCTCAGCTTTCGCTGGAGCGGTTTCAGGCTGGCTCTCAGTGGCGAGTGCTTCTCTCAGCTCCGAATGGGGCAGAGGAGGAGGCGGCATAGCTGCGGGCGGGCGGACCGGCAAGGGAGGCGGTGCCTCCGCTGGGGCCGGCAGTGGTTCCGCAGCCTCCGAGGGGAGGAGGAGGGGCTCGCACGCTGCAGGAGGAAGAGGCGGAAGAGGAAGTGGAGGAGACGGCTCCTCTTGTGCAGAAGCAGAAAAAAAACTTCTGAGCCCTGGAAAAAGGCTCTGCCCCGCGCCCTGCGCGGGGGACACCAGCAGCGAAGACTGTCCTTGAACAAACTGGTCTCCATCCGGCCGTGATGGGGGGGGGGTGCTGAAGGGCCCCCGCTGGGCACGGGGGACCCCCCGCCCCGTAGAGACGTGCTCACTGGGGTCCATCCCAGGACTGTCGGAAAAAGCTTTAAAAAAACTATAATGTACCCAGGTACTCGGAAATCTTGCCTGACATGTTGCCTGACGACGAAATACAGGGACCTCCAAGCCTCTGGATCCAGGGAAAAAGCCAGACTCATGAAAAAAACCACAACTGTTTGCAAATTGAAGAAACTTCAATAAATCATTGTCGGAGATAGAGACTCCATGGTTCCGAGCCAGATCTCCCCAGACGGCAAACATAAGACCATCCACGAAATAAAAACGAGTGCTCAGGTCTGCAGACATCTCTTCCCAAAGTTAAAGTCCACCCCAGGTCAGGGCAGTACTATTATCAGAAAATCAGTACCTTCCAAAGGAAGGCAGAGGCGTCCGGCTACGGCAAACTGCTCGGGGCTGCACCTGGTCCTAGAGAGGATCCCAACGGTGTCTTGTCTTCCCGATCCCTCGCAGGGACTCCGGACACGCCTTTTCAAGAGGGCTCACCACCTCTCTCGTGTTAAATCACGGCTGTGGACCGATCAGATTGATCCAGGTCCTGGTTCCCCAGCTGAGGGGGAAGCTATTAATAGACATACTGGGATAGCACAGACAAGCACCAGTCACTCATCTCCTCTCTCCCCTCCTGTGCAAAGTGAAGCCAAGGGCAAGGTTGTTGCTGAGCTGGAGTGACCACAGGGAAAGCTGGTGGTTTTGCCCATAAATGGGACCTTCCCCAGAGAATCTGCCCTGGGAAAGCAGGCAGAGCCAAGCACAGGACAGGACAGGCAAGTGGCAAACCCCAGGCAATTGGAATTTGGAGAGAGAGGACAGACTGCAGATGGGTTTCATACATGCCCCTACGCAGAAGCATGGAGAGGATTCGAGCCGTATTATTTTTCCCTATCCAACTAAGAACTGGAGATAGATTCATCCAACTGGCACAGCATAGCCTCCAAAACCCAAATCTCTACACCTGGTTTGCTAAGAGATTTTTCTTGAGGTGTTGGAGTGGGAAGGAGGGAAGAGAAAAACACAGAGGAGGGAAGAGAAAAGCTAGTGCTCCTTCCTACAGCAAAGGGAGATAAAGTTATTTCCTTCACAGATTTAGCTTATAAACAGTTTTAAAGCAGAGTTAAAGCCTGAACAAAAGTTTTAAAAGTGCTTGAGATGCATGTTGTCATACCACAGGGCTCACCAGCCTTACTTTTCCTGACTGGAATTAAAGTCTTTTATATCCAAAGCTCAGCCTTCCGTGCTGCTGGAGTGGGTGGGGAAGGCTCCTAAAGCTGCTTTGCACCCCAGTAAGCCCCCCAGTGTCCCACAGCAGCTTCTCCAGCTCTACCCACAGCACAAAACACCTCTCCAGATCTGGCATTGGGCTGCACACACTGCCAAGTGAATTCCAGCACCCAGAGAAGTTGGCGACACCAGGATGGAGGACACATTTACAAACAGAGCTGCACTCTCCAGAGGAATCTTAAAACCACAGCGGGTGCTCCTTTCATCCCCACACCCCTCAGAGCTGGGACATGGTGCTCTGGGCAGGTGGAGGGAGGCTCACACTGCTCAGGATCTCACTGCACTGGCTGGGAGTCCTGAAGGGTTCAGGCATCCCTTCCCAGAGGACAGATGGATGAGACATGAAACACGGAAGCAAAGCCCTACAGGATCAGCAAAAAGAGCCACAGTTCTTCCCACTGCTCCTTCATCCAGTAGCTTACCAGGCCCCCAAGGCTCTCATTAAGGGACTCTTCATACTGGTTTCGATACAGGAAGGGGCACAAGCGAGACTTGGCTGCTTAACTCCAAGGTACTGCCCTAAATTCTTGAATGCCTGGCAGCCCTTTTCCTCAGTGGCTGAAGCAGCGAGCCCCATGCTGGAAATGCAAAATTAACTGCAGCCTAAATCTGGACAGTGGTGCTTAACCAACGCCAAGGTACCTCATTTCTGTGACTAATACTAAATTGAATGATTTCTTTTAAAAGAACCCTTCCAACTTGGACTTTCAGGAACTTGCAAAAATAATAATTTCACTTGTCTTTTATAGCCAACAAATACCTCACTCTATAGTAGAATCAAAGCAAGAAGCTGTAAGTACAACTGCTGGCAATTATTTTGACTGTTTTTTAGAATTTTAAGCAGAGATTTTTGCTGTATTAATTGAGATAACTCATTTCCATCTCTCAAAGAACTTGTTATGCTTTGCTGAGGTCCAGTCAGTGCCTTTCAGAACACGTTGTTGCTTCTAATGAACCTCATAGAACACCACGCACGACAGAACAAGATACTAACTTTGTGAGAGCCAGGAGGGTACAGGTTTAATTCCTCTTGAATCAGCAGAACAACACTAATCCTGGATAATAATGTGCCACAGTCTCGAGGAAGAGAAAATTCAGCTCTGATGTTCAGCCTGCCCCAGCTCACTTGGCTATCCCACACTGACTATCCAACATCCCTGAGTTCCTCAGGGAAAAACAAACCAGAATGAAGTGTTTTTCCCTCTGGGAGTCTACTCCCTTCTGCTGGGGACAGGAAATGATTTCAGCAGTGTTTCCTTGGTGCTACACAAGTGATGTGCAGCAGGTGCACTGAACGTGGCTCCTCTTCCCTCAGGTCCTGTGGGTCCATCCTGGCCAGGGCTCCAGCAGGAACAGATTTCATTTCAGCCAGATCCACTTGTCCCCAACATCAGCGTTGTAGCCTGGCTTGTACTTGTGCCCAGGGAGCTAAAGAAAGCAGAAAGCTCGGTCAGAACTCTGGTCACTCCCCTCAAAGTTCTGAAGTGCCTCGTGAGATCTACAGAACATGAAATACTGTTTCTACATTGTAATGATAAAACTTACAGAAAAACCAGTCTCTCAGAAAAGACTGAGCTGTGCAGCTGAAGGAGGGACTGCAAAAGCCAAAATATAAATACGAAAATGAGGCCAGTGATCTCAGCACCACATTCCACCTGGATTCATCCAGCTCCTCCCAGCCTGAGATGGCTCCCCTAACTGTATCATGAAGAAGAGGAACTGAATCTCATTCCAAAATAGGCACACACATTATTAAATATATGAAATACTTCATGCATGAGATACTGAGTTAAATACCACGTTAAATTAAACTGTTCAAATGAAATTGCAGCTTTAGCCTTCAAGAGCTGAACTTTTCTTCATTAAAGCAAAAACAGTATCTGCCTGCCTTCATCAGCAAAGTCAGGAACCACTTTTTGATGGAAAAACCCAAAGAGTTTTGAAGCCTTTACCCGAATTTCAAGGACCCTGGGACCTAAGCAGCAGCCTGTGAGTCTCAGTGCTGAAGTAGCGCCCTTTGGAAGGTACTGACCACGACCTGGAATGCCAGAGATGGTGAGATCCTGGTTCTAAAAGCAGAACCCATCTCCAGAACATCTATTCCTACCTCCAGGAACAAAAAAGAAAGAACAGAACACCTCTGAGCTCAAATAGTGGAAAAAAGCCCATGAGTTTGGTGAGAAAGGCTGAAGCCAGCAAAGATGCTGTAATAAAACTCTTCCTTTAAAAATAAGATATCTGCTGGCAGCCTCTCCAAATAATTAAGCACAGATCATCTGCTCTGTCTCCAAACAAACACTGGTTTCACATGAGACCCCAGATTTGTCCTGAGGATTTTCCCTTTCCAAAAAAACATGTAGGAGGATCCAGTTGGGGAGAGCTGCCCCTGCAGAGAGAAGCAAGATGCAGTCTTGATAAAGTCTGTAGTCAGGCCACAAAAATGAACTATTTATTAAAAGAAGAAGCCTGTTGTTTTGAGGAAGGGGACTTGTGTTTCTATTCACTTGAATGTTAAAAACCAAGACACTTCTTTCCCTAAAAATCAAGCTGATAGAAGACCTGACCTCCTCCACGAGACAATTCCCACCCTGCCTTGTCACAAACCAGTTGTGATTAGTTTTTCTGAGGTTTTTCAATTAATGTCTTGTCTAAACATCAGCAGAAACCACACAGTCCTGTTGAGAGGCTCCCCCCCACTGAGCAAAGAGGAGATGGGAGATGAACAGAAATGATTACTATCTCTGCCCCACGGATTTCCAGCAGTGAGCCAGGGAGGACATGAGACCTCCTGTGACCAGCCTGTGACACAAAAACAGCCCTCCCTGGTCCTCTCCAGGCAGCACATAATTGGCCCTTTGATACTTGAAGAGATTCCCTGAGAAGTAGATTATTAAAGCAATAGGAGATCTCTGGGAAAATACAGCAGTTTACAGTTTTGTTTCTGAGTACATCTGCCCTCTTTAAAAAACTACAATATCAACCCTGACAGAATTCAAGTTCATTGTCCAAAACAAATTCCCTGTGTGCCTTTGGTTAAAGACATGCAAGACATCAAAGCAAGTGTTATAAGTATTCATCCATAACTCCATCATTCACAGTGGGCTTTGGCAAAGGCAGGAGAGTTTGGGGATTTGTTACAGCTAAACTTTCAAAATAATCAAAAAGAAAAAAAAAAAAAAAAGGGAAAAAAGGGAAGAGGGAAGCAGAGTAAACAATTCCCATATTACCTAGGAAGCAGGACGATGGGAATTTATGCTCTGTGCACAAGATGCAAAAGTGACACTGGCCACTTTGCCAAACTTTGCTCTTCAAATCCCACATTTTCCAGCTGTGACTGCAGTAAAGGAGCTGCATGGCTGGAACAGGGTAGGATTCTGCAGAGAGGTGTGGTAGGAGCACCAGGGAAGATGTGGGGATGCAGGGCAAGGGGTAAGATGGGCTGGTTCTGGTTAGGCTGGTGCTCCAAAGTGCATCCAGCTGAAATTCCCAGGCTGCTCTTGGCCAGCACAAGGGCAAGGATGAAAATCAGGGACCAGCCCTGAGGCTGCTGGGTTTGTCTAGGCTGGGCAGCCCAGCTGCAAGAGATGATGGAAAGGAGACAGGAGAAAGCTCTATGGGACTTGCCAGCAGCTGAGACAACAGAGAGGGACTGAATATTCACCTTCTTTTGCAGTACAAGTTCCCTGGAAGTGTCCCAGGCCAGGCTGGAGCACCACGGGGTGGTGATGGAAGGTGTCCCTGCCCATGGCAGCGGGGCTGAGGTGAGATTTAAAGTCCCTTCCAACCCAACCCATTCCACAATTTTATGATCACAGAGATTCCACCAGGCAGCCCCAAGAACTCCCCCACATTCTTGCAACTCCTGCCAGGTCACCAAGGAACAAATTTTTCCACTCCATGGAAACTGAGTGAGAATGAAGCCTTGGCCTGCTGCATTACGCTCCACAGAGCCCAAAAGTTGGCAGTGAGGATTATTTCCAGAGGGATGGGATAAAATCCACCACACAGAGCACAAAACTCCTGAAATGAGCTGAACCCAAAGGCAGAGCCAGCTCAAAGGCATCAAACTGCTCAACTTTAAAAGAGCATTAGGAAAAGAGATGAAAACAAGACCGTCTCATCAGTTAAATTAAGAACCTGCCACAGAAGTGCCTGTCAAAACTATAAACATGATGAAAAGCCCTATAAAGTAGCAGAGGCTGTGGAAGAGCAACAAGCAGCTCCAGCCAGCTGCTTGCTCCAGATCATTGCACACCAGGCACGTGCAGCTAGAGCTCTGGAGAGCTCCAACCACCTGGAAAGGTTGTTGAGGAGGAGCCTGCCTTGTTTTCCAGCCTTTGGGGAACAAACAGAATTGCCATTACTGCCTTCTATTCCTGCTCTGCTCTGTGCTGATGGCTGGGCTCCACAGCTCCAAGAGCTCTATAAACAGCCTGCTCAGAGCAGCACTGATCAAAGAGCACTTAAAAGCAGAGTCATTGCTCTGGGAGTTCAGGCTCATTCATCAATACCCCGAGGCTGTTTAGAACAACCCAATAATAGCCCCTTCCATCACTGCTGGGAGCAGATGACTACTTCCTACAGGAGAAATCCTTGCTTCCAAAGGGTTGACAGTGTTGTAGGCACACAGCTAAAAGCTGAGAGAATCTAGGAACACGGAGCTGCAGATATTGGCTGGATTCTGGGAGGGTTTGGTTCCTGATCGCTCCATATGATTCCTCCTCTGGTTCCTCTCTACAGCTACACAGCCATGGCAGCCCACGGCTTGGACAGGAGCACTCTTCGCTGGGTTAGGAACTGGCTGGATGGCCAGGCCCAGAGAGTGATGGTGAATGGTGTTGCATCCAGCTGGCGGCCAGTCACCAGTGGTGTCCCTCAGGGGTCTGTACTGGGACCAGTTCTATTTAATATTTTTATAAACAACATGGATGAGGGCATCGAGTCCTTCATTAGTAAATTTGCAGATGACACTAAGCTGGGAGCTTGTGTTGATCTATTGGAAGGAAGGAGGGCTCTGCAGAGAGACTTAGATCGGTTGGATGGATGGGCAGAGTCCAACAGCACGAAGTTTAATAAGTCTAAGTGCCGAGTTCTACATTTTGGCCACAAAAATCCCCTACAGTGTTACAGGCTGGGGACAGCGTGGCTGGACAGTGTTCAGGGACCTGGGGGTGCTGGTTGAGAGCCGGTTGGATATGAGCCAGCAGTGTGCCTTAGTGGCCAAGAAGGCCAATGGCATCCTGGCCTGCATTAGGAATTGTGTGACCAACAGGAGTAGGGAGGTCACTCTTCCCCTGTACTCGGCGCTGGTAAGACCACATCTCGAGTACTGTGTCCAGTTCTGGGCCCCTCAGTTTAGGAAGGACACTGAGATGCTTGAGCGCGTCCAGAAGAGGGCAACGAGGCTGGTGAGGGGCTTGGAACACAAGCCCTATGAAGAACGTTTGAAGGAACTGGGGTTGTTTAGCCTGGAGAAGAGGAGGCTTAGAGGTGACCTTATTGCTCTCTACAACTTCTTGAAGGGAGGCTGTGGACAGGTGGGGGTCGGTCTCTTCCACCGGGCAGCAACTGACAGAACAAGAGAACACAGTCTCCAGCTATGTCAGGGAAGGTATAGGTTAGATATTATGAAAAAAAAATTCACTGAAAGAATAATAAAGTATTGGAATTGTCTTCCCAGGGAGGTGGTAGAATCATCATCTCTGGATGTGTTTAAAAAAAGACTGGACATGGCACTTGGTGCTATAGTTTAGTTGAGGTGTTAAGGCATAGGTTGGACTTGATGATCTTAGAGGTCTCTTCCAACCTCATTATTCTGTGATTCTGTGAAAAGGAGGATGTAGCCAGGTGGGGTCAAGTCTCTCCTCCCAAGCGACAAGAGGAAACAGCCTCAAAATGCATCAGGGGATGTTGAAATCAGGTATTAGGGAAAAAAATTCTCATGGAAAGGGCGGTCACCCTCGGCAAAGGCTGCCCAGGAGTCCCCATCCCTAGAGGGATTTAAAAGCCACGTGGATGTGACATCTAGGGACATGGGCTGGTGGTGGCCTTGGCACTGCTGGGTTTAAGTTGGACTCAATAATCTTCTCCAGCACCACCGATCCTGTGCTCCAGTGCAGTTAAAGCAAGGAAGGGGAACAATTTCCCCTCCACATGCACATCTGAGGTGCGCGTGGCTTGGTTCCCAAAGGCCTGGCACAGACAGATGTTTGTTACAGCCTTACTCCTGCCATCCCTTACTCAAATAAAACCCTCAATGCTGTTAACATCCATCGCAGCCCAAAAAACAAGAGCACCCAGAGGTTTTGCTGAATTGAGGCTAAAATAATTCCAGTTTGCTGGAACTGTTCAATGACTGCTGTCCTGCCCTTCATTCATTCACTAAAAAACCAGACAAAAATCCTTTGGAAAGAGAAGTGCCCGTAAGAGGATCAGTTATCGTGGGGACAGGACATTTTCATGCTCATTATCCCAATCGTGGTTTTTGTTCCCTGTCCTCAGTTTGTTTTGTCTTCCTTCACCCCCCCCCCCCCGGCTGGCTGCTGGCTTGCCGCTTAGCTTGCTTGCTAATTAGGTGTTTTCCCCTAATTTGTCCAAAACCAGACAACTAGAGAGTGCAGGGAAAAGCCAAGGAACTAATCCAAGCCACACAGCACAGTTAAACACCTCAAACTGACTCTACTTCACAGTGTAAGATCCATGGAGGTGCTACCCCTCTCTTAAATTCTATTCCAATTAATTTTAATTTAACAGAGATCTACCCTGGGGATCACATCCCTCCACAGGTATGGGATTAAGAGGGGTTTGGGAAAGGGGGATGTGCTCCCACACAAAAAAGCGTTTCCTTTCACAGGGACAGACTATCAAGATGAAAATGGATTACTTTAATGCCAGTGAGATTTGACTGTCTTTTTGATTCACAGAGGCACCCAGTGCCTGGGACAGCAGCGTACATCACCTAAAATAAAACACACAACCACCAAACCCAAGATTTGAGACAGTTACAAGGTCTGTCAGGCTCCTTCCCTACTGTTTCTGGGATAGATATCCCTGCCAACTGTCCATGATACTTTTCAGGGTGAGCAGGGTGGAAAAGCTGCCTGTTCCTAAAGAGGGGATGCTCTCACACTCTCCCCATATGGACAGGACTAGTGAGAGCTGAGGAGAAGTGGGAAGGTGGGAAGAGGAGCAAGTCCAGGTATCCTTGAGCAACAGCTCTGTCATTCCCAGGTTTTTGTTATTCCTCAGGTCTTACTGATACCCAGCTAGGAAACATCTTGTTACTTTAGAAAGGGCTAAAAATATTTTTGCAGAGATAAAACAGAAAAAAAAAAAAAAACCAAAACCAAACAAAACCCTTAAATGAAGCCTCTTCTAATTTATTGTGTGTCTGTTTTCATTCCTTCTTGGATTCAAGAGCAGATAGGGCTGGGCATTACAGCTGTCAAACACCTCCTTTAAAACAGAGTTAGGAAAGGAGATCTTGATCCTAAAAAGAATGAAAGCTTCATCTAGCCAAGAAAAAATGGCAGGAGAGAGAAAACAGAAGGTTCTGTCAAAGGCAGCAGCTATGGCAACAATTGCAAACATGGAGAAGGAAAGACATCCTAAGCTCCTTGCTCTTGCAAAGGCAAGAGTTGATCCTGTTGTTGATCCAGACTCTGGCTTTCTGAAAGCTCAAGTATTCCTTTTGTAGCTCTTCCAGGAGATTTTTATGTGCAGAGGTCCCTGCACTCTCAGCAGAGCTAAGGGCCCTGCTAACCCTCTGCTTGCCAGCAGCCACCTTCAGCCCCACAGCTGCCAAAGAGGGGCCAGAGCAGCTCTTGGGCCCCTCAGACCTGCAGAGCCTTCCCTTAACACCCACTCTTTGGGGCTGGCTGTGATTTCCCATTGCAAACACAAGCTCTTCCAGCACTCTCAGTGTTGGGTGGTGGGACAGAGCTGACCCATGCTGCAGGCTCACCTTCCACCACTCAAAGATACTGTCCTGCAACCACCTCCAACCTGGAGGCATGGCAGACATTGGAGGATCTTCCCTCCTAAGACTGCATCCTTATGGAAAAGAGTGATGAAAAGCCTGGGAAAAGAGTGTGGGATTCCCCACCCTCCATCCTCTTCCCTCTTCTCTGCTTGCTGCTAGCCAGGACTGTAGGGCCCTGCCAGCCACACATTCCCAAGCCCTGGGGCAGGAGGGAGGAGGATGAGGAGCAGGGCACAAAGATGAAGTTAGGCAGGGCAGCCGAGCTGTGCAGTTGCTGTGGAGGAGCTGAATTGCACCTCACAGCAGTAGCCAGGACTTTGATCTGCTCGAGCTTTCCTTGCTTCATGCTCAGCATCCCTATATTCCAAAAGCAGTCTTCCACCAAGGAAAACAAGGGAAATAAAAATGAGAGCCTTGTCTCACCTTTCCATGGCACAGAACAAGGAGGAATCACCTCACATTGCCAGAGGGCAGGGTTAGATGGGATATTGGGAAGAACTCCTCCTCTGTGACGGTGCTGAGGCCCTGGCACAGGGTGCCCAGAGCAGCTGTGGCTGCCCTGGATCCCTGGAAGTGTCCAAGGCCAGGTTGGACAGGGCTTGGAGCAACCTGGGACAGTTGCTGCCCATGGCAGGGGGTTGGGAATGAGATGAGTTTTAAGGTCCCTTTCAACACAAAGCATTCTGTGATTCTTTGCTTCTCCAAATTCCAGCAAACAGCTGCACTTTTATGTACACAGAAAAGCACACGCACGTCAAAGACGCCGTTTTTCCCCACTCCAGGAGATGCAGCAGGTGCATGAAGTACATCAGCACAGTATTTAAGTACACTGATTCCATTAAACAGAGCCATTTGTTTTCATCTTCACTGCAAACACATCTGCCTAAGTGCTCCAGCTCTCCAGCTTCACAGGGCGCACACGGAGTTTGGAGCATTATCCCTGGGGATTGTGTGCACTTGGAAGAAAGGCAGAGAGACACAGCAGTTGTTAAGGGAAAAAAAAGGGTAGTCAAGCCTTTACTAGTCTGACAGTTCCTAAAATAATGTTGCTTCCATGAAGAATGAACGTGCTTCTCTCTGATCTACAGAACCTGACTGAAAGGTTGCTTTTCCCTTGCCAGAAGAGCATCCTTAGAAGTTCCTGAATGCCTGAGCAGAACTGCTGGACCCTGCCAGAGGACTTCATGGTATAAGAAGGCTGCAGAAAGCCACCTTCTCACACATGACAAGACCCCTTACATAATTTAGAGGATATACATTAAAAAAAAAGTGAGTTTCGAGTATTCAGCACTGTATGTGGCCATCTCATTATTTTGTGGAAAAGCAAACATACTAAAATCTTGAACTCTGAAGAGTGTTCCTTCCTCCTCCTTCTTGGTTGCTTCTAATGAATATTTTGAACAAAACCCAGCTTCTACCTGGAATTTGTAACTCCCTGAAAACCACCACTATTAGGCAGCATGAATTGTGTACATGGAGCTCTGAAAAGCACAGCAGTTTGCTGCCTATTGGAGAGCTCAAAGATTTATGAGTAGTTACAGAGGGAAAAAATCCCCTATGCAAATCATTGTATTTATGTGGTAAACATCATTACACCAACTTTAAAAGCACACATTTCCCACAAGGCAAAGTTAAACTTCTGTAATTATCTCATAATTAAGCCTTTACTTATAAGTCAGCCTAAACTTTTACTTACAAGTGAACCTAAACCCTTTATCTTCAAATGCCAAAGTGGCAGCACAGCTGTGACCATCCCTGCACAGCCACAGGCAAGGCAGGGGCTGTGATTCCCTCTTTACAGACCCAACCACCTCCCAGCCCAAATCTGGGTGTCTGGAAGGTCATCTGCTCTCTGTGCCTGTGCTGGCTGGCTTCTTGCTGGATCACCTCTGCACAGGAGCCTTGCCTGAGAAAAAAATTCAGCCCTTCATTTGCTAAACAAAGTTGTAAGGTAAAAAAAAAACCCAGATCTTCAAAGTTTCAGCACAAAGAATGCAATTCTCAGAACATAAAACAGCAGGTGGGGCTGGCTTTGTGTTTCCCCTTCCAGTAGCTGATGGAAAACAGGAAAACTCAGCATCTTTTGCATTGCACACCATCCCTGTACAGCCCCCACACTACTGAAGGATTACAAGTATGCAAGCATTTAGAAGAGAGAAAATTATTATTAATGTAGCCTAATTTTAACAGAATACTTCCTGAAACAAGCAACTCCTCCTGATCCCAAAGGACATCATCACTTTCCACAGCACTTTCCTGAATCAGGGCCTACAAACAAGGCTGCAGAAGGGAGATTATATTTTGGCAATGTGTCGGAACCCAAGGTGTCCCTCAGACACTCTTGGATGTTCCGGGTCCAGGGCAGAAGCCTCTGAGACCCTGGCAGGCAGCCAGAAACCCCTGTGGTCTTGAGTTTGACCCATGGAACAATTTACCAACTTTGCAGGAAGAACAAGAAATCACAAAAGTTTAGATATTATAATAGAAGTAATCACAAAGTAAAAGGCAGGATTTTTGAGTGCTGTACAGGGGGGTTTTAGGCCTTGTACAGAGGGGTCTGAGTTTTGTACATGGGGGTCAGAAGTTCTAAGATGGAAGGATTTGGGCGTGCCCTGTCCTCCTTCTTTCTTCTTCCTATTCCCCATGTTCTTGGTGGTGTTGGCACTCACAGATTGGTTTAGAGTAGAAAGCCACTGTTTAACATAGGTAATAGGCATTGGGGAAAAACTATAAACATTTAATACGTAATGTGTGATATAAAAGATGGCACCAGCCCCTCGGGCGAGGGGACAGAGACAGAGATGGAGACAGAGAATACGACGAAGAGAAGACGAAGGGAGACGAAGACGGGGGGAAACGGAGAGAGACGCAGAGGGAGAAGGAGTCAGAGAGAATGCCAGGGAGTGTGTGTGCCTTGAGATAACATGCAATAAACTGCCTTGAGACCAGACGACTGAAGACTACTGAGTCTTTCTTTGAAGGCACGGGTTGGAGGAGAGACTTTACCACCACCTGGAGTCACCCCAATCTGGGGGAAGGCTCCAGCAGCAATGTTTTTTTTTTGTTCAGCTTCAGCTGTCAACTAACTGGCATGGAGCAGAGCAATCCAAGAGCACAGCTTTCCTTCCCAGGTAACCATATTCCCTCTCCTAAGCATCCCTTTGCTACATCTGCAAGGCAAGTCACAAATTTCTCCTGGCAGCCAGTCACTGGATGAGCCAGGACATTCTCCGTTTCCTGCCAGCACGAAGAGGCATGTGCTGCTGTACAGCCAGAGGAAAAAAGGCTTTCAGAAGTCTCACCCCAGGCTCTCAGCACACAGCACTGAGGTCACATCTAGCTGTGTGTCAGGCAGCCCCAGTAATTCCCAGCTCTACTGCAAAGGGACATCTCAGCCCCAAAAAAGCCCTCTCACCTTGGGGAAGAAAAGCAAAGGCAGTGCAGATGGATGCTGTGTGCTAGAGACGAGTCATGCAGCAGATCCTCCTCAAGTCTGTGCTGCACAACACAGGCAGCTCTTGGAGGGAAGGGCTCCAAAAATCCTGAGCCCAAGCTTGAAGTTTTGTATTTAAGAATGTGACAGCAAGAAGGAGGAAATTCTGAGAGCAATTTCTCAGCTGGACCAGGGAGTTTTCAAATCCATTAGACAACCTCAGATGCTTTCAGCTACTTTAACCTTTAGCCCCTTTTACAAGCTGGAAAGGTCACATCTCAAATGAGGCAGAACAGTGTGAATCCAGGAGCCTCTCCACTACACAGCCGGTCGAGGAGGAACAAATTATTGGAATATTTTGTCTATTCCAGAAGAAAACACTGGTAGATCAGTTTCTAAACAAGTCCATAAATCTGTAGCTTACATTTTAATCTCAGTAAAAGACTCTCTATACTACCAGGAAAAGAAAAATGATAGGCTTTGGATTATGCAAATCGTGGCTTCTAACAATTTATATTGTATATTCCTCCCTTTTTCTTCAGGATTGCCTGGAAAATCATAAGATGCAGTGGCAGAGAAGATTTCAGCCCAACTGGAAAACAGAGGCTCACCTGTAACTTTGGCCACTCAGTATTAATTATCAGCTCCACAACTTCTCCAAGGAGCTTTTCCAATACCTGGGCCTTAGGCAAGCCCCGTGTGGGGTGAGGACACCATGCCAGGGAACCACTGAGCAGCACAAGGGCAGAGCTCCAGGGGGATTGGAAGCTGCTGTCTCCAGAAGCAGCAAGGCAGGAGCTAATTAAAACCCTGTTTTATTACGCCTGCATGAGGTATATGAGAGCACTGGGCACAACAGGCTTTGGATGTGTGCCCACGTGCAGAAACACTCTATTTAAAGCAGCAGCACTTTGGGAAAGTGAGGCAGCATTCAATTCCTCCTCTAAAAAACCCTCCCTCCCTCAGCATTCGATAAGGAGTGGCCATGGGTTTCCAATGTTCTTGTCTGACTTAAGGGACTCTTACATTTCAGAGGTCACAGACCCATCAGGGCACAAGAAACAGAAACAAATAAAAACTATTTATCCTTTAGTCCACATCTAAAGATAAAAATAAAATAAAAAAAAATTAGATTATGAAAAAAAAACATTTGCTTCCTTATTCCTCTTGGGGGGAAGCTAGACTTCAAAAGAGGTGGGGATTCGGGCAGAATGCACAAGTTCCCAGTAGCAATGGGCAAGGTGTCCCCAGCAGTGAGGAGCCTCCAGCCATGTCCCCATGCCATGTCCCCAGCAGTGAGGAGCCCCCTGGCCATGTCCCCAGCAGTGAGGAGCCCCCTGGCCATGTCCCCTGGCTGTGTCCCCAGCAGTAAGGAACCCCTTAGCCATGTCCCCAGTGGCGAGGGGCTCCCTGGCCGTGTCCCCATACCATGTCCCCAGCAGTGAGGAGCCCCCTGGCTGTGTCCCCTGGTCATGTCTCCAGCAGTGAGGAGCCCTCTGGCCGTGTCCCCTGGCCGTGTCCCCAGCAGTGAGGAGGCCCCTGGCCGTGTCCCCTGGCCGTCCCCAGCAGCACTCACCTCCCGGTACTCATAATAGATCTTGTCGTACTCAGAGCCACCAATGGTGATCTCGGGGATGAAGCGCGGGATGGACACGGAATCCAGCACTCCAGCCTTGTCCTGCACGCTGAAGGGAAAAGGAGCACTCAGTTCACACCCTGCCCCAGCAACAGCCAAGTATTGTACCCAGAGAAGCTGTGGCTGCCCCATCACTGGAAATATTCTGAGCCGAGCTGGGATGGAGCAACCTGATCCAGTGGAAGGTGTCCCTGCACATGGCAGGGGGTGAACTGCCAGGGCTTTAAGGACCCTGCCAACCCAAACCATTCTAGGACTCATTATCATCATTCTATGATTAAAGAGCTACTTTTCTGTTAAATAAAGCTTCCAAAGATTTGAGCTATTTTCCAAACACTTATCCTTCTCTTTACAATGTATTGCCCCTCATCCTTGCCTCCACTTTGTTCCTGCTCCAACTTCCTGCTTCTCCATTTCCCCTCCCAGGTTCATCCTCCTTGGAGATGCTCCATCATTCCTGGGACCCTTCTCCATGAATCCCCTCTGGCTTTTTTGCTTTCTATAAAAGCAGGGTAAAAAACAGTGGTTTTACTGAATGCCACACACTACCTTGCTAAATTCCCATCCTAAATGGACCAGTACTGAGACAGTGAAAGGGTCTGGAAGGAGGCAGTACCTCCAGCACCCTGCCTTGGAATACCTGGAGGAAGCTGCAGCAGCTCCGGTGATGGATCTCGGGATCCACCACTCTGCACAGCACCAGCACTTCAGATATCCCAAATTTAAAATGCCTGAGAAACTGCTAGAAAGCCTCCTGCTGCCTGTGGTTATCCACAGGCTGACAGTGCCACCTGCACGTGGCTGGCAAAAACACATCCCTTTCCAGGCAGCACTGACCAAACCCTAAATCCAGCACCAGAAACTCTGCAAATTGGGTTGTTTTCAGTGAATTGCATTTCTCAGCAAATACTGACGTGCACATCAAGCACATGCCCTGAGCAAAGCAAAGTTCATCATCTTCAAGCAATTACTTTTACCCCCAAATCATAAATTTTGGGACCTTTCCTCCCAGCAGTGAAGAGCTCCAAAAAGTGAACATACCCTGATATTCACTCTTTAAATTATCCCACTACAGACAGATTTGTAAGGAAATACAATAATCCAGTCGAAGTTCAGATGGAAGAAGGTGAGGATAAATGCTCTTTTCCAAGATGAGGATCAACAGCAAAGATGCTTCCTATAAACTACAACGTTTAACTTCAACAACATTAAAGGTGCATTTCACGTGCTGGAAGGCACAAAAGGGAGTCCGGGCAGATATAAAGCATAACATCACACATGGAAATAAGGTTTTGTGGTCACCCATGCTGCAGTGAATCCACTCCTTCCCGAATCTCGGCCAAGTGGCCATTTGGAAAGGACAATTCCCAGGCACAATTCATTTTAGTTAAGGGCCAAATGACAAACTTGCTGCTTCTAAAAGCTATTTGCACAAGAAAATAATGAAAGCTACTGATGGCTTCTCCATGTTCTCTGCACCTTCAGAAATAATTTGGAATACTAAGCAAAAGCACACCCATTGCCACAACAATGTCTAACCACAAACCCACAGCCACTTGCCAGGACTAATTCCTTGCTCAGTAGGAAGCATTTACAGACACCTTTTGTCTTTGTTTCCTTTTCTTTCTCTCCCCCAGCAGAAAACTGTCACTGTTTATTCTTTTCTGACCCTTTACCAGACTTTCCTGAAGGAGCTCTCAGCATGCAGCACCTTGCTAAAGGTGCAAGGTGGGGTAAGGGAAGGAAACAGGTTAGAAAAAAACAAATTAATGAAGCAACCCAACAAAAACCACCTGAGTTTGCATAGTCTGGGCTGGCATTTCTCAACACCTGATGTTGGCATAGTCACAAAACCTCAAGTGACAAGAGAGACCTAAAAGCCAACGCCACAAAACCATTCCAGATAAGTTCTATGTTGATAAAGGAAATTAATATTCTTCCTTCTGCCAAAGGGACTCCAATTCCCTCATTTAGCCAGGCAGAACAGGTACGGCATGGCCAAGGTGAGGCACAGCCACTGCCTTGGTGAGCAAACACTCAACATCAGCATCAAGAACAAAAAAAAAAAAATTCCAAAAAAAAGCAGGTCTGCAAGAAAAGGGGAGAAGGTGCAACAACAGCTCTTCAAACCTAGAAAAGCCACTGCAAAGAAGAAATCACAAAAGAAGTGTTTCAACTGCAGCAAAAAGACGGGGTGGACAGGGCTTGAAGCAACCTGGGATAGTGGAAGGTGCCCACGGCAAGGGGAGGGATGAAATGGGCTTTTAAGGTCCCTTTCAACCCAAACCATTCTGGGATTCTATTATTTTATGATGAAGAGAGAACCAAGGTGCTAAAGAAAATAGCTTCTAGTGCCAGAAGTTTTACAGTTAATAGTTCATGAGATTTTTGGAGTCTCCATGACAGAAGTTTCAAAGCCAGGTCCAACCCATCTCTTGCCAGCCCTTCTAGTCCTGCTGTTTGCAATCAGACATTTAAACAGGGACACTTCTTCCCCTTGCTAGGCAAAGCTACACTGGGAAGCAGAGCTGCAAGGTCTCTGTCCCTCTCTGCCAGGTTCTGAAGGAGCTGCAGGGACAGATCAGATTTAGTTGTGCAGTTGTCTGATGCAACAAGCACAGCAAGTTCCCCGAGCTGATAAATAACACAGGCAAGGCTACACAGCCTGCAGCTCCTCCTCACAAATGCAATTTATTTTGCAATACATGTAGACAGACAAATGGCACTGGGAAGGGCCCAGATAAAAACATGCCTGAAACAGTGCAGTGGCAGCAGAGGAGCTCCCCGAGACATTTAAAAAGCCAGAATGGTTTCTGTTGGAGAGGAAGGGAAGATGTGAAGAACATCCTCTGGAAGACACCTCCAGCTTCCAAGCCACAAATGCAGCCCTTTTTAACCTTTTACCAAGACCCCACAACCAAGCTGTCAGGGCAAGGGAGAGCACTTAAGGGCAGGCAGGGAGAGAAAAGAGATCATTATGCAACTGACTGCCCATGGGTTGGGCTCAGTGGTTTGATGAGCTGCATTAATCACTCAGAGGCCCTGCTGGGGTTTCCATGCATTAGATCCTATCCAAGTGCAATAAAAAGTTCTCCTCGGTCCTGCTCACCCATCCCGGTCCCCCAGACACAGTGGTACAAGCTGAGGGTGGAAGAAAACAGCAGGGCTGACAGCCCCAGGAGCTGGGAGGTCAACAAAGGAAGCAACTGCAGATGGAAAACCAAACAGGGCAGAACTTCGATTAGATGTGAGAGGAAATTTCCTCACTGGAAGGGTGGTCAGGCATTGGAACAGGCAGTGCTGGAATCACTGTCCTTGGAAGCATTCCAGAGCCATGTGGGTGTAGCACTTGGGGACATGGGCTCTCGGTGGGCTCGGCAGTGCTGGGAGAATGGTGAACTCCATGATCTCAGAGGGCTTTTCCAACCTAAACGATCCTAAATAGCTGCTGGAGCCTGCCAGGAACACCCAGGAGAGGGCAGCAGGTGCCTGCACACGAGGCAGGCACTGGGAACCTGTGCCAGGAAAGCAGGAAAACCACTTTCCAAAGGAAAAATTCCCATAGGCACGGGACACCTGCACAACTGTGGGGACCACAGGCTCTTTGCTACTCAGGCATTGGAAAAAGGGAGAAAAGCAACAACTTTAGGCTTCATGGACTCACACCTGGGCTGGGCATTGAATCCAGCATGCAATTCCAACACGGCCCACCTGCAGCAGGCTCCCTGCCTTTCTGGAGTTACCATGGGGAAAAATCATGTCCAAACACACACTTTTACAAAGAGTCTCTTCCCATGCTGCCCGAGACATTGCCTAGGATTCCCTCACTCTGCTGAGCAAAACATGAGCTCAAGGCTGGCGCAGGATGTGTTGTCACCCCTTTATCGATGCTCTGACAACCCAGCACAAAAAAAAAAAAAAAAAAAATCAAAGGCAAACCCCAGGAGCTGGGCTCAATGCTCAATGTGGGTCCCTTCCACAGAGGATATTTTATGATTCTGTGGTTTAAATAAGCAGCTTATTGCATTCTAGGATCTTCAAACAACCCCATGCTTTTGTCAAAAGAATAATTTCTTATTACCTATGGCGACAAGAGCCATGTGCAGTAGACTCACCCCCCTCCAAGGTTCAATGAAAAATTCAGTCCTTAAAGCAATTTGTTCCCTTCTAAAACTGTGAAATAGAATTTTCATACAGTATCTTCACACACTTCTGTAATTGTAAGGTTTCCTTCAACTCCCTCCTACTCATCACAATTAATAATCCTTTCCTAATACTGCATTAGTAGTGTGGAGCTATAGGAAAACAAGCAACTTATTTCCTCTTTCAAAGGAAGTCTGACTGTGATCATTTTTTAGGGCTTAAGTCACCAGATTTTATCCTCCAATCACTACACAAAGAAACCTCATCTTTGACACATAAAATGCACCCAAATCATGACTTGATCCTTTCAGACACCACCCAGCACTGCTCTTCTGCAATTTATCTTCACTCCTTGATAGAAAAACCATACAATTAGGAGCATTATCTCTAGCTTTAGGAGGTATTTAAAGTAACAGCACAGAAAAGTAAAATGCAAGAAATGTCACAATTCTGCAGAAAAAGTTTAACTGGCTTCTCCAATGCCTGTCACAAAGACAAACTAAGGGGCACATAGTCAATTTAAAAATCTGTGTTTCTATTACCCTGTGAGATGACCAGGAAATAATGAAAATAATATAAGTCTTATGTTTTGTTTTAAAAATGTAACTATACTGAAATTTCCAGCTGCACGTTCAATATGAAGATGAAGTTGCAGCAAAATGGGGAGCCTGTCTCACTTCTGGTATTAACAGCCTTACAAGTGCAGCTATATTCTTTATATACATCTTTGTATTTTATATAAAGAAACTGACAAATTAAACATGATGCATTTGCAAAGAATTATTAAAATCAAATTAAATTCTATTCCAACAAGTTATTTTTCAGTGTCTGAGTCTGATCTCTTCCAACTGGGCAGACAAGGATCCTTGACAAAAACCACTCAAACTTGTCTGGAGCCTCTTGTCTCAACAATCAGCAGCAAAAATGCTACACCACGTTCCAGTGCCAAGCACCAATATCACAAAATATAACCCCACCTTCAAAAACTCATGGCTTTGACCATTTTCCCTGGGATTTAATGCCAAGAATTGCTCAGTGGCTGGATGATATCACACTTACTAAAGTCTCAAGTGATGGAAAGAAACATCATCTTGCTCCACCCATGGCCCCTTGTCAAACTTCAGGTACTCAATGTCTTCAATTACCTGGAATCAGAAAAGAAAGCTCTCTAAGGGTGGTTTGATCCAAAACTCAATGAAAGAATCAAAACAGTTCATTAAACAAATGAGAGAGGCTTCACTGCTAAAGCTGTAGTAATAAGACAAATGTCTAGAGATAATACGATCATCTCCCAGGTCTACTTCTGGAGGCTGTGGCCCTGCCAGGAGTACTGGGCACACACGTGGGGGATCTCCTAACATCCTGTGCTTTCAGCTCTGGATGGCAGGGAATAAACTGGCTGAGAGGTGCCTTGTTGCCAAATTCTTACCAGATCCAAGACATTCTTCTTTAACCTGCCACTGGGGCTGAAAAGCCAAGAAGATACAACCTCACCCCTGAGGGAGAAGGAGGACGAAATGGAGATAAGTCTAAATTTAACTCCTTTGTGTTACAAAAATAAAGTTTGGTCAGTTTTATTCCCAGAGAGGCTCAGTAACACATCCTCAGAGACAGGCAGGGGAGCAGGTGTGGCATCTGCCTCAGTGCTGTGTGCTTCACAGCACAGAAACAAAGGCACATTTCAGGCTGGAAAACTCAGGCCTACAGGAGCTGCAGCGATGAGTCCAAGGGCTCAGGATTTCACCATCCACCACAACCCACCCATGCATGAAAGGAAAGGTAACTCACAGCTCAGAACCCTTCAAATAAGCAATGCCACCTCAGCAATCCATTCCTTCACCATCCCCAAACTTATCAATCCCTGGTTTGAGCTTCACTTACAGCCTAGATCCACCAGAAAACAGACCTTTGCTGCTCCAGGAGGTAATTGCTTATCACACCTGGCTGCCTGGAGCTGAGGGAAACCTGCTCTGGTGTCAGGAAAATGCACTTCAGGTGCCTGATGAGATGGAGACAGCACCTAGGAGCAACCTGGGAAGGAGCAGATTGTTACAGCTCCAAACATCCCTTTCCAGAGACCTTTTCCATAGGGAAAGGATAAAGCTGAGGTCATGACCAAATTCCTGATGGCACACTGTCACCCCATTGACAGGTGAGCCCATGTCAGCGATGAAGTGACAGGATGAGAAAAGAAAAATCCTTGTGTTCTTTAAATACACTGTAATTATTCCTTGCAAACACTAAATCCCAGATATTACCACTTAAAAAATTATAACCAAGTGTTATTACAAAGTAGCCTTGACTATAAAGATCCACTCATACCAGAATTGGTAAGAAATAATGATTTGGACATGACTGAATAAACACTTTTGAAGCACAAACTGCTGCAACATAACTCCAAGATAAGAGGAAGAGAGGTGTAAGTTAGTTCAAACAGCCATTATTTCTTTGACTTATTTAACTGACAAGCTGAACACAAGCAATTCCTTCTCCACTTCACAGCAAAGCTTTGGAAACTCTCTGAACCTGGTAACAGCACTAATCACAGAGTTGCTACAATGGGCTCAAAATGTGCTATAGGGGGAAAGGAATCTGCATTCAAATTAGTTTTGTTCACTGCTATCATCACATGAGAAGGTCTCTCTCCCAGCAGCTCCTTAACAATGGCATTAGTTTCGCAACCAGGACAGAAGAACAACTTCTTAATTTATAAGGAAAGCCCTGGCACCCCTGTCCTAGGGTGGCTGTATGATGCCTTTATCCCCAATCGTCTGCCCTGTTTATGTTGAAGTCTTGTTCCAAGAGTGAAAGGAGGAGGGAAGAAGCTCAGGGTTTGTTTTCAAAAAACTCACTCCCTCCTCCACATTCCGGCTCCAGGACGGTGTTGTCTGCAGACGGACAGACAGCGAGACAGAGCTCTCCTTTGCTTTTTCTAGTTAGTTTTAGCTAGCTGAGGCAGAGAAGTTCCCTGGACTGTGGTTTTTTTCCCTTTCTCTGGACCTGCTCTGGACTGAACACCAGAAGAGCATCAGCAGCTGTCGTGGTTTGACATGGAAGTGAATTTTTTCCAGGAAGTTGGGTCAAACCAATCAGTGGTCAGGTTTGGATATTGGCACCTGGAGTGACCACTGAAAGTATGGACACGCCTCTGAGAACACAGGGGGTTAAAAGCAAGAACTCCCAGGAGAACTCTCTCTTTTGGTTCCGGTCGTCAGAGAGTGCAGACTCCCCCCCCGCCCAGCCTTAGGCTGGGTGGGGGAGGGGAAGCCACGCGGCCTTGTCCGGGTAGGCCGAGGGGGCTGAGGGTCTGGAACCCAGCCAGCTCCTGTGGACGGAAGGGTGGAGAGAAGCGGAGATGCCTTTGCCCCCCCCCCAGGTGGGAAAGAGACGGAGAGCCTGGCGGCACCTGGAAATCTGCCGGCAGAGGAGAAGGAGAAGGAGGGGGGAAATGCCCAGCGTGGGAGGCGGAACGCAGGACTGAGATATCGGCCGTCCAGGGAGTCTGAACTTTTAACCCTTTCGAGGGAATGAGGGCTTTTTAAAAGTATTACTCCTCCTTGATTTGTAGTGGAAGAGAGATAGTCCGGGACCTGAGATGTTAGAAGAAGAAATATTTAGGTGGGAGGAGATGATGAAGTAGCTTTTTAGCTGGACTTTTCTTGTTAGCCATGGACTGAACCAAAATCTCCTGCAATAGAGACTGCATTTTAGGGGGATGCAGTGGTGACCCAGGGAGACCTGTTTCAGCTTCGAACAGCACAAGAATGGCGAGAAACGAAGAGAGCTGAAGAGGGAATGGTGATACCCTCTGTCTTCGGGAAGAAGATGAGTCCTGTTTTTGGACCCCTCGGCCCCAGGGGAAAATGGGGGGGACTGTAGTCCCAGGATGAGAAACTGAACTGTTATATCTTTGGGTCCGTGGCAAAGCATCCTTAAAGGAGCCCTATGAGCAGTCTGTCCATGCACGGTGGTGAGAGCACTGTGACATGGAATGGAGAGTGTCACACTGGCAGATTTTTCTTCCGGGCGGTTGCCATGTGTGACAGGGAAACACAGGGGGGCAGCTGTGTTTCCTGGGGGGCCTGTGGTGCAAGAGAGACTTCTCTCTCCCTTGATAGTTTAAGCATAGATTACCTGAAGGGTGGTAATTTGATCAAGAATCCCGGGTGATGTTTCATGGCTGGGTGTGTTTGGAATTGGGAGGAGGAGGGGTGGTTTTAAAAGGTCTTCATCCTAGATTTAGTTTATGTGTTTTCTGTATTAGTAGTAGTTTAATAAAGTTTTTCTTCCTTTGTTATTAAGCTTGGGCCTGCTCTGCTCTGTCCCTGATAACATCTCACAGCATTTATTTAGGGAAGGTGCATTTTCATGGGGGTGCTGGCATTGCGCCAGTGTCAAACCATGACAGCAGCTCACATCTGTGGCCCAGCGGGCCGGGCCTGGGCCGCGGCATTGCCAGCGCCGGAAGGACTGGTCAGAGACTGAGTGAGCTGAGCTGCAGCCCGGGGGGGGGATTTGCTCTGAATTTGTCTCTCTTGGAGTGGCAAGAAGTCTTATTGTTTAATATTGTCTAAGTTCTCTTGTGTAATAAACAGGTTTTTTCCACTTTTTTCCTCCAGAGGTATTTTCTCCCGAACCGGCTGGGGGGAGGGGCCAATTGACTCTGCTTTCCTAAAGGAACCCTTTTGTGGGGGGGAGGGGAATTCTTTCCCCAGACTTGCCCTGAACCAGGACAAATACATTATTTTGGCGCCCAACTACCGGGGCTCGAGAAAGTGGAAAAAACCTTTATTCCTCTACTGATTGCATGCTGGTTGTGTTTGTTTTGTAGTGGGTTAAAGCACCCAGTAGCCATGTTGCTTACATCCATAATGTCTCTTGGGGTGGAGGCCTTCATGTGGTTCTGGTCACTAGGCCTTTTTGAGGTTTTAGTACTTTTCTGGTCACTAGGATTGTCCCTTACACGCGGTTTTTACAGTAGAAGAGCACAGATTAAAATAGCTATTTTAATCACTATTGGCCTTGGCAATAGTGATTTATAAGGCGCTTGTAAAGATACTGGATTCTGTTCGAAATATGTATGCTTTATGGTTTTTTCACCCTACACTGCATCCTAGTTCCAGTAGGATGTTCTGGGAGTTTATTAGTAATTGCACCTGGTTTGTTAGAGGAGGAACAGAGGATGAGGTTTTCCAACCCCTCCTTTCCTTCTTCTCTTTTGAATCTGTTATGTCATTTTTTGAGAATGTTCAGTCTCCCCTGAATGTTAAAGAGACCCTCTTTCTGGTATTTATTCTGGGAAACTCCCTGGGAAACTTCCTTTATACAGCCTGCAGTTTCTCTAGAGTGAAGGCTGAAAAATCCAGAGGGACTGATGAAACCCCTCATCCAGATGTGGAAAATCCTAAGTGGTGTGGAGAATGGGAGAAAATAGGCCAGACCCTGAAGGAATTTTCTGACCCTGTAGAGTGGGATTTTCCAAGTGAACAAATTCAGAACCCAGATGAGGTAGGGAAATACCTGAAAGAGAAGTGCCATGATGACTCTAAGGAGAAAAGGATCATTGCAATAAGCTGGGCTCTGGCTTATGCTTATCGCACACTGCTAGATACTGTAGGTCAGCAGACAGAGGCAGGGGGGCAGGGAGATAAACCAGCAGCAATCCCAGTCACTCAGTCCGCAGCCAACCCCCCAGTTACTCAGGCTGTAGCTAAACCAGACAGTGAACCTAAACCACTGGCAGTTGCTGCGGGAAAGAAGAGAAGCAAAACTGACCGGCCAGGGACTGATGATGATGATCCAGGAGAGGGACCCTCAAAGCTAATTACTGACACAAAAGCCGAAGTTAAGGCAACTGATGCAGGATCAGAAGCCACTACTGAGTCCTATTCCCTGAAGGACCTTCGTGGCCTAAGGAAGGATTACACTCGACGACCTGATGAGTCTATAATTAGTTGGTTGGTCCGTCTTTGGGATGCTGCAGGGGAGGCTACAATTCTGGATGGTAGCGAAGCGAGACATTTGGGATCCCTGTCACATGATCCTGCCATTGATCAAGGAATGATGAGGGGGGCTAATCCTCGCAGCCTCTGGGCACGGGTTCTGGACAGTGTAGCACAAAGATACTTGTGTGCAGATGATCTTTATATGCAGCAAACCCAGTGGAAGACTATAGAGCAAGGAATTCAACGCTTGAGGGAAATGGCAGTGGCAGAGATTGTCTTCTCGGATGATCTAGATACTGTAAATCCAGACTTGGTACCATGTACATCTGTGATGTGGCGAAAACTTGTAAGACTTGGGCCAGATGAATATGCTTCTGCTGTAGCAATAATGAAGCAAGATGACGGTGAGGAGACTGTGCTTGATATGACAAAGAAGCTCCGAGCATATGCAGATGCTGTACATGGCCCAACACACATGAGAATTGCAGCAGTAGAAACACAAGTGCAGAAACCAGAAAAAAAGATAGAGAACAAGATAGAGGAGAATCTTAAGAGATTCAGGGAGGAGATTAAAGAGGACCTTCTTAAAATTTCTGCAGTACAGATCAGAGGTCCTGGTACCCAACGCAGACGTCCCTCAGATAGGGAGAGAAGGTACACCTCACGAGCTGAGCTGTGGTTCTTCCTGCGCGATTGTGGAGAAAATATGAGGAAATGGGATGCGAAACCTACTGCTGATCTGGCACAGCGGGTGCGTGAATTGAAGGGAAGCAAGACTCCGAGAGGAATTTTCACCAAAAGGGAAGCAGCTCCAGTGACCCATAACCAAACTGCCATATATGATGATGATGACGATATTTTCGATCCCCTTGAAGGAACCTCCAAGACATATGCCCCAGGAAAGAAGGATAACCAGGCTTAGAGGGGCCCTGCCTCTAGCCAGGTAGAGGCTAGGGAAAACCGTATTTTCTGGACGGTGTGGATTCGTTGGCCTGGCACATCAGAACCACAAGAATATAAAGCTTTGGTCGACACTGGTGCGCAGTGCACATTAATCCCATCAAACTATGTGGGGACAGAACCTGTTTCTATTGCTGGTGTGACAGGGGGATCACAGGACTTTACGTCAGTGGAAGCTGAGATCAGCCTGACTGGAAATGAGTGGAAGAAACAGTCTATTGTAACTGGCCCAGAGGCCCCATGTATTTTAGGCATAGACTTCCTCCGAAGTGGGTATTTCAAAGACCCAAAGGGACTCAGGTGGGCATTTGGAATAGCAGCTGTAGAGACAGGGGGCATCAAGCAATTGAACAGCTTACCTGGACTATCGGAAAACCCATCTGCAGTAGGACTTTTGAAGGTAGAAGAGCAACGAGTGCCAATTGCGACCTCGACAGTGCATCGCCGGCAGTACCGAACGAATCGAGATGCCGTGATCCCCATCCACAAAATGATCCGTGAGCTGGAGAGCCAAGGGGTGGTTAGCAAAACCCATTCACCCTTCAACAGCCCCATCTGGCCTGTGCGTAAATCCGAAGGAGAATGGAGATTGACAGTGGACTACCGTGCCCTAAATGAGGTGACTCCACCGCTGAGCGCTGCTGTGCCGGACATGCTGGAACTCCAGTACGAGCTGGAGTCCAAGGCGGCAAAGTGGTATGCCACTATTGATATTGCCAATGCGTTTTTCTCCATTCCTCTGGCAGCAGAATGCAGGCCTCAGTTTGCTTTCACCTGGAGGGGCGTGCAGTACACCTGGAACCGACTGCCCCAGGGGTGGAAACACAGCCCCACCATCTGCCATGGACTGATCCAGGCTGCACTGGAAAAGGGTGAGGCTCCAGAACATCTGCAGTACATTGATGACATCATTGTGTGGGGGACAACAGCAGCAGAGGTATTTGAGAAAGGGGAGAAAATCATCCAGATTCTCCTGAAAGCTGGTTTTGCCATCAAGAAGAGCAAGGTCAAGGGACCTGCTCGAGAGATCCAGTTCCTGGGAGTGAAGTGGCAAGATGGACGGCGTCAGATTCCTACAGATATCATTAACAAGATCACAGCGATGTCTCCACCAACCAGCAAGAAGGAAACACAAGCTTTCTTAGGCGCCATAGGTTTTTGGAGAATGCACATTCCTGAGTATAGCCAGATCGTGAGCCCTCTCTACCTGGTCACTCGCAAGAAGAATGATTTCCACTGGGGCCCTGAGCAGCAACAAGCCTTCACCCAGATCAAGCAGGAGATTGCCCATGCAGTAGCCCTTGGCCCAGTCAGGACAGGACCAGATGTGAAGAATGTGCTTTACTCTGCAGCCGGGAACCATGGTTTGTCCTGGAGCCTTTGGCAGAAAGTGCCTGGTGAGACTCGAGGCCGACCACTGGGATTTTGGAGTCGAAGCTATAGGGGGTCTGAAGCCAACTATACTCCAACAGAGAAGGAAATTTTAGCAGCCTATGAAGGAGTTCAGGCCGCCTCGGAGGTGATCGGTACAGAAGCGCAACTCCTCCTGGCACCCCGACTGCCAGTGCTGGGGTGGATGTTCAAAGCAAAGATTCCTTCCACCCACCATGCCACCAGTGCCACATGGAGCAAGTGGATTGCCCTTATTACGCAGCACGCCCGGATTGGAAAATTGAATCGCCCTGGGATTTTGGAGATAATTACAAACTGGCCTGAAGGTGAAAACTTTAGTCTTGCAGATGAAGAGGAGGAAGTGGCACATGCTGAAGAAGCGCCACCATATAACCAACTGCCAGCAGAAGAAACACACTATGCTCTTTTCACTGATGGCTCTTGCCGCATTGCAGGAATGAAACGGAAGTGGAAAGCAGCCGTATGGAGTCCCACACGACGAGTTGCGGAAGCTACTGAAGGGGAAGGTGGATCGAGTCAATTTGCTGAACTCAAAGCGGTTCAACTGGCCCTGGACATTGCTGAAAGGGAGAAGTGGCCAAAACTCTACCTCTACACTGATTCATGGATGGTAGCCAATGCTCTGTGGGGGTGGCTGGAGAGGTGGAAGAAAGCTAATTGGCAGCGTAGAGGAAAACCAATTTGGGCTGCTGATGAGTGGAAAAACATTGCCACCAGGGTAGAGAAGCTACCGGTGAAAGTTCGTCATGTAGATGCCCATGTCCCCAAGAGCAGAGCCAATGAGGAACACCAAAACAACCAGCAAGCAGATCGGGCTGCAAAGATAGGGGTATCAAAGATAGACTTGGATTGGCAACACAAAGGGGAATTGTTCTTGGCACGATGGGCCCATGATGCCTCAGGCCATCAGGGTAGAGATGCCACTTTTAAGTGGGCACGAGATCGAGGGGTGGATCTAACCATGGACAGTATATCTCAGGTAATCCACGACTGTGAGACATGTGCTACCATCAAACAGGCCAAGCGGGTAAAGCCCCTGTGGTACGGTGGGCAGTGGTCCAAGTATAGATATGGGGAGGCCTGGCAGATTGACTACATCACACTGCCCCAGACACGCCACGACAAGCGTTATGTGCTCACAATGGTAGAAGCCACCACAGGATGGTTGGAAACCTATCCTGTGCCTCATGCTACGGCCCGTAACACCATCCTAGGCCTTGAAAAGCAAATTCTTTGGAGGCATGGTACCCCTGAGAGGATTGAGTCTGACAATGGAACTCATTTCAAGAACAGCCTTATCAACACTTGGGCTAGGGAACATGGTATTGAGTGGGTGTACCATATTCCCTACCATGCACCAGCTGCAGGAAAAGTAGAGAGGTACAATGGATTGTTGAAAACCACACTGAAAGCATTGGGTGGGGGATCTCTCAAGAATTGGGAACAGAATCTGGCAAAAGCCACCTGGTTAGTTAACACCCGAGGCTCTACCAGTCGATGGGGCCCTGCCCAGTCTCAGCTTTTGCATATAGTAGATGGAGACAAAGTCCCAGTAGTGCATGTTAGAGGCTTGTTAGGAAAGACAGTGTGGATCAATTCTGCCTCAAGTACGGACAAACCCATTCGTGGGATTGTCTTTGCTCAGGGACCCGGTTGTACATGGTGGATAATGCAGAGAGATGGAAGAACACGATGTGTACCTCAGGGAGATCTGATTGTTGGGTGAGAACTATGTATAAATATCACTGTTTGCTGAATACTGCTGCCATTGTCTGTGTATAGTTGTATATTAGATGTATAATGTATCTATTTATAGGCTTTGAATATATATATTAGTTTTAGTAGTAAGCTGACGATATGGGGATAAGGGGTGGAATGTCCTAGGGTGGCTGTATGATGCCTTTATCCCCAATCGTCTGCCCTGTTTATGTTGAAGTCTTGTTCCAAGAGTGAAAGGAGGAGGGAAGAAGCTCAGGGTTTGTTTTCAAAAAACTCACTCCCTCCTCCACATTCCGGCTCCAGGACGGTGTTGTCTGCAGACGGACGGACAGCGAGACAGAGCTCTCCTTTGCTTTTTCTAGTTAGTTTTAGCTAGCTGAGGCAGAGAAGTTCCCTGGACTGTGGTTTTTTTCCCTTTCTCTGGACCTGCTCTGGACTGAACACCAGAAGAGCATCAGCAGCTCACATCTATGGCCCAGCGGGCCGGGCCTGGGCCGCGGCATTGCCAGCGCCGGAAGGACTGGTCAGAGACTGAGTGAGCTGAGCTGCAGCCCGGGGGGATTTGCTCTGAATTTGTCTCTCTTGGAGTGGCAAGAAGTCTTATTGTTTAATATTGTCTAAGTTCTCTTGTGTAATAAACGGGTTTTTTCCACTTTTTTCCTCCAGAGGTATTTTCTCCCGAACCGGCTGGGGGGAGGGGCCAATTGACTCTGCTTTCCTAAAGGAACCCTTTTGTGGGGGGGAGGGGAATTCTTTCCCCAGACTTGCCCTGAACCAGGACACACCCCCCAGGAATTAAGAGCAAATATCCAAGGCTTTAAAAGAAATTAAACATAGAGCCAGCTTTGTATTCCCAGTTTTACCCTCAAGCTAAACAAGTGTGAAACATCCTAATGAAGCTCATTTCAGCACTCATTACTCCTTCAGCCACTAGAAGCAAAGTGAATTACAACAGGAAACCCCAACTGACCTTTTTAGGACACTTAAAAAATCGTTTCTAAGCTGTGTATGTGTGCTCTGAACAACCCAAAAGTTATTAAACTGTAAGGCCATAAAAATTCAGCTCCCAAATCCCTAAGCAAAAGGATTGGAGTGGGCTAATGAACACTGCTGTCTGTCAAGAGGATACACCTGTGTAAATACACACCTTACAAGCCAAAGCTCTCCTGCCAATCCTTATTTCCAAATTTCTTCTGTGTCATCCCAGAGGGAAACTGAATCTGAACAGAAAAGGGGGAAAAAACAACCAAATTCTTTCAAGTATCAGTATCTACCAGCAATACCCATTGTCACTGACAATGACAACATCATGGGCTGGATAATCTTACAGGGTCTTTTCCAACCTTAATCATTCTGTGGCATTATACTTAAACTTCCAAATAATAATTCTTCCCCTAGTCCAGATTTGTCCAAGCAAATTAAGGACTGCACTGATGCATCTGATGACCCTATTTAGAGCAATGACAAGATTGCTGAGCTCAGGAGAGTCCCTCCTTGAACACTAAGAGCTTCAGACTGACTTTAAACCCTGATTTAAAGGATTAAAATCAAATCTCTAATAATGGGGTTTCCTACAAAAAAATCTAGGGAGCAAACAACCTGCTTTATTCTGACCACTTGGAGATGTGTCCAGAGAGAAGGAAAGGAGAAAAAAATCAGGCATTTAACCCCCATCCCAACTTTCCTTTAATTCACCAAGTACCCATCTTGAAACACCACAGCTTTCAACTCCTATCCTTGCTTCTATATTGTTATCCAGAAAAAATATATTTATTATACAATTTAATATAATTAAAATATATTAATATATATTCAAATATATTAATAAATATTATTAATATATTGAAAAATTGAATATATTAATATATTAATATTAATAAATATTTATATATTAATTAAATATAATAATTTATTTTACATATTAATAAAATATACATTAATATATTAAATATTAAAATTAATATTAATACCATTAATATATTGGTATATTAATATATCAATCTTATTAATATTAATGATAATATTATTTATGTTACTATATTAATATTATTAATCCTAATATTAATCTTGTTAATCTTAATATTATTTCTATTAACATATTAATATATTAATTAATAAAATATATTAATAATATATTAATATTATTCTCTATATTCACATCACAACCTCAGCTTTTTTGTTCATTTCAGCCTGTTTTTTTGTGTATTTTTGTATTTATTATCTGCTGTCACACTGAAGCCACCAGCCATTTTTTAGGGGTATAAACCCACACCATCCCACAGGTCTACTGGTTATTAATGATAACCTTTATTATCAAGTGCAGGAGCACCCAAAAATCCATCCACAACAGCAGAGGACCCAGAATGTGGCACACAACCCTGTTCTTATAAAGGCAACCCAAAGGCCTAGAGACAAACAGCAGTGCACCTATGGGGGCAAATGGAGTCTTAATTTTAGGACCAGGGAAGTCCTTATCAATCTTTTCTGCTTCACAGTCATATAACCAGAACATTGAAGGACACCTCAGGCAAAAATGTAATTTTAGTCTGATTAGGGGCAGCTAAATATTAAAGTACACACTCTGAGTATGCTAATAAGCTTAATGAGGTACAGGCTACCACACATATGTATCTATTACTCAACTCTCTGCCAAGATCACACTGCACATAACATAGGAGGAGAGGGGGTTTGGGCTGTGTATAAGTAGGGTAAAAATTTCATCTCATCAGGATGAAGACCCAAAAAGCCCTTGGAGACAGCCCATGGGTAATTCTCCTCTCCTTCCTCCCAAGTGGGGATGATTCCTTGCCAAGCTTCCACGTAGGATTATTATTATTATTATCCAGTTAACATCATATTACTGTTATTAACAGACATCTATCCCTAGAACCAAAATGGGCCCAAAACCTGTTCAGAGTCTCAAAAACCTTGGTGCTCTTTCCCTCAGGGAACAGCAGCTAGACAGGACAGTTAACAATGGTGAAGCAAAAGGCTTCTCTTACCCTGCTAATAACCCTCCTTGATGGGAAAAGTTCACTGAACTAAGGGAAATCTATTAAACTTACTCCCAGAAAAGCAAAACTTACCTTCTCCACATCCTCAGCTGCAGTTGCTGTGTACTGCAGAACTTCACTGCTCTCACTGCAAAGAACACAGAAATTGAATTCCCCTGATAAAACTGCTGTACCCACCCTCCCCTGC
Organism: Vidua chalybeata; assembly: GCF_026979565.1. Classification (NCBI taxonomy): domain Eukaryota; kingdom Metazoa; phylum Chordata; class Aves; order Passeriformes; family Viduidae; genus Vidua; species Vidua chalybeata. Next base: position 560,223 of record NC_071536.1, read on the forward strand.
TGCTCCAAAAGGAACAGAAATGAAGTTAAAAGGCATAAACACCAAACCAGAATCATTGCCATTTTTTAGACTGCTCCTAGCTATTGCAATAGAATTCTTGTTGCACCTATGAGCTGCTTCTTTGCTGGTGGAAAGTTGCTTTAAAGGGCAAATGGCCTGGATATCTACCTAACTTCAGTTGGAAAAAATTTTTTAAAACCACACATGTGATTTTATTTTCATTTACTTTGTGTGGATACTTGCCCCTATTACAACTGCCCAATCTACTTGAAAATAAGTGAAATTTTCAAGTCTAACCCAAAACTGTGGTAGATTTTCCTTTTTTCCAAGTGCATGACTAGCTGTGAGTCATTTCAAGACAAGAATGCATTCATTTGTCACTATTTGCTCAGGCTGAGCTAGCTGAATGAATACAAGTGTAGGCAGCATGATCTGTAAGTGCAAAAACATTTTTAAAAGGTAATGTTTCCTGGTTAGAAGATTGCTTTTTTTCATCAGCCAGCAGCCTTCAGAGAAAAGGCACTTGCAGAGCAGAGCCACAACAGGAGCTCCTACACGAACCTTTCACACCACACGTGTTCAGCCACATTCAGCAATAGCTGTTTCCAGCTGGAGAAGCTGGAAGGTCCTGGAATAGCTGCCCAATGTGGACGTTACACCAAACATCACACAACAAAGTTTAGGAGCATGGAGAAAAATTGGTAGAATCCCAGAATGGTTTGGGTGGGACAGGACCTTAAAGCTCACCCTGTTCCATCTCCTGCCATGGGCAGGGACACCTTCCACTACACCAGGTTGCTCCAGGTGCTGTAGGACCTGGCCTTGGACACTTGCAGGCATGGGGCAGGCACCTGGAATGAGAGATTCTCCTCAATATCAGCCCAAGGGAGAGGTCAGCCTTCAACAGAGCCTGACACCAGCAACTGCATTAAGGACACCGATCAAATCACTTCATCCCATCTCTTGATTTGACTCTGCAGATTATCAGGGCTTCATTAAGAGAAAGCAGCTGCTCAGTGACTCTGCAGATTATCAGAGCTTTCCTTAAGAAAAAACAGCTGCTCAGTGGAAGCAGTGATGGATATGAAAGAGAACATTACCAATCTTAAGGCTCTGCTCTAGGAAAAGAGAAAAATCAAACAGAACCCAAATCACCAGGCAGTACCTGCCACAGCACTCAGCTCACAAATCTCACTACCAATAAAAACATTAAAGACATTCGTAACAAGTCAACTAGAAAGAAAGCATCAATTTTAAAGCAAAAATCCACTATAAACCACTTCAGGCAGCATCAGGCTGCTCCAGTGAAACAGCACAAGATAACAGGAGTTTTGCCCAGTAACAAACTGCTTTTCAAGGAACAAGCAAACAAATGCCAACATGGAAAGCATGCAGGAGTTTGCTCAGCAGTCTATAGCAACTCTTGTTAGCCTGTTTGGACCAGATTTTGGGCATTACCAGGAGTCAGGGAATCAAAATAGGCAGACTAAGAGGTAACAGGTAGCATGAACACAGCCCTCTGCGCCACTGCCAGTAAACAAACAGCTCAGGCAGCTGTGGCTTCTGCATTTACCCCAGATCGGAGCCACCCTGAGGTGCACAGAGCTGGATTCACACACTCCCAGCTCCCCCACAGCCAGGGGACAGAGACACAGATCAGTGTGACAGGCTGCTGGGAGCCCATCTGCTGCCAGGATGCCGAGCAGAGGGGGTTTGCCCAACAGGGGCACTGACCATGTATGCACAGAGGGCAAGGAGGTGAAATCACAGCAGGATTTAGGATTTAGCCTCACTGAGCACCACGAGATGCACCTGGGGCTTGATCTGCTCCAGAGAACAAGCAGCCGCTTTCTCCCCACCAGTGACTGCAGCAGTTTGCCCTCAGGGGGATGACATTCCCAAGGCTTCCCATTCCCTTCCAAGAGCCACGTGCTGGCTGTGGGGACACACGGGGAGGCCGCTGACCACACGTGACACCAACAACCCCTGCCTGCACGAGCGACAAGCTCAATATCGAGTTACCCGCTTCAGGAGCTGGCAGAGCCACCACACTGATCCACCTTGGGAGATGCAGCAAGCCCCAGGGGGACACAGGCAGGCTACAAAACACCTGGGAATCTACTCTGATTTCTATCAGCCTCCTGCACGCACCAGAACTTACACAGTTAATTCATCTGATACCCTTTGAGAGTTTCCCTTCCAGAATTATGAGGGACCGTAATTCTGCTTTTAGATTTTTAGGACAATTTTAATTTTCCTAGAGCTCTTTTATAAGAGCTGGGAGAGCTGGCAAGCTCTGTTTCATCCGAGGTTTACAGGGTTGTTGCCTTCCACGGAGAAGGCAGGCGACCTGGTTTCAAGACACAGCACGGCGACCCAGCCTCGCCCGGGTCACTCGGGTCACAGACATGCACAGACACCAATGTGGTGGATGGTCAAATGGCGTTTATTATCTCGTCTCGTGAGGTTAAATAGTCAAGTGGGTCTTACTACGTCAAAGGGGGACGGTGGGTCCGGCTAGGGTTAGTAAGGAGTGGAAAACTACTGGAGTTAGGAGGGGCTGCATGCTTCAGGGGTGATTGATTACCTACAGCAGTATGAGGGGGGAAGGGTCTTGCTTTCCGTCACATCCCAAGATTTTCTGTTCGCCTGTCCCTACCACACAGGGTACACGTTTTTGCTTCCCAGAGAGGAAGCCAGGGGAGCCCAGCGAGAGACAACATAGGGAATGGCTTCCAACTGCCAGAGGGCAGGGTTAGAGGGGATATTGGGAAGGAACCAGGGAGGAACCATTGAGGCCCTGGCACAGGGTGCCCAGAGCAGCTGTGGCTGCCCCTGGATCCCTGGAAGTGTCCGAGGCCAGGTCCTAGAGGGGTTGGAGCAACCTGGGATAGTGGAAGGTGTCCCTGCCCATGGCAGGGGGTGGTACTGGATGAGCTTTAAGGTCCCTCCAACCCAAGCCATTCTGGGATTCTGGGACAACTGAAAGCACTTCTTGAGGAGAGAAAAGCCCTAAAGCCTTCCAAAAAGGCCTGAGAAAAGCTTGTATTGCATCACTCTCTCCTCAGGTCGTGCAAACACACACACAGCCATAGCTGTGGCATTCGGCACACCATTCCTGAGCCCCTTTTCATCTTGCAACACTGGCATCGGGCTTCTGGGATGGCAGAAATAACTACACTCACACAGTTCTTATGCTGTGAGTGCAGCACCCCTTCACGAGGGCACAATACTGTACCCTGCAGCACAAGGAGGATTTTTTCACGTGATTTGTTGATATTGGCAGAGATTTTAAGGTTTGCACACATCTTTGCTCAAAGATCTAAGAGGTAAAACATTTTGCTTTGCTAACCTGATCTCTGGTAGGAAGGTCTTCTTGTAAGCATCCTCAATGCTCTGGAGATAGGAAGGAGACACCTTTTTCTCATATGGCTACAAACAAATAAACAGAAAAAGCTGTGGAATTAGCTTACTTTCTTTTCCCACCAGCACAGACTCCAAGGTCTGCTCCACCACCTGCCAAGGGCTCACTCTGGGATAAACAGTCAAACATCCAAGTGAACCACATGCACATGAGTGAAAGTTTCAAAGAATTAAGATTTTTATTTGGAGTGTTCGGAATTCCTTACATGCCGTAAAATATCTAGAGCAGCCCCCAGCTATCCAAGGACCGACTGATCCTTGCTAACTACACGTTCCAGGGAGCTGTAATAGCCACCCAGAAAACAGGAGAAGACTGTCTGAGTCCACTTTTTCTATAAGGAGGCCAAATTTGCACCTATTTCCACAGTTTCAGACAAGTGCATGGGCAAACACCCACTCCAAACTCCTGAGAAATTTCATGGATATCATCCCTGCTGTTAACCAGTTTGCTTTCCACACAGTGTACTTTCAATGCCACATTTACAAAACACCAGGAATTTCTCTCATCTACCATGTGTTCCCCAAATAAATCCTACAGAGCTCAGCACCCAAAAAGTCACAAGCTACATCAGCAATTTCTGTCCAAAGGTTTCAAAAATGCCACTGATTTTCATGCTCAGAAGGGCCAAGAACTCACAGGTTCCCCCAATACATAAAGAACTTCTTAACTGAGAACCTTTTTCTAATAAATCAAAACCTTTTAATCTATCAGGTCTCCCAGAGTTAAACTGCATTTCCTATAGCCTTTCAACAAGGCAAGACAAGCATCCTTGAATCCTCGTAACACATCTGCAAACAGTTACAAGTACACATCTAAGTATCAAAGAAAGAGGGGAAATAAACCCCAAATTACAAACCTTACTTACATTAGTCATTCCCCAAAAGCACCCTACAGCTTTCCTGAGCCAAGACTAGCTCAGTAATGCAGTCATCCAGCAGTGATTTGCTGGAATTCAGGGAGTTAAGTGAACCTGCTGTTCCCAGGTGACTCACACATGAACCCCAGCACAGGGCTGAGGCAGCAGTCAACTGGGAAGCAGGAGCCAGGGACCCCAGCTGGCCTCCTGGCACTCAGGAATAAGAAATAGATCATCTCTAAGTGCATTGCAAGCAGCACATCACCTGCCCACAGCTCCTGAAGTGGCAGCTACACAGACAGGTATAAAAATTCATCTGCTCTTAAAACAATTTCTCATTCCACAAATGACAGCATATTGATGCAGTCACACAAAAAGTTGATTTTTGCTTTTTTTTTTTTTTTTTTGCCTTTTTAAAGCAAGCATACAAGAATACCCACAGAGTCACCACCACCACACAGATCTCACACCTCAGAGGACAAGCAGCTCCTCAGAAGCAGCATTCAGCAGCAAACCCCACAGGACTCCACATAAGGTGTGATTACAACAGACATTAGCAGGCAGCAATTGTGAGAGACAAGTAATAATAAAGATAAGAGAGAACTAGGCAATAATTAGAGATCAAATTACCTTGCCTTTCTCTTGAATCCGCTTCTGCACTTCTGGGACAGGCACATCTACATAAATGACCAAGTGAGGTGGCAGCAACTCAGAAATGCTGATCTCCTTGACCTCTTTGTAGTGATCAAGGCCTGTATAAAACACAAATAAATCACATTCCCCACCTCTGTATTTGGAGTCTCTTCTTCTGGGCTCACAGAGCAAGTTTAGGGTATGCCTTTCCTCTAACAGAATTCAGGAAGTTTACAGAAAAACTATCTCCAGAAAACTTCCATGCACTGAGATCTAAGAATCTAAACCCAGTCGTAGCAAAGAGGGACCTTATTCCTGGCTCAGGTTTACAGGAATCTCAGCTTTTCCTCCACCATTTAGAGACAATAAGCAGTAGTAGCTGTAATCAAGATTTTTGTTCCCTAAGGATTCCAGTACAATCCAAACTGGGATTTTGTATTAAACTGTGGATTGCTGGGCTTTGCTGCCTCAGCAATGCAGACACAGGTCATCATTATCACCTCTCAAAGCCATCCAGTAACTTACAGCAGGTAGCAAAAAACAAATATATACACCTCTTAAATCCAACAGCAAAACCAGGAGGCAGTCAAGAAAACAGTTATGGCCACCTCAGGAGCAGCCAAAAGAACAGATTTGCTAAGAACATGCAGCAACAGCTCAGGAGCTCAGCACCCATAACCCCAAACCAAATCACTCAGGTTGGCAGGAACATCCCCAAATCACCCGGTTCAAGCACTCTGCTGAGAACTCCACCCACAGCGTTCCAAGTATCTCCAGGGGGGAGATCCCAGGTGATTTGCTCCAGGGTTTGACTCTCTTCACAGCGGAAAAAGGGTTTTTCCTTACAAATGAAACGCTTTGCATTTCAATTCTTGCCCTTTATCTTTTGTCTCCTCGCTGCCACTGAAACCAGACTAGCTCCACCCAGCAACATACAACACATGAACACCGAACCTTTAAAGGAATCCCTCCTTCCAAGCAGGAATGTTTTGTTTCTTTTTTAAAGTTAACTACCAGACTCCTGAGAGATTATGGCCAAACAGCTTCCTTTTGCTGGCAGGAACTCACATCTCTAGTGGACATATCCCTGCTTTAACATGGCATCCAGGAACACGAAGTCACTGTAGGGAGAGCGCTCCAGCACCACGCCTTGACCTGCAAGGGAGAGCAGGCTCCAGGTTGGAACAAAAGGAGCTGCAAGGTCCCTTCCAGCCCAAACCATTCCATGATTCCCCAACCTGTGCTGAGCAGGTGCTCCAAGGCGTCGGCGTACTGCAGGACTCGGCTCCCGAAGATCCAGGACTGCAGGCGGTACGAGTGCCCGTCGGGAGACTCGGGGTCTGCGTAGAACTTCTCCAGGCTACAGAAGCCATTGAACTTCTCAGGCAGCAGCTTGCCCTCCCCCGAGATCCTGTCCTGGTAGTGGATGTCTGCCTCGGGGAAGTACTTCATCCCTGAGAAAGAGAAGAAACCCACAGCAGAAATAAGCTGTGCTCATGTGCAGCAAACACCTCTTCAGCTACTGAGCACACAGCTGCTCCTTCAACAGCTCCCCTGCCCATCACAGCAGAGGGCAACGAACCCCAACTCCGAGCTCTGCCACAGCCCAGGGAGAGCTGAGCTGTTCCAAGCACATCCACGTGGAAAAGCCAAGCTCCCGGGGAGCACACAGACTCCATTAGAACTGCAGCTTCACTCACAACAAATCCCCATCCCAAACCTCACCAACATCACCCACAGAGCCTCCCCACTCCCTCCAGCATTTCCCAGTCAGGAACTGCTGCTCTGATGGACTTCCTCTGCACAAGAACCACGACTAAACTCTGTCAGCTCTCGGGGAAACAGACAGAGTGAGACATACCCAGTTTGTCTGCTATTTGCTGGGCCAGCTGGCCCTTCCCAGAAGACAGATTCCCCTCTACTGTAAAGACTTTGCTGTGCTCTGTGAACTTCTTGCTGGTCCTTTCTCCCAACATATAGGCCCAGCCACCCATACTGCAGGCTCTGCTCAGGGCTGGTGTGGATTCTTGCCTGGAGAAAAACACATGGAAATCAGCAGCTTTGGAGGGATTTTTCAGCTCAAACACTGTTTCTTCAGACACACACACAGGACACACTCTTATGCATCTAATACAAGTTTTCACTCAGTAACCTTAGCACCGTCATTTCAGCTTAGCAACTGCAGCAGTGGTTAGGCAGGGAAGTTGTTCATCAAATTAAAGGCTGAGAAGACAGAAAAAACACGGAACAATTTTCAGTCTGAAGGCCAGACACACAACACACCCAGAGTTCCCAAGAGAGACCACACATTTGACTTTTGCTCGTACTTTCTGTGGTTCTGGGCACATAATAACACTAAACCCACCCGCAGGAGAGTTACAGCTTCATTTCAATACAGCTTTCAATGCACCATTTCTGAGCGTTGGCAAGAGGGACCCACCTGGGCTATGGGGCTGAAGGCAGGGCCTTTCTGACCTCGCTCAGAGCCTCCCCCAGGCCCCGATAAACATCGTACAAATCTCATTCTGAGCACTGCAGTGCCCTCCCTCACACAGGGGCGGTCATTTCTATCGAACACTCCTTTCCTCGCAGCACTACTGCCCACAGCCGCAACCGAAGGTCACTGCACTCTCCGGCACTTGCTCCAGTCTGCTTCGCATTCCGCCGCCTCTCCCAGCTCCCTGCCGGCAATGTCCCTTCCCAAGGAACAGCCCGGCCCCGGGGAGAGGCATCTCCGGCCCCCAGCTGTCTCTGCTCACCACCCCCCCAGCAGGACGGAGCTCCGGACACAGCCCTGCCCAGCCACCTCCACTCACCCCCCCCCCGGCAGGGCGGAGCCCAGCGCGGCGCTGCCCGGCCCGGAGCTCCCCCGCCGACCCCGGGCGGCCGCGGCCTGGCCGAGCCGGGACACCCACAAGGACATGGCGGCGCCGGGCGGAGGGCGGCGGCGCGCGGTGATGACGTCAGGCGGGAGAGGCGCTGCGCCTCGGGGGAGGAAGGCGCTACGAGGCCACGCCCCTGGATACGCCCCTCGCCAGAGGCCACGCCCACTGTCCGTGTGGGCTCTGGCGGGAACGGGGACAGGGGACAGCGGGGACAGCGACAGGCGGCACCGGGAACGGCCGGGATAGGGAACGGCCCGGGTTAGGGACTAGGGGGGACAGGGGACAGCGGGGACAGCGACAGGCGGCACCGGGAACGGCCGGGATAGGGACTAGGCGGGACAGGGAACAGCCTGGTTAAGAACAGGGGTCAGGCGGGACTAGGAGCAGCCGAATCAGTGAGCAGGTGGAACAGGGAACAGCCTGGTTAGGAATGGGGACTAGGCGGGACAGGGAACAGTCTGGCTGGGGAATGGCAGTCGGAACAGGAACAGGCAGTAGGCGGGACCGGGCCCAACCGAGTTAGGGAACAGTGGGATAAGGAACAGGCGGGACCGGCGACAGCCCGGTGGGACAGGGAACAGCCTGGATTGGGAGCGGGCGCGATAACGGACAGCCGGGTTAGGGAACAGGTGGGGATAGGGAACAGGTGGGAATAGGGAACAGCCCGGTTAGGGAACAAGTGGGAATAGGGAACAGCCCGGTTAGGGAACAGGTGGGGCCAGGACCAAGCGGGACAATGAACAGCCGGGTTAGGCATCAGACGGGATAAGGGACAGACAGGATGCCTGCACTATGTCTGCGCGCAGGTCCCCACAGGAGGGAGCCTGGGATACGTCTCTTTCCAACACCTGCACATCCAGTTGTCCTAATTCCCTCTGCACCCTGCTGCAGGTGCTTGATCAACATCTCCAAGCTTTTAGGCTGGCAGCATGTGCAGTAACTGTTATGGACAAATTCAATTGGGGAGGCTAATTATAGATAAATCAATTAACAAGAATTTATTAAGCAAGTGGTATTAAGCAAAAAAAAAACAGCGCTGGGCGGCCGGGGAGTCTCCACTCTGCCACGGCGCACCTTCCCCCTTTGACCTTTTTGTTTTTATAGTCCCCCCTTTTTTTCGGTTGACATATTTTCTCTCGATGTACTCTGCGCCAGTGCAATTGGTTGCTAGGGGGTCCTTTTTCTCTCTGCCCTTGGTGGTCATAGGGATGAAGGCTCCTTATCTTCTTTGCCAGTTGTCCTTGGCCTAAAAGTTAGCTTGTATATAGTTAGTTACACAGTCTTCTGTGCTAGCTGCATTTGCACAATTCTTAAGCAGAATACTTGTTGTTTATCAAGCCCCCCCCCGCTTTTTTTCTCCTCTTTCTCTTCTCACAGTCTGAAATTCTCTATTCAGTTTAAATTCTTATTTTCTTTCAATGTTCGTTTTGATGAACAAAGACCTTTTTATTACAGTAACCCTAACCCTTATGTAAAATCACTGTTAAATTACTGGGCCTGGGAAGGTCATAACCAAACGTTTTACAAATTTCCCATCAAAGTGACATCAGCTCTGCTGACCTGGCACATTTGTGACACCATTAGCTGCTTCTGCTTTGCCCCCTGGCAAGAAGCAATCAAGTTGCATTTCAAGGATTTGTCCCTGGAATTTGCAAACAGCTTGAAAAACCCAACCAAACAATCCACAAAGGATTGCGTCGAGGTTTCCTTAACAGCTCTGTCTGCAACCAGACTAGTTGGGTGCTCCAAGCCCTGTCCAACCTGGCCTTGAGCCCTTCCAGGGATGGGGCAGCCACAGCTTCCCTGGTCAACCTGTGCCAGGGCCTCACCACAGCAGCTGGAGCTGGTCTTTGGGGGAAGAGTAAAAGTTTTGGGCAGCATTAACTCAGGGAAAGGCAAAGTGAGAAGGAACAGGCTGGCTTTTCCTGAGCGGGCATCAGGCTCTCAAATGGTGGCCCACGGACATGGTGTTTGCTGGGATTCCATGTTTCCCTTGGACAATGGCCCACAGACATGGTGATTCCCACAATCCAATGGTCCCGGAGGATGGTGGCCCACTGATAAAGTTTCCCAGGATACAGTGTCATCTGTACATAGGATGGTGGTCTATAGTCATGGTGTTTCCCAGGATTTGGTGGCTCCTTGGGGATTTGGTGGCCCCTGGGAAGAGTGGCTTGTGGACACTGTGTTTCCCAGGATTTGGTGTCCCCTGAGGATTGCGGCCCAGGTGTGTGGTGTTTCCTAGGATTTGGTCTCCTCTGTGGATGGTGGCCCAGGGGCACAGCGTTTCCTAGGACTTAGCGTCCCCTTGTGAGGGCAGCCCCTGGGGCTCAGTGTTCCCAGGATTAGGCTGTCACCTAGGGACAGCGGTCCACGGGCACAGTTTTTCCCAGGATTTGGTGTCCCCAGGCACGGCTCCCCGGGCGCGGTTGCCACTCAAGGGGTGTCTGGGGCGTGGCCTGTGCCGGTGCCCCGGAGCCCCGCCGGTGGCGCGGTGCTGCCGCTCCGGTGGGTGCTGCCGGTGGCTGGGGATGTAGACCGGCAGGAAGAGGAAGAAGCCGGTGCCCAAGAGGTAGGTGCGTGGGACCGGGCAGGACGAGCGAAGGCCGGGCAGCGAGAGCCCAGCTGGTTCTGGGGAAGTGCCTGGAGCCGCTCTGGTGCGAGCGCTGCGGGTGCAAAAGGGAGCAGCATGCTTGGGTTACTCGGTTTTAATCAAGGTTAATTGGAGCTAACGCTGTGTCGGCTCTGGCACGCTGGTGGGAGAACAGAAATCCCAAAGATGCTTGTCCTGCATCCCAGTGAGGAAACTCGCCGGAGAGTTCGAGCCGCTCAGCAGTGATTTGCAGGCTGGGCTATGTTTTGGTGCCCGCCTAAATCAAACATACAGCAATTAGTAATTACCAAAACATCTCGGTTCCTTAATTATTAATTACCATGCTGCTCAGTAGCTGTTGCATAACATCCCCCTCGGTGTCCCTGGTGTTTCCTGCCTCCTTCATGCCTTCCCCAGCTCCCAAGTCCCACCAGCCTGTTTAAGCTCAGCTTTTCCAGGTGTATAGGAGCTAAAGGTGGGTATCTGTTTCTGGGAGGCTGTGGGGGAGGACATGGATGAGCTGAGTCCAAGCCCAGGATGAAGGAGGGAGCATCAATACTTTAAACCTGTGGTGAGGTGACCCTGAGCCTCTCTTGGGTATTTAAGTGGGAGTCTTGTTGCGTAAACATGAAGGATAGCTGTTTTGCCACAAAGCTGTCTTCTGTTCATCTCGGAGTGGTGATTCCAGCCCTCTGGCATACCAGCCTGAGGGTTTGGGCTGGATCTGTGTGGCTCCGGGTGCAGGAGAAGGTGTCTCTTTGGAGCAGAAAGGCCCTCATTCCATGGTTCTGCAAGGTCAGCCTTGGGAATCGGAAGAGATTGTTTTTCTCTGTGGTGGGTTGGATCTTGGAGCGGGATCCTGCGGGGAGTGGCCAGGCGGAGCAGGGCTGGTGGCAGTGGGATGTACAGCCAGCCAGAGGGGACAGCGTGGGCTGAGTGGCTTCTCCAGCCCCTTTGCAGTCTGCTTGGGGCTTTTCACTTACTAAAAAAATCTAATCATAAGAATTAGGAGACAATAGATCAGCTCAGGCAAGTTCCACTGTCGGGAATAATCTCCCTTGGTACTTGCCAGCTTGCAGAAGGGACATGCTTCCTACTGGGTTCCCATTGAAAGAGCAGCTGAGGAAAAACAAACCCCAGCAGCAGCACAGCTTTGGGGCTGGGAGCTGAGCTTTCCCTCGGCACAGGAGCCACTAGCTTCACCATGAACCCCCTGGCACAGTGTGCTTCATAACCACTGGGCCAAAGGGAAGGGAAATTAAGCAGGTTTGGAATGTCTAGAGCAAGCTTCACTGTTTCCATGAGGCATTTTCCTCACTGGCATTCCCCCTCTCAAGGCTGGCCGTGGAGCACCCTGCGTGCTGTGGCTGGGCCATGCAGGACCAGAGGTGTTGCGGTGTCCTCCTTGGGCCTTGGGGTGACTTGCTGCTGGCTGTGTCACCCTGTGTGCCTCAGCCAGAGGATTTTCAGTGTTTGGCCAGGCTATCCCAGTGGTTCTGTTATATACCTCAGTGTTTTACCCACTGCCGTGCTCATCTCCAGTCTCATTTTCTCTTCTTTCTGTCTGTTTGGAGCTGGATTTGGTTGGTGAGTGGCCAGAAGACTTTAAAAGATATTTGAGGAATCTCAAAAAATTTTTCTTCACCCCTTTTTTTTTTTTAATCAAAGGAAAACTATTTTAATTTTTCTCCTTCCTGGTGCATGACTGTGATTTCAAAAGTGTTTAAGCTTTGTAAAAGCCCTGGTGCCAGTGTCTTTTAGCCAGCTTGCGTGGACTAGTTTGGAGCTGGGTTGTGCCAGCCTCCCTGCGAGAGGGGATATCCCTCCTAATGCTGCTCTTACAACCCAGCAGGCTTGAGCTTTCCTGGGGAAATGCTGTAATTTTCCATTCAGCCTTAAAAGACCCCTCAATCTCTCTCTGAGCTGCAAATTCAACAGGCACTTCAGTGCATTTCATTTAATGCTCATTTCCTCTCGTGTCACATATGTGAGCAGCCCTGCCAGATGAGATTGGAGAGTGGTGGTAGAGGAGAGAACTTAAATTGCTGCCAAACACTGGCAGACCCTGTTAATCAAAGCTCCTTCCTGAAGTGAGGATGCCTGCAGAGAGGGAGTTTGTGGTTAGACAAATTACATCAAACCAAATGAGGTGCATGTTAGGGGGATGCAGCTGAGTGAGACACAGATCTGGGGGGGACTGAAGGGTTTGTCTTTGAGCTATGAAATTCAGATTGGCATTAAAAAATGAAGGACACAGGGTGACATCCAGGACTTGTTAAAGTTATTAACTGAGCTCTTACTGCTGTACTGGAGTTTTGGCTGGGGTGAGTGAAATAACTGCAGCTCACAGAGAAGGGACCTTGTGTAGGCTTCAAGCTGCTCTCCTGGACATTGTTCCTTTTGTAGGCTGAGGGTTGCCCCTGGTGCCTAAGTTTGGCATCAAATGCTGCTTTAATTTGTAAATGCCCATCTGAAAGGGACAGAAATCAGAATATTGGAAGAAAACAAAATTTTTACATTATTTTTTTTTTAAGAGAGGCTCTTTTCACAGTGCAGTGCCCTAAATCACCCTATATGATATCCCTTTGTTTAAGTCATAGAATCCCAGAATGGTTTGGGTTGGGAGGGATCTTAAAGCTCATCTTATTCTGCCCCATGGTTGCCCCATCCCTGGAAGTGTTCCAGGCCAGGTTGTACAGGCTTGGAGCAACCTGGGATAGTGGAAGGGGGTGGAACAAGATGGGCTTTAAGGTCTCTTCCAACCCAACCACTCTGTGATTTCTAAGAGGATCAGGGTGTGTGTGGAAAAATCTAAACCATTTCACTGTTGTGGCTGCACCAAAGCCAGTGCTGGGTTTGAAAAGAGCCTGTTGGACAATCCCAGTTTGATTAACCTCTCCTCTGCCTCTTCCAGCCCCAAACCACCCCCCGCCTCCCGCTCCAAGGGCATGAAGTCCAATCCCTCCAAGCAGCACCGGGAGTGGCTGAACCAGGAGCTGAACAAGGTGATGGGGCTGCTGCCCTTCCCCAAGGATGTGCGCTCCAGGCTGGATAAACTCTCCATGATCCGGCTGGCCGTGGGCTACCTGAAGGTGAAGAGCTACCTGATGGGTGAGTGTCTGTGCTGGGAGCGGGGAAAAGCCCCTGGAATCGATCCCCAATGCACAGCTTGTGTTCCACCCCAAGCTTTGGGATGGGAGGTTGTGTTTCCTGCAGGAAGCATGATGGTGAGTTATGGGAGCAGGCCCTTGAATGTTGATACTGGCAGGAAAATGTCACCATGTGTAAGAGCCCATCTGAAGCCCCTCATTTTCCATTCTGCCTTCCGATTGCCACAAGAAAAGAATCCCTTCCCCCACTGCAGTTCTGGCTTAGAACAGGACACAGCACAGGTGGAACCACTGAACCGTCATGCTGGCTGTTCCGAACAAGGCCTGGTAAGAACTTGGCAAGGAGTTGGCAAGGACTTGGCAAAGACCTGACATGGAGCCAGCACGGGACCGCCTGATGCGCGGCCTGCTTCTAATCTCTGTTCTTAAGCCGAATGAACTTTTGGGGTGACTCCCGTGGTCCTTCATTGAAGACCCCTCATCTGCCTCGTTACCACTGTGACAAACAAAGAATGAGAACCCTCCTCCCAAGGACTGAGGCTGAGACCCCTACTACAGGGAGGAGGGGAAATTGGTGGTCTGACCACTAATGACATGACCTGTTTCCCTTCAGTGATTCAAATGGACTTATTCTTCATTGTATTCGTTTTGCTTTGGTGGTTTCTGTGGACTCACCTGTTCCCGCGTGGCGATTACAATGGACTTTCATTGTTACACTTGTTCCCCCCTCTTTCCTCTGTGGACTATAACTGGACCCCCGAGTCGACCAGAACTTCGAAGACTTCCCCGACACGACAGACGGATCCCCATCGTCTGGACCACTGAGGATCTCGCCTGTGTTGGTAGCTATTCCCATACCCCTCTTCTCTCTCTCTCTCTCTCTCTATCCTTTTATCTCCTTTCCGATCCCCACTATCGCATTTACTGTTTTGGCCCCTAATAAAGGTGCATTTGTTGTGATTAACTGATAGTCCCTTGTTGTTTGCCTTTTTGCACTTTTGGGATCGGTGAAAAGAACCATCACGACACCCCGCAATAAGCGGATCGTGACACCATGGATGGTGGGAGACACTTGGGAGCCTGCCCAGCAGCTGAGACCTCCTGCAAAGTTCCTCCATCTCATTAGCAGGCATCCTGTATGTCCAGAACTCCTCCTGTGTTGCACTCCCAGCACCCTGTGGAGAAGAGAGAGGTGGGTAAAACAGTGTGTCTTGTTGAACAGCAACAATGCCCTCATCTAACTGGAATGGCAATTTAAAATTAAATTCACTAAGTAATTGAATGTTCATAATATAATACATATTACATGTTCCTTTTTATTATATTTCATATTCTGTATTTCCTTATTTATTCCATATTTGGTATTCTTATATTTCCATGTTCCTTCTCCCTCCCTCCCTATTCTTCTTTAACCCTTTATTATTATTACAGTTACAGTATGTTTAATAAATTTTAACATTATATACAGCGCGGAGCCTGACTGGGGGCAGTCACCACATTCCCAGAAGTCACCAGAATGTGCAGATAGGGACGCGTTCCCTCTCTGGCAACTTGGGCCTGATGGAATGGGTGATGGACACTGGGGAAGGCAGAGCATGTGGGGCAGGAAGGCAGCAGCAGCTTCTATTTAGAGGCTCTTATTGCGTCTTCTCCCCGCCACAGATTGGATAAACTTGGCTCCCTTGGTTTTTCGCTCATGCCCACTCCTCTGGGCTCTCCCAGCGCCCTCTCCAGCTGGATGCTGGGCTCCAGGAGGAGACTCCTGTGCCAGACTCTCCAGATGGGACCTGTGCCTGCAAGCAGGAGCTGGTTCCCAGTGGATGTGCTCAGCGTGTGCTTCCCAGTGAGAGAGCTGCTCTGGAAAAGCATTTGGCATTGCAGGGGTTCTGGCGTCCCGTTCTGCCAGGCCAGTTATTCCCATCTGGCCACTTGCCTGTGATTTCCAGCTCCTTCCCCTTGCTCTGCCCTGAAGTTCATCTTGTTTGACTTCAGATCATCCCAGATACATCAGGGCTGGCCTGGGTCTCAGGCATGCCTGATGAAGACCCGTGCCAACTGCAGGTCACAGCAGCCTGCTGCTGGCGTGTCCTGTCGGGCATTTTGGGGGGACATGCTGGCACCTCTTGTGCTCTGCTTTCTGCCTCGGGTTTGCTGTCCTGTGCTTTGTGCAGGCTCTTCTCCCGGAGCAGGAGAGCATGGCATCATCTGAAGAGCATCCCTATCCTCTCCCCATCCCCAGCCCAAGCCTTATCTCCAGGCAGGAGAGAGATGGATGTTTTGATAGAGTGGTAATTGCCTTATCTCCAGGCAATTGAGAGACCAATTGCACAGTGGGCTCAGGGTGATGCCCTGAGGCTCCTTTTTCCCTTGTGCTGCATTTCTCCAGCCCTAGAGTGGAGCTTCCTGGTGTTGTCTGCATCTTGGCTGGCTGCTAACACCAGGATAAATCTGAGAAGGGGCTTCCTGCCTTCTCCACCTTCTCTGGTATTTTGGAGGTGTGGGTGTTGTGTGCCTCTGGCTTGGGAACAGACCTGTTTAATGGGGTGTAGGAAGCCAGGCATCAGAGCCTGGGGCAGGGTTTAGGGTGGGACAGAGCAGAGGACAACCACAGTGGGTTTGGGTGCTCGTATCAGTGCCTGCTTCCACAGCGGATACGAGGAAAGGGATTTGTCATCTGCGTGGGATCCTGGTTTCTGTTGCAGGATAATGCCTCACCGCATCATCCTTTGAATCTGCTTTGCTTTTAAATATTATTCTCTGTCTGTGCTTTAACGAGAAACCAGACTAATTAATAGTTTCCTGGAAATGTTAAGCTTCGAGCCTAGAGAGGGAAGCTCTGGGAGCTCCCTCCATGCCTCCACAGGCTGATTCAGGGTGTGCACATCTGTAACTCCTCTGTGCCCCGGGGCAAACGCTGCAGGTGTTGCACAGCTCTCTGCTGCCTGGGATCTCAGCCTTCCCTGCACAAAATCAGGGGGCTCAGGGCTTGGTCTCCTCAGGCTTTGCCCATCAGGCCCAGCCTGGGAGCAGTGCTGGGTAGCGGTGACAGCTCTGGTGCTATCACTGCCTGCCTCCAAGGCACTTTAAAGGTTTTGTCACTCGTGTAATCAATGACTGAACCTCACTGCCAGATTTGTGCTGAGCTCTGTCTGCAAACCAGTTTGCAGTGGTTGCTACTTGGACCTGTATCTGACAGCCTCCCAGAGAAATCTGGAGTGACTTTGCTGATCCTGTCTCTTTGAGAGCAAGCGCCCAAGGAGGAAAGCTGGTGTCTATGTTGCCAACCGCCACGATGCGCTGGCCTCTCTGTGGTGTGACAGGAGCCCCACTTGCTGCAAAGAGGGAGATCTCATGAAAACTTGGATGGATTTTAGTGGCTTGGTAAAGCTCCAGCTAGCTGGAGAGCTGTGCTGGGATTCGTTTCCTATAGTTCTGTAACAACGGAGGCAGATGTTGGGATTGCAGATGTGGCTCTGCCAAGGGTGAGCAAGAAAATGGGGCTTAAAATGCTCTCTGAGGTGGAGAGGGTGTGATTAGGAAATGTGCTGACATGCCTTCTTCCTAGGACACCAGGCAGAGAGGTCTGCAGTGGCAGTGCGTTACTTTTCTTGGCCCCGGTCAGCTCTCAAGCACCCGGCTTGGGCATCTCGGCTTCTTGTCGGGGCCAGGGCTTGCCATGATTCCCGGGTGCTTCTGCTGCCACACTCCGGGGTGGGCTGCCAGCCACGCTTTGCCGTTGGCGCGAGGGAGGAAACGAAGAGGCAGGGAAAACGTCCAAATCCGTCCACGTGGCGGCTGGAAGCTTTATTGGCCGCGAGAGCCACGACGGAGAAGCTGCAGCCCGTTCCCAACCTCGTGTGGACGAATATGCCCCTGGGATCGGGGGGAGCGGGATGATATAGGGGTGGGACAGGGAGGATGGGGAGTCCTCCCGCCCAATGAATACAGACGCCATGGCGGTGACGTGTACTACGGCGACCAATGGGAACACGGCACGGGCGGACACGGGGCTTTGGGGCGACTGGGACCACGGGAATGGGGTGACGGGCATGGAATCCTCAGGAGTTGGCAGGGAGTGGTTACAAGAGTGACAGGAGGAAACTCCAATGGCAGGCAGCCTGGAGCTAGGCACCGTGGGGAGGGGGGGGAACCGTGGGGAGATGCACGAGGGTACACAGGACCGGCAAACTAACAAAAATCAGAACCCCTAATCTGAACCCAAACCCAGGATGCAACAGTCTGCAAGAGAGAGGATCACAGAGTCCCAGACTGGTTTGAGTTGGAAGGAAGTTCATCCCATTCCACCCCCTGGCATGGGCAGGGACACCTTCCACTACCCTAGGGTGCTCCAAGCCCTGTCCAACCTGGCCTGAAACTCTTCCAGGGATGGAGTACCCACAGCTGCTCTGGTAATCTGTGCCAGGGCCTCACCACCCTCACAGGGAAGAATTATTTCCCAACATCCAACCTAAGCCAATCTCTTTCAGAACCCATGGAAAACCCTGTCATGGTGCGAGACCACACTCTGGAGTCTGGCAAAGCTTGAGATATCTAACAGCTCCTAGCAAACAGTGAACAGTGGGCTACCTCGCCATACAGCTGACCTGGCTGGAGCAGGGGCTGGGCTTAGGAGGTCTCACCAGGTCCTTTCCCACCTCTGGTGCTGGTCTCGCCAGTTCCCTCCCCAGTGCTCCACTGCAGGGCAGCTGGCAGCAGGTCTCCCTGGGTAATCTCCCTGCAATCAGCACTAAATTAGCTTTTGTTGCTACCAGAGCTGACTGTTGGGCCAGAGCTGCAGGGGTCTGGGCCTGAAGTAACTGAGGCAGTGAACGGAGTCAAGTTGAAGTCTGTCCCTGGGCAAGATCCTGCAGGACTGTGTGGGATGAAGGTTTGCAGCAGCAGGTTGGAGAGGCCAATGTGTCTGCTGGATCGGTCCGTGTCTCACAAACGGGACGGGACCCTGACTGGTTGCAAACTTGGGGATGCCAGTGCTCCCCAGGGCATTTCTGTGCTCCTTGGAAAACGCTGAGTGACTTTTCCAAACAGTTTATAATTTGTGGGTTTGGCATTTGTCTGTTTCACTTGGATGGCATGAGCCTGCTCTGCCTGGCACCGTGCTTTGTTAAACAGCTGAGGCAAAGGTTAGTGCTAATTTGACAGGGTTTGGGATTGGGTCCAAGACAAAAATGGTTGTGTCTGGCTTGGTGTTACTTGAAGAGTTGGGAGCTCCTGGTTTTTGGATGCCAAGTGTTTGCCGTGCGTGAAGCTTGTCAGCTCCCTCCAGCGTAACCCAGTCTGAGAGAGTAGATCTGGCTCTGGGGTTGTTACCAATAACCTTTTATTTTCAGTGCCAAATCTATGCCAGAGGCAAGGGATGTGTTTTAGCCTCCAATGCTGCCTTGCCATGCTTTTCTTTGGGAATGTGATGGACAAAAAAGAGAAGAGATTAGATGACTTTGCTCCTTCTCCCTTCTTTCTCCTGCTGGATTTTTTTCCTCCATTGCAGGGCTTAGGAACCTCCTTGCAGAGGCAAGAAAGCCAATCCAGGGGGTGCTCTTGGGGATGTATGGGGCACATCCTGATTCATTGATGCTGGAAGCTCTGCTGATCCTGTCTGGCATCTTCCCTGGCTGAGTGAAAGCCTTGCAGTCTTTGGGGATCACACCAGCGGCAGGAACCCTGCAGTGCTCTGGCTGGTTCGGGACAGAGCTGGATTTTCCCCTGCTGTCTTAAAAATTACACACAGCCTCTGTCCCAGCACTTTAAAAATGTAAGTGATCACCACACTGCTCCAGCAGATGCCAGGGACTTACCTGGTAATGCAGATGGCTTTTGCCATGGTCTTTTTCATAGAATTACAGAATCATTAAGCTTGGAAAAGACCTCTGCAATCACCAAGTCCAACCATTAACCCAGCACTGTAAAGCCCACCACTAACCCATGTCCCTAAGCACCACATCCACATGTTAATTCCCATTAATTGTGCAAGATGCACTGCAGGAGATTGGAAAAACTGGGCACAAACAGCAAACGTGAATTGTTCTATTAGCCAGTTACTTTTGTTTTGTGGATATATTATAGATTGGATACATGTTGGACCTGTTTCCTTTAATCCCATTAATTCGTGGTCTCAGCTGCTTTGTGTGGGAGTCTGAGCTGCTCCATTAGAAGGAGTGTGTTAAATGGGATGAATTAGCCAGCTTTTAATACATCTCATCACCTGCTTTGTCCTGCCTGGCAGCCAGCAGGGCTCTCCTCCTGCTGCCAGCCACTGTTTCCAGTCCATCATAGCCATTGGCCCCTTGGAGACCTGACTTCAGCAGGCTGAAGGATCCGTAGCTCCGGGGGGGATTCCAGAGGGTGGCATCTCCCCATCTTGTTTCAAGCAAGGGGATGTTTCAGGAGTGACCCCTCCTTCCCATGAGGTTTCCTGTATTGTAAATGAGCTGGGATATGGTTAAAATGTTGGGTTTTCCCTTCCAAGTCAAAAAATGACTGGGAATAGCCTCTGTACCCTTGGTGGTTGCATGGGCTTGGAGTCCTCTACCTGGAAGTGCTTGGGTTTCTCTTGGGATTGCTCCCAGTCCCGATGCCTCTTGGCAGTTTGAGTGAGGATGAGTTCAGAGTGTTGGGGAAGATGAAATAGCAAGGCCCTATAAATATGATGGCCTGGCAAAAGAGTCAGAAGATACAGATATTGAGATGAAAACAAGGTTTGAAATACCAAACCTTAATTACTGAGCATCTGGAAAACAATAATGCAGCCAAGCTGAAAGCAATCCCCCCTTCTGATAGATCCTAAGGTCAGATGGAATGTCCTGTCTCACCCCGCAATGTATGGTTCATCCCATACCTGTAACCCTCCCCTGAAGTATCAGGTGTCTGTAACCCCATTGGCCCAAGTCCTGTCCCAGCCCACCTTGAAGCCCCCTGATAAGGTGTGGCCAAGGGACCGGATGCTCTCTCTTGGACCTTCCTCCTGGGACGCTCACCTGGGACACTGTCTCTCTCTCTCTCTCTCTCTCTCTCTCTCTCTCTCTCTCCCTGCTCTCCCTGGGCCTGCCACGAGTTGCGGCTAGCAACTCTAAGCAGGGCCCTTCATCCTTTACAATAAACCATATGTTCTAAAGACCAGGCTTCAGAGATCCCTCATCACCACACATCCAAACCGTCCTGGAGCCCAGCAGTCCCCGCACAGAGACCTGTTTGGAGGAGGAGAGCCACAGGAACAACATGGCCCCTGGCTGTGGATGGTGAGGACTGGGCTGGATATGACCACCAGCTGCTCCACACCACCAGTCCTTTGGTGGCAGACAACATCTCTTTGAGTTTCCTCCCCTCTCTCCATGCTCCAGACCTTCTCCCCAGGTCAGGTGTGTCCCATGGGAGACAGATTCTGGAGGATTTTTGAGCTCAGCTCTGCAAAAATGGACTGCTCTGTGTTTGAGAGAAGGGGAAGTGAGCACCTTTGGTGGGAGATTAAAAGCCCCTTGCTAAGATCAGTGGGAGAGGTGAAGAAATTTTGCTGGAAAGCACAAAATGGGTATTTCCTGCTGGATTCTGAAAGCCAAAGCAGCTCTCCCCAGCTTTCCCTGCAGATACTGCTGGTGAATGCTGTGGGAGAGAGCTGGAGACCAGATGCTCTCAGGATGTGCATGCTCTCAAAAGGTTCTGTGCCCTTTTGGAGCTTTATTTTGGAAGAACTTGCTTCTTTTTGAAATCCCCTGCCAGCCTGCCTCATTTCAATGCTTTCAAGAGGAGTCAACCCTTCAAAAGAAATAACATTTTAAATGAGAATCAGTGTTTCATTTTGAAACTATTACCCTCCATGAAGTGCAAATTGAAGCCATGTGGTCTCGATGGGATTTTTTTCCTTGAGGATCACTCGGCAATCATGTGAGGAGGCTTTTTGCTTGGTGTCTCCAAACAAAG
The DNA here is from genome assembly GCF_026979565.1 of Vidua chalybeata. Classification (NCBI taxonomy): domain Eukaryota; kingdom Metazoa; phylum Chordata; class Aves; order Passeriformes; family Viduidae; genus Vidua; species Vidua chalybeata. The sequence goes on from NC_071536.1 coordinate 581,656, forward strand.
ATTCTGTTGAATCTCGTCTTTCCCAACCTTTCCCAGAGGTCTCACATCCCCTGAGCAGGCTGGTCTGACAGCACAGGATGGAAAAGAGCAGAAGCCATGGCTCATGGATAAGGTGGAGATGCTGCCTGAGCATCTCCAAGGAGTGCTGAAGGTTTGAGGGAGCAAGAAATATCCCAGCTCTGCCAGCAATGCAGATGGAGGCTGACTCTGCTCCAGAGCACCCTCTCCACTGCTATTTGTGTCACCTTGTGCAAGACCTGCAGCTAGTTACCCTAACCCTACTGTATCCATACCTTGGTTGATGAAAGCCTCCACAGGTGGGTACTTGTTGACACTCAGGCTCCGGGTGTAAATACATCCCAGGGATGCTTTGATTCCAAATTAGTTTTGAATTCAAGCATGCCAATCCACCACATTTGCTGCAAAGCAAAATGTCCCAGATCAGCAGTTGCACGTGAAACTGCTTTAGATTCCAAATTTGGTTTTGAACTTGGTGTTACCAGGGAAGAAACCCAACAAACCTTCAAAACATTTCAGTGGTGAAGTGAGAGCTTCTGCCATGGAGAAAATTAAACGTATGGTCAGACTTGGGATGGTTTGAGGTTCTTCCTCATATCCAGCTTTCAGAGGATCTTTTCCCTTTGGATCCAGCACCATCTGACAGCCGGGGCTGAAATGGGGCAGGCAGTGCTCTCTGCTGGGATGTGAATTACACAGGGGGTGTGAGCTCAGTCGGTCCTCAGGGAGCTGCACGAGCTTCTGGTGGTGGTGGCAGAGGTGGGGTGGCTCCTACACAGGAGCTGCTTTGAGCTTTTCTGTGATTTTCCTTTTTTTTGGTGTGAGCTGGCACAAAGACATGTCTTGAAAATCATCCTTTTGCTGGCAGCTGAGCTTGGATTGAGTTTTTTCAATGATAATCAGCAGATAAAGGATCATGCTGGAGATTTGCCTGGGAGCCCCTGTCCTCATTCCTGTTCCCTGAACAACTGGTTCTGTGGGAGTCCTGTGATGCTTGAGGTCCCACAAGCAGGGCAGCAGGAGGTTTCATGCTGGCTGCACCCAGGGGTGTTGCCTTGAAGGCATCCAGTGCTGAAGCATGAGGCAGCTCCTGAATCAGCCTAGGGAGGTCATGGCAGCAAGTCCTGGGAGCCGAGAGCTCTCAGGTGTCACTGGGAGTACCATGGCCGCCAGCTCTTGATCTGCTTCCAGGCAGCCAAAGGTGGAAGGGAGAAAACAAGTATGGGTGCTTTGATGGCATCTGAGGTGCTTTGGGAAGCTTTGTTTCTGTCATTCTCTAACCCTGAAGGGCAGCAGAGCAGACAGACCACCCCAGTGGGGTGGCTTGGAGCCAACTCCAGCTCTGCCAGGCTCTAACCAGAAGCCTCCTGGCTGTGTTGGGTGGTGTTCTCCAGCCTGGGCAGCAGAGAAGCACTCAGCCCCCCTCTGTCCTTTGCATCTCTGCCTCACACCCTGGCAGGAGTGAGGTTTCCCAGAAATGAGATCAAGCAGGGGAAAGAATCTCTTGGAGGAAGCCTCAGGCAAGCTGGGCATGGCTCTGTAAGTGGGCTCTGTGCCAGTTCCCACTGATGGTCACACCTTCCTCCACACTGAGCTGGGTCCACGGCATCCAGTAGCTGCATGAGCAGCCCTGGGGTGGGAAGGAGAAGTGGGAGGCTCCTGCCTTGCCTCTTCCACACTGATTTCTTGCCTTCTCACTTGCAGCTACAGCTCCAAACGTTGGCAACTGCGTGGATCAGCCCAGACCCCCAGGAGGGGACAGATGGACGGAGCCGCAGGGTGACAGGGAGCTGTTTCCTGAGGGGGAGCTACTGCTGCAGGTATGGTGCTGTGGTTTGGTCATTTGGGGTCTCCCCAAGCTGCTTTGGAGCTTGTGGTCACATCTGTGGAGCGGGAGGAGACCCTGCCTTGCCCAGAGCTGCTTCACTGTGATTCCTGCAGGCAGTGAGTTCCTGGGGACAGAGACCAGTGGCACTGCCTGGCTGGGATGGGTCAAGATCCCCATTCCCACCATTCCCTCTCATCCCACAGCAATTTGCTGCCCCTTTGATTATATTACATCTCATGGACATAAGCTCCATCCCAACCAAGAGGTTCAGGGATGTCATATGGTGGTGTAAGGATTGATCCCTGAGTAGTTCCCAAGGTGCTGGCTTGGTTCATTATCTTTAGCAAAGGCCAAGAGGAGAATGTTGAGAGCTGTGGGACAAAACATCCCCCAGGAACTCCTTGCCTTACCTGGGGCATTGTGTGAGCTCCGGAGGGATGAGTTCACAGCCTGCCTAGGATGGGAAAAGCCCAGCTTCAGTTTGTAGGTTTTGGGGGAGAAAAGAAGAGCACTTGGATGTTGGGCAACAGTGGTGGACAAAACCAGTGGGAAATGAGAGCTATGCTTTGTAGAAAGGCCACGTGTGTCTCATGAAACAGCTGACAGTGAAGCTCGGAGCACGAGGGCCTGGTGAATCAGCCTCCCACAGTGCTGCTGCTTTGGGCTGCCATCTATAAATGTCAGCTGGAAGGGCCTGGCATGGAAGGTCACATGGAAAGGCTGACTGCTGAACAAGCATCTGGGCACATCAGCTGAGGAACATGCTTACTGGGGCTGCAGGACGAGTCTGTGCAAGACCTTCAATCATTCTGTGCTCTTGGCATCTCCCATGCCTGGCCTTTCACAGAATCCCAGAATGGTTTGGGTGCGAAGGGACCTTAAAGGTCATCTTGTGATGAGCTGCCATGGGCACAGACACCTTGCACTATCCCAGGTTGCTCCAAACCCCATCCAGCCTGGCCTTGGCCACTTCCAGGGATCCGGGGGAACCACAGCTTCTCTGGGCACCCTGTGCCAGGGCCTCACCACCTTCTCCAGCTCTCCTATAGGCTTTCTGGGCCTTCAGTCCTCTTCTCCCACCTCTCCAAACACCAGCAGATGAATGCTTGGCTCTCTTTAAGCCTGGCTTTGGTTGCTTCAGCCCTGCTCCTGCAGAGCCCTCCAGGCAGCAGGCAGTGTGAGCAGACCCCCAGCAGGAGCCTCCATGTGGGATTTTGGTGAGGCAGTGACTTCTGGGAGCTCAGTGTGACTGTTGGCAGTGAATCTTGGACTACACGAGGTCCCCCACGGTCCTAGCTATGTGCCAGTGTGATGGTCACAGAGGAGCAGCTGGATACCAGGAGGGAGCCCGTGACTGCCCCAGCCCCAGCATCTCCTGAGCACTCCCCAGGGCTGTGGACTTGGACCATATGATGGCAATTTGTTGAGCCATCAACATCAGAGCATTGGCAGGCTGGGGTGACTGAAGGCATCTGGAGAGCTTATGAGGTGTTACTGCGACAGAAATCTCCCCCGCTGAGCTGCCTGGTGGCTTTTTTTCCCCCCCCACAAAGATCATTTTAAGCATATACTGTGATTTGCAGCAATCTCTGACTTGGGATCCCTCAGGGGGCTCCCAAACAGCACACAAAGGGAAGGGACTGGTCCCTCAGCAAGCTGGATCTGTATGCTAGGATTCCATTTCGGGTGTTCTTTCCCTAATTTCTCTCCTTCCATTCACTAATAAATTAAACATATCACAGTGAAGAACAGGGGGCATGAGTTACTATCTAGTGCAGTGCTTTGCTTTTGAGGAAAATCAGCCTGAAATGGTCACCAGAATCATAGAATATGCAGAGCTGGAAGGGACCCACAAGGATTGTCATGTCCAAAGCACAGTCCTAGGAGAGTGTAGCTATTCCCAGCTGGAAAGGAGGACTCCACATCCTCCATGAAACCTCTCCCTATCTGGTCCCTCCTGATGCAGGAGCTGCCCTGCAGTGAGAGGGGGTTCCATGGGAGGTTTGGAGAAAGTGGTCAGTCCAGCTTGGATCATTGCTTGTGCTGAGAAGAAGAAACTCCGCAGAACGGAATCTTGCATGGTTACCAAGTGCTGTCCTTCTTTGTGGGGCTCCTTGTTGAGGAAGAAGGTTCCTTCCTGTCCCTGGATGCTGAAGAAACAGCTGGGGGATTTCATCGTTCAGCAGCGGGATTGAAGCTGGGCAGAGTAAGTTTGGACCGAACTTTTGCTTTCAGGCACTCAATGGATTTGCCATCGCCGCGACTGGAGACGGCTACATCTTCTACATCTCCCCTGCCGTGCGGGACTACTTGGGCTTCCACCAGGTGAGCACCATGTTTTCCTGGCTGGAAACAGATGGATGCACTCCTGGTGTGGGAAGGAGGTGCAGATGGAGAGCAAAGCTTCCCAAAGGGCAGCAGCTCCTGTGGCAGGGGAAGGAGCTGGAGTTTGCCTGTTCTTTACACTCAATCCTGCACGTTTAGTGCCCAGGAAGGGAAACCTTCTGCCATGTCCTCCTCCCGACACCTCTGCCAGGCTGTCCAGGAGCAGACACTATTCTGTTTTGTCATTCCAGTCGGATTTCATCTACCAGAGTGTGTACGAGATGATCCATGCGGGCGACAGGGCCGTCTTCCGCCGCCAGCTGCACAGGACCCCACTGCATGCTGCTGACAGTGAGTGCCAAGGTGATCCCTGCAGGGGTTCACTTGAGCAGCTCTGATCCATGAGCTCAGGGTGTGCAGCACAGTTTGGAAAGCTTCCTTTTGATTTTCCATCTTTTCCCCCTGAGCAGCCGCTGCTTGCCAGATGCAGCGCCACGTCCAGCCCCCAGCACCTCCATGCTGAGAAGCAATCCTTGGTGGAGAGGAGCTTTACCTGCCGCTTCCGCTGCCTGCTGGATAACTCCTCGGGATTCTTGGTAATGCTGGGACACCCTTCTGCTCCTCCTGTGCCTGCAGGGTGTTCCCCCAGCGCCACTTGTGTCCCATAGGGATGAGAGCACAGCCAATTCCCACCACCCTGTTTGCTTCACACCCACGTTTTCTAATCCCTGTAAGGCCTTGAATTTCCATGGGTGCCTGAAGTTCCTTCTTGGGCAGCAAAAGTCAGCAGCAGACAAGTTCCCAGTTGCTCTCTTTGCCATTGCCACACTCCTCCAGCCTCTCTCCATCCTGGAGCTCCAGACCAAAACACTGATCTTCCAGACAAAGCACAAGCTGGACTTCACTCCCATGGCCTGTGATTCCCGGTAAGGCATCTCTCACTTTCCCTGTGGCAAAATCCCTGGTGCTGGACAGAAAACTAGACCTGGTGGGGACAAGGAACACCTGACCCAGCTCCCATGGCCTGATGTTTTTGTCCCTCTACTGCAGGCCCCCAGTAACACAGGGAGCAGGTTAACGGGGCACCAGCACTTCTTGTCTGCTGTGGTTTGCGTGGTTTGTGGAACAGAGGATGCAGCTCAGCCCAGGGCGAGGTTGCACCATCCAGAGTGGGGGTCTGGCCAGTGAGGTGCAACTGTGGGGGATGCATCCCTGGTGTCACTGCACTCCTGTGCTGTTTCCAGGAGGAAGGTTGTCCTGGGATACACAGAAGTGGAGCTGTGCAGAAGAGGGTCCGGATACCAGTTTGTTCATGCGGCTGACATGATGCACTGCACAGAGCACCACGTGAGAAGTGAGTGCTGGGGGACTGTTGTGGGGGTGTTTGTGGGGTCCCTCAAGGTCTGGCTGTACTATTGCTCCTCGATGCTGTCCGTCCCGGGGCTGGAGTAGCTGTGACAAAGGCTTTTCCTCCTGGATGAGCTTGGGCAGCTGGCAGAGAGACAGCACACTGCATCTCCTGCCCCTGTAGCACGGCCACGAGGTGATAGTCAACCTCGTGGCAACTTGCGTGTGTCATTGGTCTGCCTCCATGGAGGAGCTCTGTCAGTGGCAGTTCTTTTGTGTCCCTGCCCCAGTGATGAAGACAGGGGAGAGCGGGCTGATGGTATTCTGGCTGCTGACCAAGAGGAGCAGCTGGGTGTGGGTGCAGGCCAACGCACGGCTGGTGTACAAACGATGATGCCCGACTGCATCATCGCCCGCCAGCGAGCCCTGTCGTGAGTATTGCTGGCCCCCTTCAGCTGCTCTGGGCTTGGGGGGCTGCCCGAGGCACGCAGAGGCCATGAAGGTGGAGGAAAGGGTAGGTGAGGTTGGCACTTTGCAGCATTTGTCCTCCTGTAGTGTGAGTGAAACAGCTCTGAGGAGGTGGTTGTGGACATGCTCCTGCCTGGGAGCAGCAGCCCTTCCCTGAGCCATGCAGACCTCCCTGTGGACTCCCCAGAGCCCTCTTTAGCCAGCCCAATCCAGCCCCCTTTTCCTCTAGAAAAGCCAGGGCAGGGCTGTGAGTTCCCCTCTTGCTGTCAGAAGGGTGGTTTTGCCTGGCCTGGAGGAGCTGCTCATGCTGTTTCCATCCCTTTTTGCCTCCACACCGAAGGAATGAAGAAGGGGAGGAACATCTCCAGAAGAGAAACTTGCAGCTGCCTTTCAGCTTTGCCACAGGGGAAGCAGTCTTGTGTGGGAATGATCTTCCTGGGTTCTTTGACTCGTTCCAAGCCAAGGAGGAGTTGCAGGTGCAAGCAAACTCCAAGTCAGAGCAGCGCTTGGTAGACCCCAGCTCTCTCCTTGGGGCCATGATGAAGCAGGATGCATCCGTATACAATTACCACACTGATAATGTGCCTCAGGTCTCCCTGCTAGCTCTCATCCCTGAGCCTGATGGGCTGACTCAGAAGGAGGATGTCAGCAGGGCCAAGGAGGACAGCAACTCCCTCCTGGTGGTCATCGAAACCCTCTTTGAGAAGAGTGAGGTGGATGGAAACGTCTGCCAGACCCTAAAGGTGGACAGCACAGAGCTGCAGCAGTGGGAGGAGGCTCTGCTCAGCCTGGGGGTAGAGGAGGAGCCACTAGCTCAGGGGCTTGGCCAGAGGCCGGGCACCAAGGTGACATCCTATATGGAGCAGATGCTCCCCAGGGAGGGTGTTGGAAAGAGCCTGGACTTCCCACACTGCCATGAGGAAAACAGTGCTATGGCTCACTTCCAGCGCTGCTGGGCAGCTGCTTCAGCATTCCCAGCACAGCCCCAGGCAGCGGGCACATGGGGAGGCCAGGGGGCTGTGGGCTCCGTGGGCTCCGTAGCCTCCGTTACCTCTGAGGGCAGCTTTGCCCAGCCAGAGCAGCAGGTCCCGTTTAACCCAGCTGGGCCAGTGGCAGGGACTATGCTGGCTGTTCCCATCTCCAGCAGCAAATCCTCTGCAGCACTTCAGCTGGCAAACCAAGTGTTTCAGGCAGAAGCTACCCCCTCTGGTCCTGTAGATAACACTCTTCCTACTGCTCAGAGCCAGCCTGGGTGCCAGCTGGTGGGCTCAAGCTGCTCACCCCCATTGAACTCAAACACGTTGGTGACTCTGTGGCACAATAAACTCCTCCAGGCAAACCCAGTCAGTTGCCCATCGGAGGCTTTGCTGGCCATAGTTCCAAAACAGCTGGAAGCTGCAGGAGCATACGTGGAGTCCCAGACTCTGCCAGGTGGCAGTCCTGAGAATTTCCCGGGGGCTGGGCTGTGGTGGCCACCCCCCTCCCAGTCTTTTCCTTGCCCTACCCAGGGCTTGCATCAGTCCCTGTTCTCCGGGGATGGGAAGCTCGATGATGTGGAGGCTGCTCTCCCTGCACCCTTAGAAGCCAGAAGGCTGCCAGGGCATGGCGGCTTCCCCAAACAGCCCCTGGTAGCCCACGTAGACCCCAGCTTTTCCTGGGAGGGGGAGCAGGCAGTGCTCCGAGAGGACAAGGGGTTCTCACAGCTGTGGCTCCCACAGGCTGGGGCAGCTCCTCAGAGGAGCCATGGGGCAGGGCCAGTGCACCACAGCGGACTCCTGCTGAACTCCAGCATGGATCCCAGCACCCACCAGATGGACTGCATTGTGCTGTCCAAGTGCCAGTATGAAAACAGCCTTTTTAGGCAGGAGAGCAACTTCCTGAGGGATGCTGCTAAGGTACGCCTTCCCCAGAAGCCAGGCGCTTTGCTTTGCCCTGCTGAGAACCACCCTGGAGCACCTTCCTCCTCACTGGGCTCGGTTTCAAGGTGCTCAGCAGCTCTCCCTGTGAAGGTGGGTGCAGGAGCACCCCTGTGCTCCGGGCAGGGTCCTGGCTGCCCATCAGTTCCCTTCTCAGCTGGGCAGCCCCTCGGTACCTGTGAGATCCAGGCTCAAGGTGAGGTGCGAGGGCTGCAGAACCTGAGGGGTGTCCGGCTCCTGTGGAGGTCTGCCAGGGGTGCAGCCACGCCATCCTTTGTGGGCAGCCTGGTTTGGGGCTCCATGTGAACCAGGAGCCCTGTCTTGAAAAGCCACCAGCAGCTGTGAGCTCTTCTCATACCGCCAGTTATGCCCTGTGCTCCCTGGTCTCTCAGGATTTTGTCTTCCAGTGCTGTCAGGCAGTCTAAGATGAAGTGGTTTGGACTACAGGGAGGTAACACTGAACTGCTGTTTCTCAACAAAACAGTGTGGTCTCCTCATCTCCTGTGTTGGACCACCCTTGTCATGTTGCTGTTTAGTCCCCTGCATCATCTCTCCCAGCCTGAGCCTCTTTTCCTCCTGTGCTCTCCATCTCCTCCAGAGATCATCCAAATCCTTTGGAAAAGATGTTACCAAGCACTTCAAGAAGCTCAGCAGCATTGAAGGGTCTCGGTGAGAGGTGGAGTTGGTGGGAGTGGAGGCATCCTGGGGATTTGGGCTCTCCAGCAGCCTCCCAGGGGAGTTTGGGAGAGGTGGGTACCAGGCACTGTGACTTTTCTGGGATGCAGGGTGGGAAAGGTCCAGCCAAGCTCCCCTTGGGTTTGTCACTGGCTTGTTCTTGTTGTCCTCTTCTCTGCTCCACAGTGACATGAGACAGAGAAGAGTGGGGCTTCCCCCTGTGGTTTTGCCAAAGCAGTGAGAAGGAAAGGCAGGGAGGGATGCAGTGACCACTGGCTGCCTCTCCACTCCAGACCCACTTGGTGCCCTTCAAACCATTGTTCTGCAGCCCAGAACAACCACTTTGTTGAATTCTCTTCCTTTTCTAGATACATAACCTAAGATTTGAATGAATTGGTTTTTCCCCACCATGAGAACAAAGTCTTGCAGATCCATCAGGGAAATCCACAAAAAAAAGCAATGATTTTTTTTTTTGGGGGGGGAAGGGTGGGGATGATTTGAGACCACACTGACTTGCAACATTGGGTTAGAGAGGTCAGAGTTCTTGGGGACATTCACACCTTCCCCTCAGGCACCCATCAGCCTGAGCATCACATCTGCCTCTCACACCAGTGTTAAGCATTTGCTGATCAAATTAAATCACGCAATCAGGCAGGGCCAGCAGCAACCCCACATGTCCCGGTGTAGACTGGCCTCATCTCCCTGGGTCTCTTCCTTCATTCCCCGCTTTGCCTCCGCTCATGGGGCCTGGGAAAGGTCAAGCTCCTCTCTGCAGGCTGGGAGCAGAGCAATGCTGAAACGTGCTGGACCACTCTAAGGCGGCTTCGAGGTCCGGCAGGGAGTTGACTGGCCATGATCCAGATCCAAAAAGCAGCAGGATGGACTCTGCTCACTAGCCTTTCTTGCGCTGGTGCCTGTGAGACGGTGCTGGGGGAGTACCAGGGGCTCCCAGTGCTGCAAGAGATGGGCCTTGGGGTGGGGGCACTGCTGCTTGGGGCCGTGACAGACCTCCCTGTGCTCTGTCACTGGTGTCTGATCTCTTGTACCTCGTGGCTGTACAGATAAAGTCTGTTCTGGTGGCAGCATCTCATTTCTGCTCCATGAATTCTTTGTGCTGCTGGTGGCAGCTGGATGGTGCTGAGGGGAAAAGAGCTGTCTGGAGCCTCGCCCCTGTGTTTGGTGATGTATTAAAAGGCGATTTGCTTTGTGCTGATGTTTGTTTTGACCCAAACCCATGTCTCTCCATGTTCTCCTTGACTGAGCAAGTGCTGAGAAAAGCCTGGCCCTGGTGCTGGGTGGGTGACACTCCCGTTGTCACTGTCCCCATCTACTGTGGGCATGCACAGCAGCAGAAGCGTGACAGTGTCCCCCCTTTGCACCCCAAACTGCCCTGTGGTGTTGTGGGACTCACAGGCAGGGTTACATTCGTCATTGGCACATATGGTTGTTAATATCTGACTATTAAAAATTATTACAGAGATGTGCCTGCCCAAAATAAGGTGTAAATGACACCATATGCCAATGCCAATGGCGTGGATTTTTATTTAACAGTAGACGCGAGGGGGAGAGAGGGAAAAGATAGAAGGGTGGAGAGAAAGTGACTGCAGACTACATCCATCGAGTGGTGAAGGGAAACAGTCCAACAAACACCACATGCATGGGGTTTACATTCTGCTGAGGCTATGTGAGAACATCCCCTGTACCTCTCCCTGGGGCCGGGAGCTTCACGCTGGATAATACTGTGGATCACAGGATGCTCGCCTGGGGACTCTTTACACCTTCTGAGATGTTGCAGCTGTCTCCAAGTGAGCGTAGTTGAATTAATTATGGCCCATGAGTCGAGATGGGTACCTTCAGCTTATGCGTGAATGTCCCCGTACTTGGGAACGGAGTTTTCACAGCTGAGCCATTACGTGAGGGAGGACATTGGCATGATGAGGACTTACTCCACATCGCAAATCTGCAAGCCTCAGGTGCACGCACTCTTCTGCACCTGGCAGGCTGCTCTGTGCATCACTGCCAAAGCACCAGGCGTACTGTTCGAACCATTGGCACCCACGGTCCAGTGCCCACCTCCCCATCAACACCCTCACATCCCCACCCACCCACGGCTCCCTGCTCACCCCCACGCACAGCCCCTTCGCGCCCCGAATCCTCATTCAGCCTCCTTCACTTCCTCATTAACCCGCTCTGTCCCTCGCACCTACAATCCTTTCTCTCCATCAGCTCCCACTCCCTCTTCAGCCCCCAAAGCCCTCTCTCATACACCAAGCCCCGCCGCTCCCAGTCGCCCCGCAGCCCCAGATCCCGTCCAGCCCCGTCTCCCCCCTCGCCGGGGACGGGCCGTTCCCGCTCCCGCTCTCGCTGCCTCTCGCCCTGAGGGAGCGGCGCTCGGGCGCTGCCGGCCCGGCCACGTACGCGGGGCGCAGGCGGAGGAAGCCGGTGCCACGGGCGTGAGTGAGGGCGAGGGGGCTGGGGGGGCCGGGAAGGGCTGAGGGCTGTCCCCCTTCCCCGGTAACGCGGCTGTGCCCGGCAGGACGCGGCCGGGCCCGGCCGAAGGCGGCGATTCCAACCCGTCCAAGCGGCACCGGGAGCGGCTGAAGAGGGAGCTGGAGCGGCTGGCGGGGCTGCTGCCCTTCCCGCCCGACGTGGTGGCCGGGCTGGACAAGCTCTCGGTGCTGCGCCTCAGCGCCGGCTTCCTGCGCGCCAGGAGCTTCTTGGGCGGTAAGGGATGGGCGCATTCCCAGCCCTCCCCCTGCTCGCAGTTCCTGCCTGGAATTGTGTGCTGTCCCCCTCCTCCCTCACCACTGCGTCCTCCTGCAGCTGTGTCACCCCCTCCCGGGATGCTGTTGCACCCTTCGGCAATTCCTTCCCCCCCCCCCCTCCAAAATACTTCGTGGGCTTGTTTTCCTTCACAGAGTGTTTTTCACTTAGAATTTCTAGTGGTCGGTGGGTTGTTTGTGGGGTTTTTTTTGTTGTTGTTTTTTTCTATTTTTTTTTTTTTTTGTTGTTGTTGTTCCCTAGAGTTTCATGAGGTCTCCCTCACTAAAAACTTGTTTTCTTTCCGTCCCATAATAGTGCTTTCTTTCACCCGTAGAATTTTTCGGGTTTCCTCCGCACTCTCAGGAGTTTCATGTCGATCCCGCCTCGAATTTTGTGGGATTTTTTTTTCTCTTCTCGGACTTTGACGGGGTTCCCCCACTTGAATTGTGTGAGTTCTCCACCCTCGAATGCTTGTGTCTCTAACAGCGTCAATTTTTCTGTTTGGGTTTTTTTTTTTTTGTTTCCCCTTGAAATTGATTCCCTCCATCCGCCTCGAATTTTGTGGGATTTCCCTCTCCCCCTCCAATTTTGCTGTTGGATTGGGTTTTTTTGCCCTCGGATTTTGGGTTTGGTTTCTCCCCTCCCCACCCCCCTTGGATTTTGGGGCTCCCTCCCACCCGGGGCTCCCTCCCACCCTACTTGATTTTTTCTGCTTCAAATTCTGGTGGGTTTTACCCCCTCGTATTTTGTATCTTTCCTGTCTTTACACCTCTGGAATTTTGCCGTGCCCCCCCGGAATTTTGTTTTCCCCTCCCCCCGAATATTTTGTTCTTTACCTGCCCTAGAATTTAATCTTTTTACCCCTCAGAATTTTGGTTTCTTTCCCTTAGAATTGCTTTCCCCCCTTTTCTTGCCCACATTTCATTGCTGTGCCGTCTCCAGCTGCCAGGCTGGGGCTGTGTCCGACCCTGCCACGGGATCGGAGGGATCTGGAGGGGTGAAGTTGGTTTTGTTTGTGGGTTCTCCTGAGGTAAAATATTCTGGTTTATGCAGGAGGGTTGAGGCAGAGCCTTGTGCGTCCCAGCTGGGGAGTTTCCCGTGTAAGTGACTTTTTTCCCCCTCTGTTCCGATAGGCTCACGTGCTGGCAGCAAGCAGTAAGCAGTGATGTGCTTGCAGTTGATCTGGGAGCCTTTTATTTTTGGGAATCTTTTATTTTCGGGAACCGTTCCGCCGCCCTATAATTGTGATTTAGAGGAGCCCTCAGGAGGGCATTGAGGTATCCCTGGATTTTCCTGGTGGAGTAGCAGTGGCTCGAAAATACTGTATTTTCAAGCCACAGAGTCACCACAATTTCTCATTTAATATCTTCAATGCTTCCCTCCCCCCCCCTTTCCACTCTCTTTTAACCCCGCTTAAAGGACTGGCAAGTGGGTGAGCTGGGAGAGGAATGGCCGCACCAGGTCATCAGGAAATTGACTGTTCTGAGATTGTCTTACTTGTTTTGGGTCCTTTTTCCCCCCTGTCGTTCCATCTGGTTTAATTCCATGACACCGATTTCCAGTTTGCCCGAGGCTGTGGGATGGCTTTGAGGAAGGTGTGGCAGGGAAGGAGAGCTTCAGCCTTTCAGATGCAAACAGCGATTGCAGACCGAGCTGAGTCCTTGGTGTTGCTTAATACTAATTTAAAAAGAATCCTTAAATGGAACTCTGGGTAAGCTTTTCAACAAAATAATTGATTTTAAGTGACTTTATTTATTTATCTATCCACCCTGCTTGAGTGCTCCCTAAGAGAAGATTGTGGGAAAGCAAGGACAAAATCTGGGAGGTGCTGCCATGGATTGTGAGGAGAAACAGCTGGAGCAGGTCTCAGGTGTTGCCCATGATCACTGACAGTAATTCACCCAGCAGATTTATGCCAGCCCATCCCCTGCCAGAATAAATAAATAATTATTGAATTATTTATTATTAATGGGTTTAATAATTAACAGCACATAATGTTACTTTGTCATCTCAATTTATGCATAGGATATGTGGGGAAGTTTGTATGGGCTTAAAGGTCGTTCACTGTTATAAGGATGTGTTTTTCCTGTGGACGTGAGGATTTTTATTCTTTATATAGCCCGAAGGGAAGCTGTCCCTGCTGCCTCTCTGCCTGCCTGGGGGTACCACTAAAGGCCTGCAGTTCAGTAACAGGAATCAGAGGATTTAAGGCTGCTCAGTGTTCTGTTGTTTCATCTGTGGAGTGGTTTAGCGATCATCAGGCGCTGCCTTTGCCGAGCAGGGTTATTTAGGCAAACAAACCCTTCCTTGGGCTGATGTGCTGTGTGGGCGGCTCTACTGCTGCCCTGGTGCGGGCTTTCTGCAGGGCTTTGGAAGAGCAACGCACAAGAGCATCCTGTTTGTGTTTGTGGACTGATTCCACTCCATTTTTTTCCACTCAAATCTCTCCAGTTTAACAAAGCAGGAAGCAGCTCAGTGCCAGCTGTGTTCAGTGGCTCTGGGGGAGGAGGGCTCTCAGCCAAGGTCTCCTCCTGGTCCATGGCAGGTGGAAGAGGCTCCCTTTGTGATGGGGCAGCGCCACTGTCTTCTGTGAGGTTCCCAGGTGCCTTTCCCTTCCCCCATTGCCTGACTTTGCAATCCCAAGTTCACACAAGTGCTTCCTTGCCATGAAAGTGGTGAGCTTAGGAGAAGAGCAGGGTCACAGGAGGGATGCAGATATTGGGAGAGGTGTCCTGTCAGGGAGCAGGATATCCAGCCCATCTGACATCCATCCTGCTGGAGAAGCAGCACTGAGCAGAACCCAGCACCTGGACCAGAAGGGCCAAAAGGAGCTGAGGTTGCTTACGAGCTGAGGGTCCTATCCAAACATCAGTGGCAGCTGATTTAAAGGCTTGTACGTCCTCCTTTCCCATCCAGGTTTCTTCCCCTACAGCAATCCTCCCAAATGCCTTGTTTCTTGTCTGCCTTGGTGAACAAGTATTTTGAATTATCATTCACTACCTTGACCTTCCTCCCTGCTCTGCTGGAGGCTCTTTCAGCTCATGGCATTTGGTAGAGGTGGGACTGTTCTGCAGGGCACCTCCCTGTCCTCTAGCCCACGTGCTGCTGTCAGTGGCCGTGCCACCGCTCCAGGGGGTGTAGAGCACATCACACCAGCTGTGTGCCAGCAGCTTATCCTGGTGGTGCCTGGCCGGGCTGCTCCCCTCTAATCCCTCCCTGTTCCGCCTCTTGGAGCAAGGGCCCAGCAAACGCTGCTGGGAGGGGAGGAGGGGTCCCTGTCTCTTCCACCTCCTTCACCCTCTGGAAAGGGGGAGGAAACAAGGAAAGATGCTCCAGGGGAAGGTTTGCTGTCTTGCTCTGTGAGAGGATTTCTTATCAAAAAAAGAAGATGCCTCAAAGGCACCTTTTCATGTGTCTGTCGGGTGCCATCTGTGTATCTTGGGCCACTTAAACTCCTGGTGGGAGGCCAACTGGCCGATGTCACAGTGGTCAAGGGCTCACTTTAGAGAAGCGTCTCTCGCAGTTTGTTCCTGCAGAGTGCTGGGACGGTCATCTGAGCTGTGCTTCCCATCCTATAGCAAGACTGGCCCTTCTGGTGTGTGAGTGTAGCCCCTGCTGGGCACTCACTTGCCTCTGGGTGCCACCTGGGTGTTCCCAGCGTGCCCTATGCCTGTCACAGACCTGTGCCTGATGTTCAGTGATTCATCCATGGGATTTCTCTTGATGCTTTGAATCTAGTCTAGGGTTTATGAGCTGTAGGAAGAGGTCAGTCCATGGTGCCGGGAGCTGCATGTTTGAACCCCTTAGCAATGGGCTAACCCTGCCTTGCAGTGGGAATCCTTGGAGACGCAGATGCACCTCTGCCTGTGTGCAGCATCCTGCCTGGCTCTCTGGGCACCTCAGGTGCATCACTGGCCAGGAGGAGAGGCAGAAACACCCTGGCATGTGTTGTGGCCTTAGAAACTTTCAGCTTGTTGGCTGCACAGTCTGTGATTGTGGGTCAGAGAGTTGTTCTGGGCTCTCTGTGGGTTTGAGCTCTGCATGGGTCTCTTCCATATGGAAGCTTAAGGTCGCGTATCCAAAACTTGAGCAGCTTTTCTCTCCCATGTATCTTTAAAAGATAGCACACTTGTGGATGTTGGAGGCTTGGTGATTTTCCCAGAGTCCTCTTAAAATCACTGGTAGCTGCTGTAGGATCAATGTGCAGCCTCCGGGCTGAGCCTCACCCTTTGAACTGTGATATGAACCCAGATTGTTATTGCTGGAGCTGTGGTAGCGCAAAAAGTGCCTGAGCTGCAGTCAAGTCAGCCTGGAAAAGTGCTTTTAATTATATAATTATTATAGGTTATATGACTGTGCCCCTGAAACCTCTGCTTAGGGATGAGGGCTTGAGATGGGGTTTTGGGACTAACGCTGCTCATCCCTTCACTTGTGTGCCTTCCCTCCTCCTGAGCTGTTTGTCAAGCACAGCAGAGAGCTGTAGCAGTGAAGCCTAAGGGCTAGTTTAAGAAAAATAAAGCCTGGTCCTGTGATCACTGTGCTCTCTTAATTGCCTGGGTAATGAGCTGACCTCGGAGGAACAATTTAAGGTGAAGAATTATTGAGACTTCCTTAGGCAGGCAGTTTTCCTGCTGTGTGCTTTCCTTGCCAAGTGTTTTTCCCCGACTCTCAGGAAAGCAAGGTGGGAAGCTGTTGGAGCTCCCTGGGCCCACAGTGGGCTCCTGGGGGCTGTCTGCTCTGCTGCCTATGAGCAACTGGGCTGTCTCAGGGCTCCTGCAAAGGCAGGTAGGGGAGCAGGACTGGGAAGAAACTCCAGGCTGGGGCTTTGGGCTGGGATGATCCTTCCTGGTCTAGTGGAGGGTGTCCCTGTCCACAGTAGGGGCGTGGAACCAGGTGGTGTTTAAAGTCCCTTCCAACCCAGACTGTTCTATGATGGACACTAAAACTCCTGAGGGAGGAGCAGTGGGAGAGAGAGGGTTGAAGCAGTTGGTGATGCTGCAGGAAGAAGGAAAATCTGGCAGGTCCTTGTCATCTTTATCCTTGTTTAAATTCCTGCACATGCTTCTTCCTTCGAGACCCAAGTGACACAACCAAAAGCTACATGCAGTCAAGTTTTTGCTTCTAAAAGTGCAGTGAGATCTTTTAAGAGGCCATCCATTATTAACGAGTGTTCTTGGAAAGCAGGGCACCCACACCATTCAGATAGGGATAAATAATGCATCTGCTTAATGAAATTTTTGCCAACAGGAAGCTGTGGCAGGTACAAAGTTAAGTAAAACCATGGTATCCATTATGAATTAACAAAGAGAAAGTCAGGAAGTACTTGCCAGTGGCTGGAAAATGGGCTTTGAACAGCGCTGATGAGATCCCAACTGATGGTTCATCAAGGCAAGGAAAAGATGGCTCTATGGCCTAGTGTCAGCAAATCTGTGCCCACTTCCCTCACCATTTACATGATGCTTTCTAAACTTCCAATATTTTTTCTCTTACTAACAATAAAATGTAGGAAAAAGCAATGTTGAGGGGTTATTTGATGTGAGGAGGATGTACTGAGCAGCAGAGCTGCAGGTCCCTCTGCCCATGAGCAAGGAGAAGCTGGACAAGTGGATGGGAAAGTAAGATCTGGAGATCCACTCGTGGGAGTAGAGACTTTACTGTGAGGTAAGACCAGTTCTTCAGGGGATTGGCACAAATGACGGAAAGAGAGAGGTGGATAAAAGGCAGTTTTGTTAAGAAATCAATCAGTCCTTCCCCCAGAGAGGCTTGTACACACTGAGGTGTTTGGCAGAAGGCTTGTAGGGAGCACCATTACCAAAATCCTTCTCTGTCCCCTCTCCACAACCTGCTCAGACTGACAGTGGCCATGCAGATGACCCAGCCCTCTCCTGCAGCTCTTGAAGAGTCAGGAAGCAGTTTGGTTTCCTTCTTCAACACCTGGAGCAGGTTTGGGATCGAGTTGTTTAATTGTTCTCCTTTGCAGTCAATGGCTGATGGAAACCCTGCTCCCACCAGGAGCTTTTGCTGTGTGGAGGGAAGGAGCCTGGGAGATATCCTCTCAAAAATGTTAATTCCTGCTTGGTGCTGCAGAGATTTCTCAGGTCTACAAAGCCCTTGGCAGGTTCAGGAGTTCACTGGCAAACTTGGTAAGCAGCGAGGTGTCCCTGCAGCACCACATGAAACAGATTCCCAGGCTGGGAAGCACCTGGAGATGGAGGGAGGAAACCCACCCCTGGTGGCCCCTCCTGCTCTCCTGGTGACAGCACGAGGCCGGGCGGCAGAGAGCTGGTGAGCACTGTGTGTGAGGATGACCACGGGGCAGGGAGCATTGTCCTCCTGTGGGGAGGCAGGTGTGGGCAGGGAGCTTGTTCCGCAGAGACAGGAGAGAGTTTCTTCCTCTCAGCTAAAAGGCTTTTTGTGGCCAAATAGCCTGCAGGACCTGGCAGGAGCTGTTTCTTGGAAGAAATAGCATGAAAGTTGTGTAAGCCTGGCTGCTTTCAGGTGACCAGCTTCTCACCTTTCTCACCTCCAGCAACAAAGATGACACTGGTGGCCAGAGGGAGGGAGCCCAGGAAAAACCACTTCTCTCCTTTTTATTCTCCTCTTTTTTCCCTGCAAGTGCCTGTCCCCAGTTGTGCAGCAAGGGCAAAGGCTGCACCTGGTCTTGCTGCCCTAGGGAAAGGAGTACGCTGTGCCTGGAGTGTATCCTGCCTTTCCTGGTGCCCAGCTCCAGGCGGGATGCAGGTAGCAGAGAGGATGTGGCGGTTCCCTGGCTCGTTCTGCTCCATCAGTCTGATGTGCGGTGACAGTTCTGCTGAATTGCTGACCCCAGGGGCTGCACGGGGCTATTTATGGACACACAAAGCCGGGGGACACCGGGCAGGATGCCAGCCTGGTGTGGCCACAGCCAAGAGCCTGTCCTCTTTGGGGATCCTTGGGTGGCTCGGGTGGAAAAGGCGCTGTTTGGTGAAGTTCATGGGGCAGCCTCCATTGGAATTCTGATTTATCCCTCACACCCCGGTGGTTGGATCCTGTTGGGTGGCAGACATCCCCACGGAAGACAGCGGGCTGTCCTCTCCTGTTAATGTGTCTCTTCTGGCCCCACAGTCCAGATGCTGATAGTAAAGCCTGTTTTTAGGCAGCGCTTGAGATCAAGATTTCCGCTTGCAGGGGTGATGTCAAACCATTAAAGCAGAGCCCTGAGCAGAGGGCAGCACCTTTAGCTGCTCTCCTGAAAGCCAGGTTTATTTTTATCTCTCACCTCCAGCGCAGCAGGCTGGGAGCTCACGGAGGAGGACAGGAGACTTTAATAATTCATAGCTCCCGCATTTTGCTCCAGCAATCGAAAAGTGAGTTGCTGGAAGGCTGCTGGCACAAACCTGCTCCATCCACACCACAGGGCCCTGCCTGGATGTTGTGGCCTCTCTCATGCTGTTCTGCCTGATGACCTGTCCCTCTCCCAGATTTTATGTGGGCTCCAATCTGGACAGGGGAGCCCGGGTGGTCCCTCGGGGTGGGGCAGAGCGAGGCCACAGCAGCCTGTGTGTGTCCACCCCAGCTGTCTCGGGCCTGACCCACAGTTGTACAAACCTGTGCTGTAACCTTAGTCCTGGTGTCAGCCTGTCCCTGGCCAGCTCCTGAAATAGTCTGGGCAGGCTGAGCTTGGGGAATTCTCCAGAGCTCCCAGAAGCAGCGGGATTGCTGCTGTGTCAGGTGTTTTTCTGTAAGTATTAGAACTGGACTGTGCTTTGCCTTTGGTTACGGAGCAAAGTCGATCTTTGGGATGGTCCTGTGCCTGGTGGAAGAACTTTATTCCCAAAGCCTGACTCTGGAACATCTGCCTTTTGCAACATCTGAGATCGTTCAGGATCAGCTCCATGCAGATGGAGGAGCTGAGTTTCAGCAGCTGCTTTAACAAAGCACAGGAAGAGCAGAGCCTGTTACAGAGCCTGGCTTTGTTTATGTGCTGGTGGATGTCGCCTCCTGACTTGCTGTCCAATTGCTTCCAGGGTCCACTTGATGCTCCCATAGCCTCTGAGCTTGGCAACCCTCCTGCTGTCCAGGAGCTGGCAAAGGCAGATCCAGGAGAGCTCTTGCTCCATCTGTGCACTGGCAGGCCAAAGTGGTGCTGCAGCTGGTGTTTCACACCTTTCCTCCCAGATCCCAGTGAGAGCAGCAGTTTTACCAGCAGCCAAATGCTGTCCTCTGTCCTCATGGTGCTGGCAAGAAGCTTCCCAGCTTTCCTGTGAGCTCCACTGGACAGGCTTGTCATGCATAGGCAGGTTGTCATCTTACCCTTTAATTTTCATCCACACCAAAATATCCCCAGGAACCGTTCTCTTGGGGAGTACAGAACAAAATTTACAGGCACATCCTTCAGTTCAGCTGAGTGACGGATTCCCTCACACATGTGGATTATGCATGGACCACTATTAGATCTCAGGTGTCTGTGTCCGGATCCGTGTGTTTTCTGTGTTGTTTTTCTCCCACTGTGAGCTGTGGCTTGCCTTAATTTGGTTGAGTAAACCCACTGTGTTGCTGAACTGTAAGGAGACATCACTGACTGAGCTGTGTCCTCCAAAATGGCACATTCCTGATCCTGGGATTTGCTGCAATGCCTCCTGTGTAGGACAGACTTCTGCTGCTGTTGCCAGCATGTGCCCAGGTGGTCAGGAAGGCCATGGTGTGGCCACAAGGCCAGGGCAGTGACTGTCACCCATGCTGAGCATTGCTGAGGCCACACCTTGAATCCTGTGTTCAATTTGGGCCCTTCACAACAAGAAAGACATTGAGGGGCTGGAGCATGTCCAGTGAAGGGAACAGAGCTGGGGAAGGGTCTGGAGCACAAATCTGATGAGGAACAGCTGAGGAAGCTGGGAAAGGGGACCAGCCTGGAGAAAAGGAGGCTCAGAAGGGACCTTCTTGTTCGCCACAACTCCCTGACAGGTGGGGGCTGGGCTCTGCTTCCAGGGACCAAGGAACAGGACAAGAGGAAATGGCCTCAAGCTGTGCCAGGGCAGGTTTAGTTTGGGTATTGGGAAAAATTTCCTCACAAAAGAAGTCAAGCATTAGACCAGGCTGCCCAGGGCAGTGATGGATTCACGGTCCCGGGAAGTGTTCAGAAGACCTGTGGATGTTGCACTTGGGGACATGGTCTGGTGGTGATCTTGGCAGTGCTGGGGAATGCCTGGGCCCTATGATCCTTCCCCAACTTTAATGATTCCATAATTCTATGATTCTGATGCCTACCTGCTTTAAGGATCCCTGCCTTTACTGCTTTTTACTTATAGGTTGTTAAAAGGGGGGCAAAAGGAGTGGGGGAAAAAAAAAAAAAAAAAACAGACTGAAACAGTTGAGGGTGTTTGAGGGGTGGGGAAACATCCTGTTCAAATCAACTCCTGTGAGGGGTGAAGCAAAGGGCTGTGACTGCTTGGTGGCTTCCCCTGCACTGTCCAGCCTGCAGCATTCCAGCTGTTGTGGCAGTGTGTTCCTGCAGCACTGATGTCCCTTGCCTTTTCTTGGTACAGTTGCTCTGAAGAATCCTGGTGCCAAAGAAGCCCAGAGGGACGGAACCTGTGGCACTGGACCAGCTCTGGCCTCAGCAGTGGTTCCAGAGGGTGAGCTGCTCCTACAGGTTAGTGCTCCTCACAAATGCCTGATCTTCCTCTTGTCCTTCTTCCAGCTCCTTTGAGTTGTACTCCAAAACCAGGCTGTTCTTTCGGTCATGGCAGGTGATTTGTGATTTCATGTGGTGTAGCTCACTGTGCTTCTCACTGGGCAGAAGTTTAAGACCTCCAAAGGTCCCTAGGGCAGAAACTGTTGCTTCTTCCCTGCTTTTCCCATTATTCCTGGAAAAAGTTGCCATTTTTAAATAGTGCATACGTAAGGAACATCTTGTTAGATTTCTGAGCATGGTGCTTCATCTTTTCTGCTTCTCCGCCCTCATGTCTAAGTGTGCCAAAGGTGTAATGTGAGAACCAAACTGAGCGAGGTGATTGAGTGCAGTTTTCAACATGGGCACACTGATCCTGACTCGAGGCTATTGTCCAAACGCTGGTGAAAACAGGGAAGAAAGCATCGTGAGAGTCTCCCCTGATTTTGAGGAGGTGATGTGTTACACTGAGCACACAGATAGGTGCTGATGGGCCACGTGCCCATCCCTTAAACACAGGGTAGGTGGGTGTATCCCAGGAGCTCTGTTTTTCCCTAGTGGTCTTCTTTGGTGATGCTGGAGACAAGGCTGTTGGTGCTGCAGCTGCCATGGTTTGTTCAGAGGTGCCAGGAGGTCACCTTCTGTCCCCAGATTGTGCGCAGAGAATGGGAAGAGGCCATGCTCTGGCAGCACGAGGTCCTGCAAGGACACAGGTCTGCTGTCCCCTTCCTGGCCCCTGGGCAGAGGCTGTGGCACTGTCCCCTGCCTGGCCCCTGGGCACAGGCTGTGGCACTGTCCCCTGCCTGCCTGGCTGTCCTCCAGCACGGGCTGAGCATGCTGGGCAGCCCCAGCTCCCATCCAAGCTCTCACTCAGCACAAAGTGCAATTACTGTCCTGCCTGAGAGCTGAGGATCTCTGTGTCTAGTGGGAGAAGTGCTAAAGCCAGCCTGGTTAATAACCAGAAACCTGAGGGTTTTCCCTCAGGATATAACACAACTGCTCAGCAGGGCTTGCTGGGGGTTGATGTCCTGCTCATCAGCTCCTCCCACAGCTGGGTACCATCCTTTCAGAGGTACCAAACTGGGTCTGAAAAGCTGGTTCAGCTCTCTCAGGGTCTGTCTATGTGACTCTGCATGTGGCAGGAGCTCAGAATCTGTCTCTGTACCCCCCAAGGAAACATTCCTCCATAGTTATAAACATACTTCCACCTGGTCTGTCACCTCTGATGGCCAAACTTCCTTTGTTTCTCGGTCTGCTCTGATTCTTCCCCTCTCTTCCTCTGAAGCTGCTCAAAGGGTTAAAGTGCATTTGGCAGCACTAATTAACCTAAGCAGCAGATTCTCACACACTGAGATCAACCCCAGTAAATAGAGAGAGTGTTAGTGCCTGGAATAAAGGGAAGGAGAGGGGGGAGAAACTCTGACCTGGACAATGAAACAGGAGTTGGCAGCAACAATAGCTGGACTTGGCTGGGACTACAGGCCCTAATTAATGCTGATGTCTGTACATTATGAAGTGAGGGAAGCAGGCCAGGGCTGGCTACTGTGACTTCCCTGCCAGGTTAGTGGTACAGGATGGTTTTGGCTCTGAAGAGCCACAGGGCCCACACTGCAGGAGCCCTGCCTTCCAGAGAAGTCCTGCTTCGTGCTGCCAGAGTGTCCCCATGAGGATCTGTTCCCCTTAGGGAGGAGTGGCCACGTGGTGGTGTCAGGGCAGTGAAAGCTCTTCAGCTTCTGGGAAGATAAACCAAGGATTTTCATGGGGTTTCACTGCCTTTGCTCCTTGGGTAGCAGCACAGGTTTGAAGGTGTCTGCTGGGTGACTGGGGATTTTCAGAGCTGGGGACTCTGAGCCACAGAGTGATGTGTGCCAGCTGGGCTGAGGGAGCCCCCTACTGTGAGGCCACTCTCAGCCCTGGCAGGGGAATGACAAGGTCTCCGATGCCCTGGGCTCTGTGCCACAGAGGCTTACAAGGGTTGGTGCTGTGCCTGCAGCACTGGCGGGTGCTTCCCTGGATCCTGTCAGCACCTGTGTCAGCAGTGTTCTGCCTGTGGGCTTCTGCCTGCTGCCAGAGAGCAGGGATGGAAAGCCAGGGCTCCTGGAAAGGAGCTTCACTCCCAAACAGGTAGGGAAGCTCCTCTGCCCCTTCTAGTCTTCTGCAGGTGTAAAGGACACTGTCATCCAGCACCCTGGTCCCTTCTCACGTGTCCTGTCCTGACAGCTGTGGGGTTTTTAGCTCAGGGAAAACACCCAAATTACTTCCCGAATTTATGAAACCGGTAGCAGTGAGTCCCTCTTGAGTAAGACAGAGGCTCTGATCAGCTCAGCCAGGAAGCCCAGTGCTCCTTTGAATATTCGACTTTGCAATCCTGGAGTTTGAGGAGTGGATGGAAGGGCCAGTGAACTGTGAAATGTCTGTGTGTGTAACATTAAAAAGGCAATGGAAACTTCAGATTGATGGCTGCAATTGCTCTTCTCTGGGGGGGGGGGGCTTGGGGCTTCAAATCCACGCAGGCACAACAGCTTTGGGTATTTATTTTGTGAAAACAGAGCACAGTATTCAACCTAAGGGGTGTGGGGTCTGCATGAACCAGGTAGTGTTCCAGAGGAAGTGATCTTAGAGGTGATGATCTTAGAGAGATTCTCCAACCTAAATGATTTTGCAATGTATTGACTGAGAGGAAAAGGTGCTCTGGGGTCACTCAGGGATTTTGTAGTTTTCCCCCAAGTTCAGGCACCAGACTCAACCTGAATTCCCTGCTGCTTTGGAAGAAACTGGCTTTTCAGAAATCAGATTGTTTTTGCTGCAATTTCAAATCCAAACCCTTATGCTTTAGCTTTTGGCTTTTCCATTTCCACTGGCTAAGGCCCTTTCAGCACTGGTCACCTTAAGGAGGGAACGGGCAGCAGAGACAACACCTTCCTTGGCCTTGCTCCTTGCCACAGACAGTCCAGGTATTCCATGGTCCATCTCCAGGTCACTCCTCTGGAAGCTGGGATGGCCACACATGGCTGCCAAGGCCCTCAAGGCTGTTGGAAAGGCTCGTCTCCACCAGAATAGACCTGTTCCTGATGGTGTCCACTTTCATACTGCAAGAAGTTCAGAGGCTTTTATCTGCTCCCGGCACAGGATGGGGATAAATGTTCAAAGCTGAATCTGAGTGAATGCTCCCAGGATGGAAGCACAATTTTCCATCAGTCTGGATTAGGATATTCCCAGGCAGCTGTGTGGAAGAGCTGCATGAGCTCAGGGAGGCCATCTGTGGTGGCTCAGCTGCCTGCTAGCCAGGCCTTGGGTGCCCAGTGTCCTGCTGTAAAAGTGAAGTGATCGTGGCCTGCACCTGCTGATCTCCTCTCTCCTACAGGCACTCAATGGCTTTGTGCTGATGGTGACATCAGAAGGGCTGATATTTTACTCCTCACATACGATCCAGGACTATCTGGGGTTTCATCAGGTTGGTGAGACTCTGACTTGCTGTGGAGAGCCAGTTTTTCCTTGGTGGTGGAGAATAGCCCCAAGTTCCCTGCAGGGATCACAGGGTCTCAGGGAGTTGTTTGGGGCTTTTCCTTGGTCTTGGGAATTTGGACCCTGTATTGCCAGATGTGGTCACTGGTAGGCGACAAGGGACTTCATCAGCCCATAGATACTTTCCAGCAGCCATGCTGATGGGCCTTCATGGAGTTCATGGCCATGGTGAGATGTCTGGGGCTCCTTGCCCGCTTTGCCTGGGGCACCCACTCAAATCCTGGAAAATCCTGCAAGGCTCCAGCACATTGGGCACCCAGCTAACCTGGAGGACACTAGATTGTATACACAGGGAAGTGGGAATTACCTGCAGTCCTTCACCTACTGTGGTTTGATGTCACCCCCACACAGCTGGCTGTCCCCAACACCTGGGGTAGGTGCTACCTGTCCACCTGGGCACAGGGAGCAAGTCCCAGGGCATTGTTCTCTTGGGAATAATCTAGGGATGCAGTGGCCTTGCTGCTGTTTTGTTCCCAAATCCATGCTTTCATCTCATTTCCTAAGTCAGCACTAGGATTTTGAGTTATGGGAATGTCAGGGGGAAGCTGTATTGGCTCTTCAGGCTTCTCAGGGGAGGAAGTCATGCCCAACATGGGCAAGGGGACCTTAAAGCCAGATGTGCTGTCTGTTCCCACCAACATCAATTCTGGGGGAAAGTTTCCAGCCTCCTTCAGCCAGGGACTCATTTGAGCACCAGGGAAACTGGGTAAGATAAAACCAACTGGGGCCATGACGGGCTGTTCCCAGGTGGGACATGAAAACTGGCGCTGGGGACAGGCTGCAGAGCTTACAGATGGCGTGTCCCCTCTAGACAGATGTCCTACACCAGAGCGTCTTCGAGCTGATCCACACTGAGGACCAGCCGGAGTTCAGGCGCAACCTCCAGTGGGCCCTGGACCCATCACACACTCCCGAGGGTGAGCTTTCTCCAGCAGGTCAAGGCAGGCTGCCGTCCTGGGTGGCACGAGGTATGTGGCTCCCCAGGGGTGCTGGGAGGCCAGCTCGCTGTCACCACTGGTACCAATGTGGCTCAGGCCACGGCTTCATCCAAATGTTGTGGCTTTTCCCCCCATTTTCTGTTGCTGTGCTCTGCAAACTGCTGCAGTGCCCAGTGCTGGGGACCTCCAACCCTCGCTGGGGTGAATCCTTACTTGATTCTCTCAGTCCTTCTCTTCCACAGCAGGCAAGAGTCTTAGCTCTTCTGCTGCCATCTACAAGCTGGATCAGCTGCCCCCAGAAAACTCCTCCTTCCTGGAGAGGAGCTTTGTGTGCCGTTTTCGCTGCCTCCTGGATAACTCCTCCGGCTTCCTGGTGAGTACAGACCCTCCACACCAGGAGAGGGGCAGGCTCACCACAGAGGTTTATACCACCACTGAAACCACTACCCTGGAAGATCCCGTGCTCCTTTCTGCCATGGGCAGCACTTGCCTGTCTCAGCAGGAGACTTTCCCTGTTTTTCATAGGTTTGGCCTGTACCTACAGCCTCTCCCTGTGAGTTTTGTTCCTCTCCTCTCAGAAATGCTGAATCTTGAATAATCAAGTGCTTTTCTCCCGTGTTTTGCTTGGCTTTTCTGTTAAAAGCTTGTCTTAAGATCAAGTAGGTGGTGGTCATCCCTCCTCCTCTCTGCACAGGAGAGCACAGGGTGTCCAGGGAAGCTGTGGCTGCCCCATCCCTGGAAGTGTCCAAGGCCAGGTTGGATGGGGCTTGCAGAAACCTAGGATAGTGCAAGGTGTCCTGGCCCATGGCAGGGGGGTTGGAACGAGATGATCCCTAAGGTCTAAACCTTAACCTAAACCTAAATCTAAATCTACACCCAAACCATGCTGGGATTTGATGAATCTATTCACACCAACTCTGTAGACAGACGTCTTCCTTTCCATGCAGCTCTCTTCCTTCTCACTTTTCTGAATGACACTGAGCTTTTCTTCTCTTCCCAGGCTTTGAACCTTCAAGGCAGGCTGAAATTCCTTCGTGGGCAGAATGAAAGGTCTGAAGATGGCTCTGTCCTGCCCCCCCAACTCGCTCTGTTCACCATCTCCACGCCCCTGCAGCCCTCACCCATCCTGCAGATCCAAACCAAGAACATGATCTTCAGGACCAAGCACAAGCTGGACTTCACCCCCTTGGCATGCGATGCCAAGTAAGCAGCAGAGCTTTCAGTGCTCCATTCCTGACATCCCACCCCAGCCTTGCCTTTGAGCTCAGTGTGCTCTCTTGTGTCTCACAGGGGCAAGATTGTCCTGGGCTACACTGAGGCAGAGCTGCGTTTGTGTGGCACCGGGTACCAGTTTGTCCATGCTGCTGACATGCTGTACTGTGCTGAGAACCACGTCAGGAGTAAGAGTCCCCTCCCTGGTGTCACTTGTGCTGATGAGTGGGCTGGGACTGGGGCAGCTCTGTGGCCGCTCTGTCAAGCCCGGTGGCTCTTTCCCACAGGATGCTTTGCTGTGCTGCTCCTGTCACTACAGGGAGCTTGGTGTGGAGTGCAGTCAGGGGTGTTCAGCTGCATGGTGTCCCCTGTACCTGCCAGCCATGCTGCTGCTGTTTCCAGTTGGAAAGGGCAGTGTGCCATGGTGACAGCACTGGTGCTTCCTCCCGGCAGTGATGAAGATGGGGGAGAGTGGCCTGACAGTGTTCCGGCTGCTGACCAAGGACAACCGCTGGAAGTGGGTGCAGGCCAACGCCCGGCTCGTCTACAGGAATGGCAAACCCGAGTACATCGTGGTCACACAGAGACCCCTCGTGTATGTGCTGGGGCTGGCATGGGCACAGCCTGGCTTTCTCCATGGCTCTGGGATGTCCTGAGCAGGGCAGGAGGCTGCATTTGTCATTGCTGCTTGTGCCTTTTAAAGGAGCAGCTGTGGGATTCTGTGCTTGGTGCTGTTCAGCCGCATCCCCGTCTGCAAGGCCACCCCTCAACAGGGGTGATGCTCAGTTATGCTGCAGATGTTTGGTTTCTGTGTGAGTGTATTTGTGTGAATGCATGCTGGCTGTAGCAAAGGGGCTTTGGCTTGCAGGGATCACAATTGCCCATTGCAGAAGCACTTGTGTGCTGGATTTGTGCACATCAGCCACAGTGTCCTCTTCCTGCCCTGCAGAGATGAAGAAGGAGGAGAGCACCTTCGGAAGCAGTCCATGCATCTTCCCTTCACTTTTGCTACAGGAGAGGCACTTCTGTACCAAAGTTCTCACCCTCTCCCAGGCTTCCCTGACCTTTTCCAGAGCAAAGGGAAACCCATCAAGTCCAAGAAGCCCTCCTGCAGCCGTGTAGGGCGCTCCCAGAAGAATGGCATTGACCCCAGGTCTCTGCTGGGTGCTGTGATGCAACAGGACAAGGCGGTGTACACCTCCCACTCAGCTCCCATTCCAAACCCTTCCTTCAGCAGCACTTTCCAGCTTGAGGGTGTGTCCGTGCCAGGTGCAGGAGGGGATGCCTGGAGTATGGGCACAGCTCCAGCTTCTTCAATGGGCAACAGCCTCCAAGAGAAGCTGTTGGATTTGCAGCAGGAGGACCCTCTCTTGGCCACCATGGACTTGCTCTCAGTTAAGAGTGACCAGAGCTGTTCCAACAAGCTCTTCAGTGCTTTGGAGGGCCTGGACTTGAATGCTGAGGACCTGAAGCTCCTGCTGCTGGATCAGAAAATGGTGATGGTCAGCACAGACCCAGACCAGTCCCCATCCCTGAACAACAACCTGGCCAGCAACCAAATTCTCTCCTGCATCCCCAGCGCTCCAGTGGATGGGCATGAGAGAGGGCAGCAGCTCTGTCCCCTGCCAGACACGGCCCCCAGCCCACAGGGGGCACTGCTCCATGCCACACGGAGAACAAGGACTCGAGGTGCCACCTGGCACAGCGTGCAGGGCAGCCCAGCACTGCCCTGGCCCAGCCCCCCATCCTGCTGTGGGAGCAGCCCCTCAGTGCTGTGTCGGGGCTGCTCCCAGAGCTGGCTGAGCAGGAAGAGCTGTCCAGTGGCTCCCAGTGGAGACCAGCTGGGGAGGAGACACTGCTCCATTCCTTCCAGCCAGTGCAGGGCACCCCATGGCACAGGGCCCCCAGCTCAGCCCCGGGAGCTCCCTGCCCGCAGGAGCCACCTGGCACCCAGCAGCTGCAGGGAGACTTCTCAGCCATGCAGCCCCTCCAAGAGGATATCCACCAGTCCTTCTCCCTGCCCAGCCAGTGCCAGGACCACGTGGCACCACACAGCCAGCCAAAGCACCATCACTTGCTGATGAGCGGGGTATGTGGCCACAGCCCCAACTCTTCTCCACACGCCAGCCCATGGCAGGACTATGTTTGCCCACTCCTGCACTCTCCAGCTCAGCCTGGCGTTCGTGGCCTCAGCAAAGACGTGATCTCCCAGCCCCAGGGCTGTTTGGGCCCCGAGCCTGGTGTGCCCCCAGAGCATTTCAACCTGAACGGATTCTGCAGCATGGATGCTGCCGGCACTGGGGACTCCTGGGAAGAGATGGCTCCGTACCCCAGGTTTTTTCCCCCTTTCTACCAGCTTATTCCCGAAAAGCAGCTGAGCCCTGTTCTTTCAGTGCCCCAGCACTCTTCCCCCAGCTCAGCTACAGGGCACTTTGGGAGCACCAGCAGCCCTCTGGAGACACTGAATTCCTGTGGGGTGCATGGCTCTGCATGGAGCCAGGAGGGCAGGCACAGGGTAAGGGCCTTGCTCCAGTCCGGGGCTCAGTCTTTTCTGTGCTGGGAATCTGTGCAGCCAGTGCTAATAACCCCCTGCAAAGCGCCTCACCACTATTCTCTCTCTCTCCTAGCCCCACAGCAGCTGTGGCTTGCCCAGTTCTCCCATGGGACTGCCCCAAGACCATCCAGTGCTGGGGGGAAGCCTGGCACTGCCCTGCCAGCCTCAGCCCTGGGCAGAAGTGCTGCCAGATCCCCCTCACACCTCCAGGAAGGACTTCTATCTCTAGCAGAGACGGAAATGGACAAAGCAGGACTTTTCCCTGGGGAAGGAGCTACCTTCAAGCTGCAGATAAACCTTCCCCACTGCTGTGCACATCCTGCCAGTGCTATTGATGTTGGTTGCTTTGGCTCACCTGGGTTTTTTTCCTCAACTTCCTACCATCCTGCTCCCTGTGCTGTTCCTGTGTTGGTGTCCCTGATGTGGGGAGGGACAGCAGCAGGCAGCAGGGCTGGTAGGCACATTTCCCAGGGCAGTGGAGCAGGCTGAGCTGTGGTTGCAAGTCAGCCTATGAGTGCAACCAAAGCTTCACCAAAGCTTTGTATTTACATGCATGATCCAGCATGGACACCAGCCTCATGAAAGCCTGTCCTAAAGAAAGAGACAGAAAATGTTTTCACCTCTGGTATTAAATTTCCTGCCATCCCAGCCAGGCACCTGTGGCTGTGGCCATGTTGTACAGATATTGCCTGTTTAATAAGGAAAATGAGCCATTTGTGGTGTTCTTGTGTTGCTCTGGTCCTTCCCCACCCCAGCTTTCCCTGTGTCCCAGGTGTTCCCAGTGTTTGGGATCCATGTTAGAGCTCCTGTAGCAAAACACCCTGGGCTTCGCTGTACTGTACAAGACATGCTGAGATTGGCTGCAAAACTGCTTTTCTCTGTGTGCTGGCCTCTCAGGTGCCCTCAGACTTCAAGTCTCAAAGTTTTCAGTTAAAAACCAGAAATTTCAATAAGATAAAGAAAATAAGTATAATGCTACTTAAGTACTGAGAGAGTGATATTTTCCCACAGGGAAAAAAAAAAAAAAAAACCCACAGCCAATATGTGTGTTGACAACCCATATAATATGAGTTGACAGATTTATTTTTATGCCACTCTGGTGGAAGGAAAAAACAACCTCTTACCATCCCAAAGCAGCGTCCTGTGGAATGGGATGAAAAGGTTGTTTAAAGATCAGAAACACGAAACACAGTGACCCTTTAAGAAACCTGACAAAGCTCATCCCTCTTCCTGCTTGCCCAGCTTTGGATTCATGTGAATTCCTATTGGTTTTGTTTCAATAAATGGTTTTGGAGATCCTCCCTGACATTTCCCTTGCTGGTTGTGTCTCTTCCCAATCCAGAGCTTGTCAGGGTTTGCTAGCTGCAGCACTGGAGCTCAGGCCTTGCCACTGGTGACCTGAGACACAATGGGTTGGATTGGAAAGGATTCTAACGAACACTTGGTATATAACCGGGGAAGGGTAGGAGGGGTTAAGGATTCGAACAAACCAATGGGGTTAGGGGAGAAGGGAGGAGCTGGGATGGGGTGCCACAGCCACAACCAATGGGGAGCAGAGAGGGGAGTGGCTCTAGACAGAGACCAATGGGTAGACAGAGGATCCAGAGTTTTGCAGAACAGGGGGTGGGCACTGTTTAAGTGACAAAGCCAGATTTACATGAGAGAATGGGGAACCCTGGGAAAAAGCTTCAATTTCTCACCCTGACCTAGAAGGGAGTTTCCTCCCAGGGCATTCCCGTTCCAATGTCCAACACATGACCTCCCACAACCTTGCTTTAAATAATTTTAAAAAAACCAATTTGGACAAATCATAAAGTCTCTTAATAGGGGGGCACTTCAAAACATCACTATTGGAACTCCCCCTGCAGAGTTGAGTGGCCATCTATGCAGCCTTCTGTGGCCATGGTTTTCAAGTACAATGGGCTTTGATAGCAGTCACTTGCCCAAAAAAATCTATATTTGTGTATCTTTTAGATAAGTCCAAAGACTTTCCAAGCCTGGCTGGAAAGATCTAAAGAATGATGAAGCACATCAACCATCATCCTGGGGTGAAGGAGCAGCACATGGCTAGCAGGTACTTTGGAATAATGGCATTGCTGTTGGTGGTGTTATCATCATCATAATCAGATATTGTTATCATTGTTACTTTCT
Organism: Vidua chalybeata; assembly: GCF_026979565.1. NCBI lineage: Eukaryota > Metazoa > Chordata > Aves > Passeriformes > Viduidae > Vidua > Vidua chalybeata. The sequence goes on from NC_071536.1 coordinate 613,025, forward strand.
GGACCTAGGAGACTTTGATATGAATGGGCTGAAACTTTCTGTGTTGTTTGATAAATGTGTGTGCCTCAAAAATAATCCCAAATCCAATGTGAAATCTCAGACTCACAGAATGGTTTAGGTTGGAACCTTAAGGCTCATCCTGCTCCCCACCCTGCCATGGGCAGGGACACCTTCCATTATGTCAGGTTGCCCCAAGCCCTGTCCAACTTGGGCTTGGGCACTTCCAGGGATCCAGGGGCAGCCACAGCTGCTCTGGGCACCCACCCTGTGCCAGGGCCTGCCCACCCTGCCAGGGAGGATTTCTTCCCAATATCCCATCTAACCCTGCCCTCTGGCAGTGAGAAGCCAGTCCCCCTTGTCCTGTAACTCCAGGCCCTTGTCCAAAGTCCCTCTCCAGCTCTCTTGGAGCCTTTTTAGGCACTGGAAGGCTTTAAAAGAAATGTTTTTAACTCCCATTTAATTATTTTACACTGAAACTTACTTCAGTTTCCTTGATGTGTTTAGAAAGGTTTATATTTTATATTCCTTACCTTCTGCTGACATATCCCTGCCCCTTCTCCTGACACAGGGGCTGTTGCTCTGCAGCTGTGAGGACTCCTGCCCTTGCTAACAGATGTACCATTGTTACTACATTGCTGATGTCTCCCAGATGTCTTTCCACTGATCAGAGGAGTGTTCCAGGGCTGTTTGGTGTCATGGTGTCCCATCTCTGCTTTAAATTTTGCCATCCTTCCCAGTCCTTAATTCCCCTTTTCCTGGCCAGCTGTGGCTGCTAAACCCTCAAGTGGTTGCTAAACTCTCAAATGCATCTAGGAAGATTTCCAAGCTGAACAGTTGGACCAAGTGTCACATCTACTTTGCACAGTGTTCTGTACTAGTGCTGGGTTCCATCCCCAGCTGTTGCAGCCATTTCTGGTGTGTTTGGCTCTCCAGAGGAGGAAATGTCTTTTTCAAGCTTGCCCAGGAACAGTTTGCACTTCTGAGCTTGCTGCCTCCTCACAGGATGTTTCATGCCAGAAACTCACTTGGCTTGAGTTTGAAATACCTTCAGTATCAAAAGTCCCAGCCTAGGCTGATGGTGGCCTGGCCACACAAGGGGAAGGGAGCTCTTGAGGGAGAAGAAAACCTCTTTGCACCTTGGCCCTCAGCACTGTCAATAGCTGGGATTGCTCTGCAGCGAGCAGAGCCTGGCAGGGAAGGATCAAACAAACAAGCAATGGGAGCTCTGCACACAACGTGGAGGAGGTCAAAGGTGGATTGAGCTGGGCAGCCTGGTGTGGAGAGGGGCCCTTGGGGGCTGCATGCAGAGCAGCCCCTGTGAGACAGGGGAAGCTCAGCCTTCTCTTTCCCCTCAGCAGGACTGAATTTCCTGCAGCAAAGGAGGCTTTGAAGAAACATGCAAGGGAGGCCAGGCAAGGCTGGCAAGCTGGGAGAGGAACAGCTGAACATTATCCGTGCTGGCTGTGCTCCCGTAGAGGTAATCTCATACTTTAGTCTCCAGCTGGGATGTAGCTCTGATTCCAGCTTTTGCAATATCCTGCCAAGCCCAGGCTCCAAATCTGGACTTGCTGCCTCCGAGCAGGGCGGGCCTGTGTGGTGAGAACTTGCCAGCATCAATTGAAGGGAAAGACTTTTACGCTGCTCCCTTTTTGAGCCTTGCTGCCCATTTTGGGGCTCCTGGAAAGGGGCTCTAAACCCTGGGCTTGGCTGTTTGCTTTGGGGTTCCCCCCCCCACCACCCCTTCATAATATGCAGATTTAAAGACAAAACTGGAGCATTTGGATCCATGCCTCCCTCTGCGGAGAAGTTCCTTGGTCCCTAAAACCATCCCATAAAAACATGGGAGCTCTCTCTCCTGGACATGCTTGGTTTGGGTCTGTGTCCTGGAAATACATGAGGAGGCTGCAAAGAAACGCAGCTTCTCCCTGTTCATCAGCAGGGCTGCTCCTCCAGCAGTATTTCTGTAGCATCATTGGATCTGTAGTAAGTTACAAGGATCATATCTCCTGGACACACTGGCTACCTGCTCTGGATGGCTTCAACCTCCCTGATAACCTCATCAATGCTCCTCAAGCAGCAAGGCTGGGTTGGATCAGCTGCTGGTCCTCATACCCACAAGGATTTGAGCACTTGCCCAGTTTCAACTGGACGGTGCTTTGCTTTGGTGGGTTCTCAGAGCTGGATCAACACACACTCTTTGGAGTTTGGTTTGCTTCTTTATTTTCAGGATGGAAATGAAAACCGAGCTGGTCTGGGGGAAAAGGGAGGGTGGAAAGGCCGTGGTTTAAAGCAAGCTTTGCTTTCCTAGCCAGGTGGTTTTAGGAAGTCTCCACGTGCCTTGAAATAGATTAAGTGTTGCTCCAGGGGCCATTGTGGAAAGTGAGCACTGTAAAAATACAGATTTCAGAGAAAGCCTTATGCACTGTGACAATTTAAAGTACCCCCAAAGGGCATTCGCTCAGGCAGAAACACACTTTATTTGGAGCACATTATGAATGAGACAGGGGAGCAATTTGTTTGCTGGAGATGGCAGAGGATCAATTAAGCAGAGCAGAGGGCACAGAGCAAATCAGTTTGCAAAAGGGCAAAACACAGAGAAGGTCGCTACATCCTGTCTGGCTTCTGGGTGTTCTCTCTGCTGGGATGGAGTTGGGGAGCCCGAGTGCCTGTGACATCCCTGGAGGAGGAGATTTGCCTGCCCTGAGGAAGAGGCTCAGTGTAGCGTGTTCTGGGCACTCTTACAGTGTCATTGGGTATCCCCTTGCTTCTGCTCTTCCTCCTGGTTATCCTGGCGACATCCTGATTATCAGGGCTGGGGACATTTCCCAGTGTGTTGGGACAGTTGCTGGGACTCAGCTGTGCCACTCTAGGATCAGCTCTCCAGGTGCTAACAACTCACTTGGCTGCATAGAAATACTGGGAAACCTAACCCTGAGCATTTTTGGAGACAGGAAAAGGAATAATGCCAAGTCATTTGTGGGTTTTGGGTCGAAGGGGAGGGCTGACTGCTTTGGAATTGAATTTATCTTCTTTTTGAAGGGAAGGGACTTTGCTTAGGTAGAAGGTAAAGTGCTCTGAACTACAGGGCCTATCTGAAAGTGGCTGGGGAAAAAGAGCAAGATGGAAGTCTTAAAACTCCATGGATGTGCGTGTTTTTGTGCTCCATGGGATGTGCATGAGTTAACATCACAACTGTGAGGACCACATATGTCCTTCTGAACTTCAAATTTCATAACCTCAAAGCATATCCTTAATGACCAAAAGCATCTTTCTGAATTTTGCAAAACCAGGAATCCTGCTGAGTGCTCATAAGTTAATTGGAATATGAGAAGTGAAAATAATTTCCAGTGGGTGGTGGGCAACCTAGAATGGCCATGGGGCTCTTTGTGGACACGGTTTAGTGGTGGGCTTGGCAGTGCTGGGGGAATGGTTGCGCTCAAGGATCTTAGAGGGCTTTTCCAACCTTTGTGATTCCCTGATTCTGTGATTCTACTGCCATCCTGTGTCACTTGGTGCAGGCCCTGTAATAAGCATAGCCATTCTGCTGCTCCTTATCTTTAAGGACCTGTCCAGAGGGAACTGAGCATTTCATTCAACACAAAGAGCTCTCAGTTTCCCCCTGTAGCACCAGCCCCTAGCAAGAAGCTGCTCATAGTTCTGGGCAAGAGAGTGGGAATTTTGTAAAAGGACAGCTCTTCCCATTCCCTGGGAGTTCAAGTCCTGGTGTAGATCCTTCCACTGATGAAAACAACCATCATATTATGCTTTGTTCTGTGTTTACTTTGGTCACACTGGGATTTCAGTCCCTAAAATTCCTGCTGTCTCCCGCAGTGGCTGAGTATGCACAGCCCCAGTTACTGTCCCACAAGCTTCCCCTCCATCCTGGCCCCTGTGTGGTTGGAAGCAGAGACCCACAGGCTTCAGCTGGAATCACAGAGAGCAGCACAGCAGCTTGGAGCAGCCTACCCTCTGAGAGCCACCTGGCTAACGAGCTGTGACACGGGTAAGTCTCCCTGTCTGCAGTAAACCCTGGGAAGCCGCTGCCAGAGCCAATTCCAGACTCTGGGGTTTGTGGATAACCTTGTCAGCAGGCTGGTTGTTCTGCTCATTTGGGTTTTGTCACTGTCTGTCCTGACACACGGTGACGTTGATGGCAGCAATGCCATGCCTCGCCACCCTCACAGCAAAGAATCTCTTCCTAATACCTGATTCAAACTTGCCCTCTGTCACTTGGGAGAGCTGCTTGGATTTCATGCGAATGGGGAGTTTTGGTGTGCTTGAGCAAAAAAAAAAAAAAGCATTTCTGGGGGTGGCAGGTGCATTCTGTCTCTGTCTTTGCCTTATCTCAGATGATCTCTAAGGTCTGTTCCAACCCTAACTATTCCATGATTCTGAGGTCCCTTTAGCAGGGAAAATTCTGATTTGCAGCAAACACTTGTTTGGAAGATGTGTATATTATACGCAGGACTGTCAGGGCTAGCCAACATTTTCCCTTAAAAAACAAAAACAGAGAGGAAACTGGGTTTAAAGTGCAATGAATGTTCATTTGAGTGTTGTTTCCAGGAAAAATGCTGGCATTTTCATCAAAATAACCATTTAAAATGTGCTTTGTATTGCAAAGGAAGCTGGTTTGGGTTTCTATGAAGAATTAGGTATTTATTTATTTATGTTATCTTCTAGGTCCTGTGTTCTAAACATGGTATTTTTGCAAGCTGCAGTTGAAGTCTTTTATGGGTTTTTAGTCCTTCATTTCTGCAGAAGTGGTTTTCTTCTCCCAACTCACACCAGATCCCGAAGCTCTTCCTGTGATTACCTTGTGCGGTTTCCTAGAGTTCATTTTGTACTAGATGTGTTTGAAATCCCCAGGAATGTATTGTTCCACCTTAGCAGTTAGAACTGCATGGGGTGTCTGTGGTGTACCCACATAATCTCTCATACTCCATTAAATATGTGCAGGGGTCTAAGAGAGTGGCACAAGTGTTTGATGCCGATTGGTTTTTCCCCATAAGCTTTTGCCCTGAGGGAAAGTTCCTGCAGCCCCAAGACCAGCCATTTCCCTGGGTGTGCAGTCAGATCTCCAGGGTAATGAGCCACACATGTGGCTTGACCTGGAAATCTCACTAAAGGCATCACCTTCACTTTGGAGGGTTGTTATCTGATTTGATACCACCTGCCCCACTGTTTGGGAATAGCCAGATTCTTTCTCCCTGATGTTGGCTCTGGAAGAGCCTCTACAAAGGCTCTTCTGATGCTTCCCAGAGCAACATCAGAGGAAGAACAGAGGGTGAAGGAAAGCTTAGTAGGTATTTAGATAACTCACCCCCAGCCGCACTCCCGTGGCTGAGCTAGAGCTTGGCATTCTCACCATGCGGCTCAGTTACTGGAGATCCAGGGCTGAGCTTCAGTAGCTGGGGCTGAGTAGAGACCCCAAGAGGAGAGGCTGGTCAGGGCCACCAAGGTTTATTAGTGCTCTCAGGGCCCTGACAGGGATGAGAAGAGACTCCTTGACAGCAGTTTTGGGATTAGCAACTCCCAGACTGGAAGCTTTGGGTGAGGAGGGAGGATTGTGGGGTGAGAGATGAACTGATCTGTTCCACAGGGAACAAGGAGGAACTGGCAAGTTTGGATGTTCAACCCATCACTTCACTGGAGAATTTGTTTCTGCTTTTCCAAAAATACACCCTTGAAAAGCTTTCCAAATTGGGCAGCCAAGAGCAAAGCCACCCAGAGCCACCAGTTGCTTTGGAAAGCTGGCACTGTAGTGGGAAATGCTGCATGCACCTGTCAAGTCACACTGGGCAGTAAAAGATGCTTCCTGGAGCTGTTGTTTGTGCATGGTCCTATGTGCTCGTGTGGGTTTCCTCAGTTACTCTTGCATTACCCTTATGACTGTTGCTATTAATTACTAAAAAAGGAAGAGCCTGATTATGTCAGGACAGAGAGGTGAAGGAGAACTCCAAGTTGCACAAAGGCCTTCTCCCTTCTCTTGATGGCAGACTGTAAAGACTAGGTGGCCTTTCCCAAGCTTCCATGTCTTCCTTGCATCTGTAGCTGAGGAGAACCTTAAAAAGGGAACATAAGACAGAACACGGCTCTCTTGGAAAGAAGGGAATGATGTGAAGCATTCATGACATCTCTCTCTGATTTGATGTGATAGCAGAGCACTCTAAGCACTGTCTCACAAAACCAAGTATAGGTAAAATGTCTGCTTCCATCTCCCCCAGCCTGTCCCCTCCAGCTACAGCTGAGATACGCCTGCAATTCACCAACTGTGTCATGTCTGGCAAAAGGGTCTGTTCTCAAAAGTGTCTAAGACCGCTGGAAATGAACTTCAGTAATGGCTCAAAAAGTGAAAACTCAGCTCTTCTGCCTGCTCATTTCAGACTGGCAAGTCAAGAGAAAGCCATTGTGGTGAACGCTGCTGAAGCCTTTTGCCAAAGCACAGGCAATTGTGCCCACGGTCTCTCCCCATCTGGCATCCTGGCTGGTGCGGGAGCCTCGCTGAGCGGGTGCCGGCGTTCAGGGTGCTGCTGTGCCTGAGCACGCTCTGGTGCTGTTCCTGTGGGGTCCAGAGGCGCCGGGGCAGCAGCGCCTCTGCAGCCCTGCTCGAGGAGACATGGCCGCCCTCCCCATGGTGGCAGCAGCTCTGTGGGCCCAGAGCTCTTTGTCAGGGGGGCCTCGGTCACGGCACCATGGCCTGGGCAGCCACGAGGGCCTGGGCTAGCCACCAGCACTGCCTCTGCCCCCTGTCCCTTATTGGCAGCAGCCAGTGGCCATGCCCTGGCAGTGCCCTCTGCCCTCCCTGTCCCCAGCCAGCCCAGCCTGGGCACCTCGGGGGTGTCCCCACCCTCCTGCTGGGGTGGTGTCCCGGCATCGAGGGCTTCTGCCACAGGCCTGGGAGACGATCAGGGGAAGTGCAGAGCAGCCGGGTGCCAGGAACAAAGTGGCTGCCTGGGGCTGCTGGTGGCCTCTGATACCCAATTGCTCACGGCTGCCCACTGCCCCAGCCCCTCAGGGTCTCCCCCAGCCCAGCCAACCTGCCCGGCAGCAGTGCTGCAGCCCCACAGGAGCTCCAGGGGAGCCCCATCAAGAGGCACCTCGGAGCCCTCAGCAATCCAGCCAGCAACACACAGGCAGGTGGACACAGATGGTGCTTCCTGCCTGGGACAGGCCTTGTGGCCATCTCCAGGCACCGCTCTCACAGGGATCCCCACAGCTCCGGCCCTGCCCACCCGCTCTGTGGGCAGCACAAAGGCTTCAGCAGAACCACCAAAGGCCAAGGGGCTTCTGGCCATTTTCCCTGCAACCCTGCATGTCTGGGCACCTTGCTGAGCACAAGCACTCTTCCCCCGCTTCCTTGATGCCCTGTGGACACTGAGCAGCAAAAGAAAGATCCTGGACCTCTGTGCATGACAACAGTGATTTCATATTTCCATGCTGAGATGAGGTCTTCCTTGCAGCTCAGGTGCCCTGAGCAGACAGAGCTCCTAGGATTAGTTGTTCATAGATGTCCGCAAGCTGCCACACAGAGGAAGCTTCCTATCCCCCACCCTTCTGGAAGTGGTCTTGCACCTTCTGCAACCAGGAGAATATGAAGCTCTCTGTACACCTCTTAAGAGTTGCAGGGTTTGAATTGCCAAGCTCGAGATGGCAGGGCTGATGTCATCAGTCAGGTCCTGAAGGGCTGAAACACAGAGGAACAGAGCCACGGTCAGAGCCCAGGTCTGCAGGGATCTGAGGAGACTCTCCTGCATGGGCCATCCCAGCCCGCTCTTGCCATGGTCAGGAAGGAGCAGGGAATCATTGAACTACCAGGTTGGAAGAGACCTTCAAGGTCATGGAATCCAACCCACGCCCCAACACCTCAACTAAACCATGGCACCAAGTGCCACATCCAGTCTTTTTTTAAACACATCCAGGGGCAGATCATTCCAGTACTTTATCACTCTTTCAGTGAAAAACTTCTTCCTAATATCCAACCTATATTTCCCCTGACGCAGCTTGAGACTGTGACCTCTGGTTCTTTCAGTTGTTGCCTGGAGAAAGAGACCAACACCACCCGACTACAACCACCCTTCAGGAAGTTGTAAAGAGTGATAAGGTCACCTCTGAGTTTCCTTTTCTCCAGGCTAAACAACCCCAGCTCCCTCAGCTGTTCCTCACAGGGTTTGTGTTCCAAGCCCCTATCCAGCCTCATTGCCTCCTCTGGATGCACTCCAGCATCTCAATGTCCTTCCCAAACTGAGGGGCCAGAACTGGACACAGCACTCAAGGTGTGCCCTCACCAGTGCTGAGTACAGGGGAAGGATGACCTCCCTGCTCCTGCTGGCCACACCATTCCTGATCCAGGCCAGGAACCATTGGCCTTCTTGGCCATCAGGGCACACTGCTGGCTCATGTTCAGCCAGCTGCTGACCAGGGCCCCCAGGTCCCTTTCTGCCTGGGCACTGTCCAGCCACACTATACCCAGCCTATAACGCTGCAGGGGGTTATTGTGGCCAAAATGCAGGACTTGGCACCTGGATTTATTAAACTTCATCAAACGGACTTTGCCCATCCATCCAACCATTCCAGGTCTCTCTGCAGAACCCTCCTACCTTCCAATAGATCGACACATGCTCCCAGCTTAGTGTTGTCTGCAGATTTACTAATGAAAGACTCAATCCCCTCATCCATGTCATCAATAAAAATATTGAACAGACAACGGGATCAGCCTGAAGCTGCTGGCCACTAATCCCCCACGTGCCCCTGAAATCTCTGTGTGCTCAGCCCATGCCGCCCCTCATCCGCACAGGGAGCAGAGCCCTCCACAGCCAGGGCAGAGCTTGCAGCTCCCCCGCCAGCCCTGACAGCCCTCACCCTTGTAGATAAACTGGGTCTCTTCCTGCTGCTTCCTCAAGTACCGCCCTGCGATCCCTAGGAACACAGAGCCTGTTATAGACCGTGGTCCAGATCCTGCTGTGGCAGGACAGGGAGGGAGCCCGGGCTCGTGGCTCACCCATGAACCTCACAGCCGCCTCTCGCAGGGGCTCCTGTGGGCTCTGCAGGTAGGGCCGGGCCCGGCGCAGGTGCTCGGCCGCTCGGCTCCTGTCCTCTGCCAGCTGGAGAGAGCGGCAGCAGGGAAGGGTTGGCGCGGGCTCAGCCCTGGGCCGGGCGCTCCCTGCGCCCAGCCCCAGCCTCCCCTGCCCGCACAGCCCTGAGGCCCGGCCAGCAGCCGCTGGCGCCGGGCTCTGGAGGGGGCAGAGGGCCGGCTGCTGCCCGGTGAGCCGCCGTGCCGCCCTGCAGCCCCGCCGGGCCGGGGCTCCATCGGCACTCGGCTGGGACCCAGGGGAGCCTGGAGAAGAGCCCGCGTGGCCTCTGGCTGCAGCAGCGGGCAGGGGCACAGCTGCCAGCCCACACACTGAGCACTGTGCCCATGGGGCTTCTCCAAGCTGAGCCTGGGGCTTCCAGGCCATCCTTACCAGGACCTCAGCAAACTTCCATGGCTGCTCCTTCTCCACCAGCTGCTTGAGCTTCCTCCTCTTCAGGAATTTGGCCCCACAAAGCAGCGCTTCCTGAGAGGCCTGGAGAGCAGCAGAGACCCAGAGATGGCCCCACAGCCCAGGCCACAAGACCTGTGTCCCTGTGCCAAGGCCTGGAGGAGGCTGCAGCCCACCAGGCGCCAGGGCAGGAGGCAGCCGAGCCCCCTCCCAGGGGGACAGCAGCAGCCCACAAGTCCTCACCTCTGCCACACACCAATTCTCATCGTGGCAGTGGAAGAAGAGTGGGAGAAGGCTCTTGCTCACATGTTTCTTCAGGGGCTTTTTTCCGTTGTCCATTACTAGCTCCATCACCTCTCGGAAGAGTTGAATGGAGAGCACCTGCACATGGCTGTTGTCCTGTTGGAAAGGAAATGGAAAAGAACCAGCAATGGTTTATGGTTTCTCTGGGCCCACCTGGGCACAGGCCTGAGAATCCACAGAGCACCAAGTGTCTGGGCAGCACCCAGTGATGGTGGCTGGTGGCACAGAGCCTTACTTTGTCAATGAGTGGCTGTAGCACCTCAGCCAGCTGCAGGGCAGTGGGACTGGATATTAGGGTGGCTCTGTCCTGGAGCTCATTCAGGAATACAGAGAGGATCAACACAACCACCTCTGCATCTGCATCCTGCAGTAGGCCCATGAGGCTCTGTGTCAGACTCCGGATGCCTTCGGCCTGTGCAGGACACAATGCTGCACTGTGAAACCATGAACTGTAGAATCATAGCATATCTTGAGTTGGAAGGGATCCACAAGGATCATCCAGTCCAACCCCTGGCCCTGCACAGACAATGCCAGGCTGTGCCTGAGAGTGCTGTCCAAACAGTCCCAGAGCTCTGGCAACCTTTGGGCTGTGACCATTCCCTGGGGTGCCTGTTCAGTGCCTCACCACCCTCTGGGGGAAGAACCTTTTCCTAATATCCAGCCTCAACCTCTCCTGACACAGCTCCAGCTGTTCCTTCGAGTGCTGTCATGGGTCACCAGAGAACAAAGATTGGTGCTGCCCTTTCACTTCCCTTGCAAGGAAGCTGCAGATTGCAGTGAGGTCTCCCCTCAGTCTCCTCTAGGCAGAACAGGTCAAGTGCGCTCAGCCACACCTCCTATGGCTTCCCCTCTAGACCTTTCACTATTTTCATATCCTCCTTTGCACAATCTTTAATGGTTTCATGGGTTTTTTACAGTATGGTGCCAAAAATTGCACACAGCACTTGAGGAGAGGCCACGCCAGCCCAGAGAAGAGCAGGACATTCCCATCCATTGCCCAGCTGGTGATGCTGTGCCTGATGCATCCCAGATATCCCTCCTGGCTGCCAGGGCACTGCTGACTCCTACTCGCCGTCACAGGTTCCCCACAGGTCTCTTTCCACAGCACAGCTCTCCGGTGTCTCATTCCCTGCTCTAGTCACACAGCCAGGCTGCCCATGCCAGGTGCAGCATCTGCCACCTGCCCTTGTTCAACTTCATATGGTTGTCCACCCCGCAAATCTGTCTCTACACGGCCTCTACCCTCAAGGGAGGCAACAGCTCCTCCCAATGTAGTATCATCAGCAAACTTATTTAGTATTTCTTCAAGTGCTGTGTCCAAGTAATTTATGAATGGCTGCAACCCCACCCTGCTGCCGCAGGGCCCACAGGCCAAAGGCCTGTCCCAAAGCACTGGGGCAGCTGAAGTGGGAGGCAGGAGAGCTGGGAGCAGCTGCCCCAGCGCCCGAAGCCCAGCCAAGCCCAAGCGACTGCGTTCCCCAGCCCCACACTGCCTGCATGGCTTCAGCCACTGCCCCCTTCTCACCAGTGAGGGATCCTTGCTGAGAACCACAAGGCCTCTGAGAGCCAGGCAACGCCGCTCCCTGGATTTGCTTTGCAGATGCCTTGAAATGATCTCCAGGGCACTGTCACTCCATTCCCTCATGTCAGGGCACTCAAGGACCTGAAAGGCACACGGCAGTGACAGGGGACCCGGCAGGCAGGAGCCTGGAACCGCACAGGGCTGGGCCCAGGCAGCAGCACAGGGCGTGGGCACTGTCCTGGCAGCTGTGGCTACGAGAGGGCAGAGAGCTGGGAGGCAGCTCAGCGAGGCAGTGCTGACCAACAGGCTCACCTCCACAAGGAATGCCAGGGCAGGCAGATCCCAAAGTGGTTCCTGCCTGCTGAGCAGCCCCAGTAGGCGGAGTGCAATGCAGGAACACAAGGCGTTCGAGGTATGGTGCATCTCCCTGGAAGGCAGAAAAAGGCATCAAAACCCTAAGCCAGCAGGAGCAAATGTCTCCCAGGACTGTCTCACACAGTTCTTGTCTTTCCCCACCACCCTGCAAGGAGACCTGGGCCCTTTGAGAGGCGGCTGCTCTTGGGCACCCTCCTCTCCCAGCCTTTTCCAGTCTGCTTGGTGGTCCCTTAGTGATGAGGCCCTCTGACCCATGACCACAGGGACTGTGTGTGGCACCAGGGGACAGGGCACAAATGTCAGAGGCACCAGGGAGAAGGGGGTCTCACCTGGCCAGCAGACCCATGGCATAATGGTGGGTGTCAGCACAGAGCAGCGTGTCCCAGCCACGCTTGCACTCCATTGCCACCAGTAAATCCAGACACCGCAGGTGGCGGAACAGTGCCCTCACAGTCTGCACTGCAAACCTGTGTGCAGAGCAAAGCCCAGGTCAGCCCTGGGAGTCCTGGCACCTGCCCTGGGGAATTGGGAGAAATAGGATGGAGCACCTGTTGATGCTGGTGGGAAGGTTGAGTTGCTCCTGGCATTCCTTCCAGAAGGTGTTGACCTCCTCTGGCATATCTAATGTACTGACAAAAACTTGGAAGAGCAGAGCCACAAGGAGGCGGGGAGAATATTCCATAAATGGTGCGGGGCACCAGGGCAGGCGGAGAATCTCCCAAACCACCCTGGTTGCCTGCAAAAGGACAAAGCCCCCCGAGACAGCCCTCACTGACAAAGTCTCTGTGTGACAGGGCCCGTGCGTGGCAGGGAGAGGCCCGGAGAGACACAGGGGGAGCAACGGGACTGGTGGCCCTGCAGCTGCCCCTAGGCCAGGTTTCAGGGCAGTGCCTGAGGCAGGGAGATGCAGCGGGGGAAGGAGGATGGAGAGCTGCTGGAGAGGTGCCTTGGGGCCAGCAAAAACCAGATCCAGAAACTTACAGCCAGGGCAAAGACTCTTGTTTTGTCCCCATCAGAGGTGGACACTCTGTGCAGTGGCCAGTTCTCCAGCACACAGAGCAGTGTTGGCAACACCTTGTCCACTGCCATTCCTGATGAGGCTATGGTCCTCCACATGATTGTAGCAGCCCTGTGGGATCAGAGCTGTGTATCAGGAGGATCTCAGCCACAGCACCATGGCCTGGGCAGCTGTGGGGGCTCAGGTGACAGAGCCCTGGTGCCCTGAATGGCAGGGGGGGAGCATTGGCAGTAGGCTGGGTGGCTGACATGCCACAGCTGAGAAACAGAGAGCCTGGTGGGTCCTAGAACTCTCTACCTGTCTGTCAGACTCCACTGGATGGCTATAGAGGGTGATGGGCCCTAAGGCCCAGTGAGCCCTGAGGCCACGAGGAAGGTAGCTCCCGTACCTGTCACATGATGGGGCGCAGCGCAGGAGGGTGACCATGACATCAGTGGGGTATGCCTCGGTCAGCCTCAGGATGTCCATTAACATCCTGTCATCTGGAGGTGCATTGGATACAAGTCTCTGGTGCATGTTCCTCACAAAGTCTGGCACCTGGTGGAGGCACATGGAGAGCTGCCAGAACAGCAACTTTCCCAGCTTCCTCTGAAAAGTGCTTCCCTTTCCACCACACTCTGATGGCTTCAAGGGCTGAGGGGGGCCCAGCGGACCTGGCTTGAAGAGCCCCCAATTCCTGGGGGGATCCAGCCCTGGCCACAGGCTGCTTACTTCATTTGGGTGGGAAACAAGTCTCTCCCCAAAAATATCCAGGTTGGGAGCAGAAGCCTTCATATTTGCTGTGCTCTGAGTGGGTGTGGTATCAGTGTTAGCCATGTGGTCAGTGTAATGTCAGGATTTGCATCCTCCTTCTTCTCCTGGCCATGCAGGAAGGTCTCTCCCTTGTCCCATTGAGATCTGTCCTTAAGGGGACATGGAAGAAAATTGGCTAAAGCCTGGGGACAACAAGGAACAAGGTGGTTGCACAGGGCCTCCCTGCAGCACCACTCTGTCCCGTTGCCTCCTCTGGACACTGTGGCCACCAGCAGCTGTATTGTGATGTGTTACAAAGGGCCCTATGACACACAGCGACGTTTTTTCCCACAGTGCCCACTGTCAAAAAGGGCCCTTGCACACAGTGCCATGTGCCCTGGGGCTTCCCCCAGCCCAGCCAACCTGCCCTGTTGTGGGGCAGCTCCAAAGGAGCTCTACAGGAATAAAAGACACACTGATGTCTCCTGAACCCTCTGGGACACACGACTGGTGCAGACAGTTTTCTTACCCTCCATAACCATTGGGGGGACATATGGGAGCCCCAAAATCAGTGTGTTCTGCCTTAACAGATTCCAAAGGGTGATGATCTTGTACCAAGCAATGAAAAGGATCCACTGCCACTGAGGCTGCCTGCAGGCCAGCCCATCTTGGTGTCATGCCTATGACCTAGGCAGATCTAGTGCTGGTTATTACTGCCTGCTTGTTTGCCCTTGTTGTTGATGGGTATATCTCTTTGTCACTTTCTCCTGTAGGATGAGAGGCCTGTGTGGAGGTTGCAGTCTGACCCTATGGGACAAAAATGAAACCCTGAAGAAGAGTAGACTGAAGACCTCATCGGGGTCTGCATTCTTTCCTCATGAGGAGCAGTGAAGGGACAGCTCCAATCTCTGCTCTCTGTGACCAGTGACAGCACCCAAGTGAATGCCTGGAGGTGTGCCAGGGGAGGTTTAGGTTGGATATCAGGAAAAGGTTGTTCCCCCAGAGGGTGGTAGGGCACTGAACAGGCTCCCCAGGGAATGGTCACAGCCCCAAGGGTCCCAAAGCTCTGGGAGCATTTGGACAACCCTTTCAGGCACAGGGTGGGATGGTTGGGGTGTCTGTGCAGGGCCATCCTCAAAACAACGCATCCCCACAATCCACATTCCTTTGGATGAACATGACCTCTCCATGTTCATGAGGAAGTGGTGCCTGGGGACAGTGGCTTTGTGTGCCATAAGGGAGGCCACGAGGGTGTCCCAATGCTCCCTGGCTTCACATACCTCCAGAGAGATGATCTGACTGCGGCACAGAGGCTGCTGGTGCCATGCCATGTGAGCATCAGAGCTGACCTGGCAGTTACATCCAGACACTGGGGCCCGGGAAAACCCCACCATTCCCAGAGGTGAGACCCAGAGGACCTGGAGAGCTGGAATCTCAGGGTGAGGATGAGACAGTGGGTCAGGGAGGGGTTGTTTAGCTATGGTTTACTCAGGCAGTGTTCATGGCCACTGCCTCTCCAGGAGCAGACTCTGGCTTTTCAGTCTTATTAAAATTCACAGAAAGTTTTGCTATGAATATTTTTTCCCCTCCTTTTAAATCAAGAACAGACAGTCCCCGGTGTGCCTCAGTGCTGGCTCTAGGTGAGCACCGACAACACTACAGATGCAGCTCATTAGAGCACGGGCAGCAGGGTGATGATCCTGCTGCGTATTCCTCTGGGAAAAACTCCTATTTTACAGCTTAGGCTGGCTTTCAAACAAGCGGGGCGTGTTCTGGATCCAGTCCTGACTCCAGACTGTGCTAACGTGGTTGTCTATGTAAGGATCCGTGGGAAACTCGCCCTTGGAGATGGCCACAAACATTCTCCCAGCCAGGGACCGCCGTCTGTCCTGCCTATGTGTTGAAAGATCGGCAGAGGGCAGGGCAATCCCGAAGGATGGATGAGGACAATTCCCAGGAGCCAGTACCCTACTGCAATGCCGTGGGTGGCACATACGATTAAGAGTAGGCCATGGTGCCCAGTCGACCTCCTCCCTAGGGAGGGTGCAGCCAGCTGGGCAGGGTCCCTGGCAGAAGATAGATAGGGTGCTAGTGAAAGTGCACTTGGAGGTGCCAGAGTTCCTTCTCTTGGCATCCTTTGGGACACGGGGAGCAAGCTGCCTACCACAGTAGTGTGAGGTCCACCCAGGAAGCAGAAGCTGAGATAAGCTACCTATTGCACAGGTGCAAGGTCCACCTGGAGACAGAGCCATCAATAAACATACACTCCCAGAGATCAGCCAGGACTGAGCTCAGGTGCCTGGGGCTGTGACTGAAGGATGTGTGGTTGGGGACACCAGGTGAGGCCACCCAGACCCCTTACTGCCCTCAGGGGTCCATCACTTGGGGCAGCCCAAGGTTTGAGAGGGAAGCAATGAGTGCCTTGAGGGCCCAGCTCTGCTTGGGACTGCTCTTCTGGATGGGGGCTGAGAGGAGCTGCAAGGTGGTACCCATCCCCATGGCTGGTCGTGACCAGCTCCCTGTGACCTTTTCCTTCATGGACAGGAGTTTACAGATTCTTTTGGGGGTGACCTGCTGGTTCAGGAAAGGGGAAAGAGCTGGGCACTGTGTTTGTAAAGAGGTTCTGCCAGAGGCCAGAGTACCCCCAACTCCCCAACTCTTGGTACCTTTTCTTGTGTGAAATCCCAGGAGCACCTGGGTCATTGAGTGTTGGAAAGGGTCATTGGCTGCCTAAGGCTGATTTGCTGTGTTCTCCTGGGCACTTGGCTTTCAGGAGTCCTTGGCACTTGGAATGTGAATGTGCGCAGAGCGATCTTATCCCCTGGAGATGCTCTTTGCCCTTCATAGCAGATGGGCAGCAGAGGAAAGCCCCAACTTTCCTATCCAAGAATTGTAGGCAGATAAATGAAGCAGATGAGCATCCAGCTGTGCTGCCAGGGTGATGTGCCTGAAAGCCAATTTCTGCCAGGGGCTGGGGGCCGGGCAGTGGTAGAGGAGCTGCACCTTCTGTAGAGGCCTTGGGGAGGGGAAGTGGAAGGCAGAAACACTGAACCCACAGCCCAGATCAACAGCCTCCTTCCTGTAGCAACAGCCATGCTCATAAATAGCAGGAAGTATGGAGAAGCAATGAAAAAAAAAAAAAATCACAGGAGACAACTGCCCAAGAGTCCCCAGCTCTGTGGAGCCCGTCGGGAGCAGAGAGATGCCCAATGCCCAGCAGGCACCATGAGGGGAGCACAGGGAGGTTCAAACCCACACCCGTGTCTCCTACCTGCTGCATTTGGGGAGAGCTCTGACACCTTGAGTTCTCTGGGACAGAACCAGCTCTTTCCTTTCTACACTCAACCCCAGCATGGGAGGGGAGTGAAGAGGGCCCCTTCCTCCCCACCTCTAGCAGACAGCAAGGGCAAAAGTGGAAGAGAACAGAAAGCCTCCAGGGGCCAAACTTGCACCTTGTTTCGCTGCTGGGGGCTGGGGGTGGGAATTTGGCAGCTCTCCTTCTTTGGAAAGGGTCCAGCTGCCTTAGGAGAGAAATTCCTTGCATAGCTTTGTTGTGAAGAAAGTGCTGACCTGTTTGGGGGCATTTGCTGAGCAAGTGAAGACGAGCCAAAGGCAGCTTGTAAGTGCTGGAAGAAAATGGCCCACTTTGCTCATCACCAGCGTTAGGCAGCTGATCAGGATCTCTGGGGGAAGTGGTGCCTGGGGACAGTGGCTTTGTGTGCCATAAGGGAGGCCACGAGGGTGTCCCAATGCTCCCTGGCTTCACATACCTCCAGAGAGATGATCTGACTGCGGCACAGAGGCTGCTGGTGCCATGCCATGTGAGCATCAGAGCTGACCTGGCAGTTACATCCAGACACTGGGGCCCGGGAAAACCCCACCATTCCCAGAGGTGAGACCCAGAGGACCTGGAGAGCTGGAATCTCAGGGTGAGGATGAGACAGTGGGTCAGGGAGGGGTTGTTTAGCTATGGTTTACTCAGAGATGGTTTGACATCTTGGGATGCAAGGGACTCCCACAAGACATTGATCACTACGGTGTCAAAGGGGATTTAAACCAGCAGCAGGTGGCTGGGGGAGAGGGCATGGAGGGACTGGCGTAGGAAATGGACCTTATGTTCACTTCTGAAAATGCCAGCAGGAAAACAAACAGTGTAACTGCAATAAATATGGGAGGCAAATCCGACCTCTTGCAGTGCCAGGAGAGCAGCCAGGGCGTAACTTAAAGAACGTCAATTTAGTTTAGATAGAAGGTAGCATTTTTTTAGGATGATGGTGGTGGAACACTGGCACAACTTGCCCAGGGAGGTGGTGGATGCTCTATTCCTGGGAACATTTAAGGCTGGGATGGACAGGTCTCTGAGCAACCTGGTCTAGTGAAAGGTGCCCCTGCCCATGAGATGGTGTTTTAAATGCCCCTTCCAACACAAACCATTCTGGAATTCTGTGATTCCATGACTCCATGTTCCTTTGCCTGGACAACAGAGCAAGGGCAAACCTAAATGTGTTTCCACATCAACACCAGACACCTAAACCAGCTACTCACATATTTTAGGGGAGGCTATAATAAGGGGACACATCCACTTGCAGACTGGATTGAAGTGTTGGAGAATAAGACATAAAGATAAAACTTTTTAATGCAGGACCACCAGGAAAAGGTGCTACTCTGGATCTGCTCTGAAAATGAGGAAATATGTCCAAAAGAAAACCCAAAACACAACAAACCAGGCCAATCGCAGACAAAAAAGAAAAATTATGAGTACAAGGAAAAGTGATGCTGAGGAGTAGAAAGTCTCCCAGAAGAACAGGAAAGCTGAAAGAATGCATCAAGTCAGATATAAATAGGGAAGCAAGACAACTAGGAGCAACCTGGAGGCTTGTCCTGCTAAATGTGCTCAAACCAGTGGTGACCAGCTCAGCCAGTCTTCTGCAGGTACTGGGAGGTGGGAAGCGTGCACAGGGATGGGATGGACACAGTGACAGGGCTTTCTTGTGGGGGCATTCACACTCCTACCCATTTTTTCCCTCAAGGTGGGAAAGGCTCTTAAATTGGAATAAAAATCCTGGTGGGGTTATGCTGGAGAGACAAGCTAAATGTCCTGGACAGTTTGGAAGTGGCCAACACCAGGATGGGGACACTGATGGTCAGCAGGAGCATGGTCAGGTCCTGTCCTGGGGTAGTACAAGGATTCTTGAGCCTGGGGATACTCACAGGAGCAGTCCTTCCTTGGGGCCACTCCCCCTCCCCAGAAGGGAGCCTGTGCATCCTGTCACAGGGAACTGGGGCAGAACCTCAGGATATCCAGCTGCTGAGGAGCCTGGAGCAGTCCAGTCCTTAGTGGGGAGCTGGGAATTTCCTTTTCCCAGGGAGGGAACAGTTCCTATTTTAAGTCTTGCTGGAGCAAATGGCATTGATTTTTTTCCCTCTCTCTCTTGCTCTCATTTTTTTTTTTTTCTTCCAGATGAGTCAAAATTGACCATTCCTCTGCAGAGAAGATGCTGAGTGAAGCCTGGGAGAAAAGAGGTGACAGCCTCAAGGCTGCTGGGACAATCCCCAAGGAAGCAGTGGGAACATGCCAGGATCTTCCATTTTGAGGTTCTTTCCTCTGTGTTACCTGCACATAGGGAAAAGCCAGGTGTTTTCCACTACCCACAGCATCCTTAAGGCACTGCTGCTCCCTCATGCAGCCACCACCCTGCACTGCAGCCTGTATCCTGTCCACATCCAGCTCCCTGTGAGGCCAGAGACAGCCACCTCAGCGCTGTGCCTTCCAAGGTGACAGGGATGCTTTCAAGGCTGTCCCCCAAGTGACAGCCTGGGCTCAGCCCCATTACTCTCTCCTGGAGGTCCTTGTCTTGCCTGGCTGGATTTCAAAGCTCTCCCTTGAGCAAGCACCTGTCTGGCAATGTAGGAAGGAGGAGGAACATGTTATTTTTCTCCAGTTAAAAATGAACTGCTTTTCAAGTGGTCCCTCTGGAAGGGCTGGTGAGGGGAAGCAGGAATCCAGATGAGTTTCCTTGCTTTGTGGCTGCTGGCCTTGGCTCATACCCACCAGGGAAGGCAGCTGGTGATGATTTGAATTGAATTGAATTGAATTGAATTGAATTGAATTGAATTGAATTGAATTGAATTGAATTGAATTGCATTGCACTTTGTGGGGAAAACAGGAAGGGGCACAGTCCATGGAAAGGAGGGAGATCCTGGGAAACCCATCCCAGCCAGGACTTGGAGGCTGTGGATAGCTCCCACTGGTCAGAGAAGGGATGTGGAGGGACTGGAGATGGCAGCCAGGGTGTTCTAGTGTGGGAGGAGAAGGACTCCTCCCTTGAATGAGCAATTCAGGCATCACAGAAGGTTTTGGGAGCTCTCCCAACCTTCCTGAGTTTGGCAGAGATGAGGGAACAGCTCTTGTTACCAACGAGCCCCAGCCGCGCAGAGGGATGGGGATTTTGGGCAGGATGTGTAGTGGGATGGGGGAAAGGGGTGGTCTCTCCATCCTCTCCAATAGATCCCTCGGAAGCTTTGAGGGGACTAACCCTGCACCCTGCACCTGGGGCATGGATGCCCCAAGATCTGAGGTGGCTGCAGAGCTCTGCCCTCCTCCTCTTGCAGTGCTGGCCCGCGACTGCAGAGCGGGAAGGGAAACATTTCCCACAGCCAGCCGAGAGGCAGGGACCCGAGGGCGAACCGCTGGGATGAGGCATGTGAGAAGCATCCGCCGCGTCCCCTTTCCCATGGAAGGCTTCTCCTGGTCCTTTCTCTGATGTGTGCTGAAGTAGTGGTTTTCCTCTGGAGTGGATGAGTCAGCGAGAAAGTCGGGAGGGAGCAGGGGCTGCCCGGACATCCCAGGTGCCCTGCCCACTGGGAAGGCTGTGTGGGAGGGAGTAGGCACTGCCCAGGGGTGTGGGCAGAGAGCACGAAACATACATGTGAACCGGGAAGCTGGGGCTGGCTCTGTCCCTGCAGACACAGCACGGGGCTCCCCAGTTCTGGGAAAGGAAGGGAGGGTCCCTCCTTTGGTCCCCCTCACCCTTCCCTGGGGAGGAGGTCACTGTGCGTAGGGGTGAGCTCCCAGCTGTCCCTCTGCTGAGTGAGTGGCTGTGTCTCTGCTGGCTCCGCAGAGCTCTCACTTGCTCTTCTCTTCTTCTCAGGCAATTTCATTGACAATGTCCAGCTTGGGAACACGCCAGGCCAGCTCTGTCACGTCAGGATTCCACCAGATGGAAGCTCTCCACAGTGGCTGTAGGATGTGGCCAGGCCTGGAGTCCCCTGCCCAGCAGCTCTGTGTGCAGGGCTCAGGGCTGTGGACTGGCCTTGCTGCGCAGGGAGGTGATGGTGTGGTGGTTCCCCGGCCCCGTTCACCTCCCTGCTGAGCCTCAGCAATCTGTGCTGTCCCATCCCATCCTCTTCCCATCCATGGGTGGGTGGGCTGCGGGTGGGCTCCAGATCTTGCAGCATTTCTGCTGCTAGCCAGGTCTCCAGCCGGCCCTGGAACACCTCGTGCTCACTGCAGCCCCTTGCTATCACACCCACCGGCTCTGGCTGCCGAGGCCAGGCATGGTGCTGCTGCACTCTCAGCCCCAGCAACCCGGCCTGGCTGAGCTCATCCCCCGCCTACATGGGCAGGTAACTGTGCTCCCGACTCAGCCAAGCCCCTGTGCCTGCCAGCTTTCCTCACTGAGGGATTATCTGGATTTCCAGTTGTTTCCACTCCTGCCTGTGCTGCCTGGGTCCTTCCCAAACTCCCACCTTTGTGGCTGTGCTTGCTTCACCTCTGGAAAGGAGGGATGATTTTCATGTCATCCCTTGCCACATCCTCTCCAGAGGTGTCAGCTGAAGGCAGGGCATGATGCTGCCCTTTCCTGAGGACATCCTGGCAGGTCCTGGGCCATCAGCAGACACAGAGTTCTGAGCCAGAGCAACAGATGTGACAGCAAGATGCAAAATCAGTCCCAAGCACTCACACCTGGAGGCTGCCTCGGGAGGAAGCAGCTTTAACACGGACAAATGGCATATCAAAGTGGCAGCACCAGCCACAGTCTCCCCATGGGGACTGGCCCAGATGGGACAGCCCTGTCTGGCGGTTGTTGTCTGCTCCCTCTGTCTGCTTCAGCCTTTGTTTTTCTGCAGGGACACCTGCCAAATATTGTCCTCCACCTTCTTGTCCTTTATTGCCCCCCGACTCAATTCCTATGTCCCCCACTGCTCCCCAGCATCCTCACTTGGCATGGTGGCAGCGTGACTAAGCAGGTCAAAGGAGCCTTCGAAGGCAGCCGTCCACAAGCCACGTTTCTGGGCCCTGGTGACAGCTCACGGTGCCTGCTGGCAGCCCCGCCGCTCCCGCCGCTCCCGGGTCACGGCTCCTCGGGCCGCCGGCGCCTGGGGACACGCCGCCCCTCCTAGCGCCGGGCCAGCCGAGCCGGGAGGGGGACATGGGCCCTGGTAATGCATGTCAGCCCCGGAGCCACTGCCGGGGACGCGCCTGGGCCACAGCAGACGAGTTTCCAGCCCCTCCTCTCTGCGCGAAGGAGGGAAAACAGGCCAGTGTCCCGCAAGGTTGCCAGGGTGACATTTTTTTGGCGGCCGTGCCGTCGCGGCCGCTGAGCTGGCAGGGGCTGTGTGCTGGGATCTGGGGCAGCCACTCTGTCCCTGCACCGGGGTGTCCCTGCCCGGGGCCACCCAGCAGCGTGGGGCCACCCAGCAGCGTGGGACCACGGGCCGCAGGATGCAGGTGGGAGCCAGGCGCAGGGGTGGAGGGACAGCGGAACACTGTAGGATCCACACAGAGATGAAAAATGCCAAAGCTTTGCTGGAGCTGGGAGCCTACGGGGTAGGAGAGCCTTTTTGGCTGGGGCTTGGGAAGTCTGGGCTGCAAGCTGCAAGAGCCACCATCGGAGCACCGCTGGTTTCCATTTGGTCGGGTTTCGAAAGAGCTGCCTCCACTGGCAGCGTGGGTGTCCCTCCTCCTGCAGCGGGCAGTGTTTGTTTGCTTGGGAAAAGATGAGCCTCATTATCTGTCCTTCATGGGTCTCGGACTTTAAAGCTCAGCAGGAGGAGATTTTGCGATGGGAAACTGCCCTGGTGTCAGGCAGGCTTCGCATGGAGGAGGGGGACCACGGCCCCGCTGTGGCAATGGGGACAAGCACCAGGGCTGAGACATAGGCGAGACAGGAGGGTGGCAGAAGGTGACGCGCTCGAACAAACGCAGCTGGGTCAGGTGGAGTCTGGAGGTGCAGCGAGGAGGAAGTGTGGGATGTAATCCAGCTCCACATTGACCTGCAGCAGTGATAACATCGCTGTGCTCCATGTGTGGGAAGGTTCGGGTAGGCAGTCAGTGTAGCCCCCAGTGTTTGCACCTCCCGGCTCCGGCAGCGCTAATAACACTGGAAGGGCCAGAATTCCCCCATGGAGCCAAAGCAGCCTTTGCAGAGCTGCCCACGGGCTCTCTCACTCCACCGGAGCACTTATCCACCCGCTCTGATCCAGCCCACATAAAGCCAGGTCACTTCACACAGGTTTCTGCTATCAGGCAGGATTCTTCTCCATTTTCAAGGAGTTTTTTTTTTCCAAGCACCATCCTTGTCCCAGGACTCTCCTCCCCCTTGCTCCAGGTCCCGCAGCCCTTCCACTCCCCCAAATCCCTTCACGGAAGTGCAGCCCGGTGACTCAGGGCTGCCAACATGTTGCCTTTTGTGCAGCTCAGGCACTCCAACCTCTACCTGGAGGGAAGGAATCCAGCTGCGGGAGAAGAAAGGGCTGGTAAATCACTCAGCATCCAGCTGTGAAAGCATAAATTCAAGAGTCCTGACCACGTGAAAACATTCTGCAGCCAAACAAGAGGCAGCTTCGGTGTGTATTCATGGCCCCCAGGCCGGGGTTGTGCTGAGGGACTACCTGCCTTTGGCGCCATTGAAAGATTTACAGCCAAAATTTGGAGAGCGCTAGTGTGCCCCTGTGTGAGCGCAGAGCCGAGCAGATGGATGTCATGGTTTATCCTGCTAGATCCAAACCCTGTCTTAGACTAAACATGCCTCTGCCATCATTAGTGAATCACTTCTACATCCCCTCGAACCTTCCAGGGCTTGGATTTCAGAAGCTTTTTGCTGCCGCGGGGCACCAAAATGCTATAGAAGACAAAGCAAGGTGTGGCAGCAGGTTTTGTGGGGATTATCCCGATGGGATAATCCTGGGGCTGGAGGAAGAAGAAAGCAGGGGTATGGGGAGAAGTGAAAGTGGCAGCAGCCCCAGCTTTAACTGTTTTCCTGCCACGGGCAGGGTGAGGTGCGAGGCGCTGCTGCCCTGGCTCTGGCATTGCAACCTGCAGCCAGAGCTGCCCCGGGAGGGTGTCCAGGAGCCCCTCAGCTCCACACCCTGCCGGGCTGGGCTGGGCTCACGGCACTATGAAGGAGGCAGGATCGTGGAGTTCCCAAGCCCCGTGCACACAGTGAGGGCGAGCGAAGAGCCAGGAAAGGAGAACTGCGGTGCCATGTTGAGAGCGCCCAGCCCTGCTCCGTGCCCCGGGGCTCGGATAAGTGCTGGGAGAGGGAATGAGCTCAACTCGCTGACTCACTCCCTCCTTCAAGACCAGACCTGGCCTGCGAGCCGAAGCCCTGGGCTTGGTGGAGTAGGAGGTGCCAGGGCAGGGTCCTGCGGGCAGTGAGTGCCCTTTAGAGGTGAGGGTGCTCTCCGGCGCCCCGGGCAGAGGTGGGATGCTCCTCGGGGAGGGATGCTCCTCGGGGAGAAGAGCTGTGCCTCTCCCACTCACCCATTCCCGGGGAGTGCCCCCGACCCCTGCAGGAGACCGCCGGCTGTGAGAGTCCCGGCCCCGGGGGCTGGGGGCGGGCTGAGCCCCGGCCCCGGCTCACCCGCCGGGGGCGGGCTGAGCCCCGGCCCCGGCTCACCCGCCCGGGGCGGGCCGGCCCTGCCGCCCCTCCCCTCCCCTCCCCGCCCCCCAGGCCGTGCCGATCCCGCCGCTTCGAGCCGAGCCGAGTCGAGCTGAGCCGAGCCGTGCCGATCCCGCGCGCCGAGCCGAGCCGAGCCGAGCCGAGCCGAGCCGAGCCGAGCCGAGCCGAGCCGAGCCGAGCCGAGCCGAGCCGAGCCGAGCCGAGCTGCGCTGCCGGCGCTGAGCGGGCACCATGCGCACGGGGTGAGCGCCGGGGCTGCGGAGCGCACCGGGCCCCTGGAGCCGTCGGGGATGGGGGGGGCACAGGTAGTGCGGGAAGCACGGAGCCGCCGTGGAGAGGCGGCGCCGGGAATCTGGAGCCACTGGGGAGGGAGGCACCGGGACCCTGACACAGGACGAGGGAGGGAGCCGCCGGGGAGGGAAAACGAGGACCCTGGGGGGCGGGGGGTCCTCGGTGTAACCATGGCGGGACTCCAGGAACACCGGTACCGCGGGGACACCGGGGAAGGCTGGCACCAGCACCGGGAAGCTGCCGGGCTGGGAGGCACGAGTAGCGCGGGAAGCCGGTGCACACGAGGGGCTGGGGGGGTACCAGGACCCTGAAGCCGCCGGGGCTGGGGGTCCCGGCTGTGACCGTGGGAGGACCTCGGGGTGGGGCTGGAGGCCGGGGGGCGCCCCACATTCGGCAGGAGGGTGGGTAACCTCTCTCTCCCCTTCCCTTCCCTCAGGTGCCCCCCACCGCGGCTGCTGCTCGGGCTCTTTGTCCTGCTGGTCCCCGCTGCTTCCCAGGAGCCGGGTAACGTGCACGGGGTGCTGCGGGATGCTGGGGAAGGGAGTGCCTGCCGCCGTACCCAGGGTTCTATACCTCCTCCCTGTCCTGAAGCCCCCCATCGCCTGGGAGGCTCTCCCCAGCAGGAATGGGGACTGGAGTCTCCTCTCCAGCCAAATGCTGCGCGCAGTTTTGATTCCCGAAGCTGAGGGTGATTCCTTCAATGGCCGCATCTCTTGTGGCTCCCGAGCCAGGGGGTCCCGTGTGCTCCATCCCATCAGCGGCCAGGGATGCTGGGGAAATCCTTGACTGCAGTTCCCTGGGAGGGGAGTGGTTTGTCAGGTCCGTGCTGGCTGTGGGACAGGCAGGATGGCGTTGCCCCAAAGTGGCTGTGCTCCATATGTTAGCGTTTTCTTCACGAATCCTCCCTGTGGCTGCATGTCCTTGGAAGTGTTATGAGTGGTCGGGAGCCTCGAGCGTATGCCCTGGGGATGCAACACCTCCCATACTCTTCTGGGCTTTTCCCTGCCTTCAGGGGCTCCCTGTAACATCCCACTTCTCAAGCTGCTGGTGTGCCGGGAGAGGGGAATTCAGTGCTGACTCAGCTCTCCAACCCTTCTTTCCCCACGAGGCACATGAGCCGGTTCTCCTACTGCCTGTGTTTCTGGTGAACTTTACCTCCCTGACAGGAAAGCTTCCTGCCGGCTGCCAGGCGGGATGAAAGCCCTCCTACCCTTGCAGCCGGTCTCTGGATGCGTGCCCAGTGCCTGGAGGCAGGAACAACCACTGCTGGCACAGAGAGCCCCCACTTGGATCCCAGGAACCCCAACTGCCAAAGCCACTGAGCTGCAAGTGACAATCCAAAAACAAGGATAGAGTGGATTTTCTCTGGGGTAGTGGTCTGGTCTTCGTCTTGTGCCAGCATGGTGTGAAGCATCACTTGTGTCCCTCTCTGCTGTCCCAGGCTGGGCATGACGTTTCTGTTAGTGGCATCCCCAGGTACAGGCAAACTGCAAGTCGGCCGTGAAATTGGTGGATTATTTACTGGAGCAAGGCTTTGTGTCATCTAGGAACAGCTCTGGCACTGTTCTGTGGGCAGTAGGGTCAGCTGTGGAGGGAAAGAGGCTGGCTGGGGCAGCGGGGATGCCCAGCACTCCCAGAGCTCGTCTGGGAACGCTAGGAGAAGCTCTCCAAGTGCCCTGGGCTGCATTTATGATGCCGCTTTCAGTGGCGTGGGTGCCTCCCCAGGGACCGCAGGAACAAAGCTCCCCTTGGAGATCTGCAGACATGGGAACATCGTTCCCATGTGAAATCCTGAATTGGCTATTTTAGGTCCCTGGAGACTGTCCAGTGCAGCCAAGCTGAGCTGGAGGGCTGGGCACTGCTTTAATAGTGTGTACTCAGAGTTATCCATGCCCTTCCCATCCTCTCCCATCAGCATCCTTGGGCACTCAGGGCTGGCCAGGACCCGCTGCTGGAGGTGCATCCTCCAGCTTTGGGAAGCCACACTGGGGGCCCCCAGGAGGTTCCCCAGGGCATGCAGAGGGGATGTGTGCTGGGGGAATGCAGCCGGCGCCGGTCACCACTGGCAGGGAGGTGCCCGTCTCACCCAGCTGACTTGGCTGTCTCCCAAAGGCAGGCTGCAGATCGGGTTTTAAAGGAATTCAGTGGGTTGGTGTGGCTTCTTTTCATTCTCTTCTTTTTTTTCTTCCCCCCCTTCCCTTGGTTCAATGTCCAAGGACTGCAGGGCCTGTTCTGCCAGCCTGCCTTTGTGATGGCTTCTGGGGAATGTTTGCTCCAAAGGCTGTCCTGGCATGGAGATAACCTTACTGTTTATCTGCCTGCCTTGCAAATTTGGGGGCTTAGCTGACCCAAGCTGTGCTGGCCTCTTATCACTGGATCTCTGGGATTCCTCAGGAAGGGCACATAGCCATGAGGAGTAGCGTGAGGATGCTGCCACAGGTCTGGTCTGGCGAGTGTGGGGGGAATCACAAATAGGTCTATGAGTGACCTCAAGCATGGGTGGGGTCAGACGCTGGGAAAATCCCCATTCTGGGGGGGCAATCCTGTGCCAGGTCCCTGGATAGGGGTGATCTGCTGGCCAGGCCACTTCTGGTGATAGAAGCAATCATGCATTGGAACAGACTGCCCAGGGAAGTGATGGAATCACTATCCCTGGAAGTGTTTGAAAAATGTGTAGATGTGGCTCTTGGAGACATGGTTTAATGGTGGAACTGGCTGTGCTGGGTGAGATCTGATGATCTTGGAGGTCTTTTCCAACTGTAATGCTTCCACGATTCTGTTATCTTCTCTCACACTGAACTTCTGTGCTTCAATTTGGGGTTGGGAGGAGCCCCAAAAGCAGCCCCAGCTCTCTGCTGTGCTGCTGCTGAGGGTGCAGTCAGCCCCTGGGAATTCAAGCTGCCTTCTCCCACTGTTATGGACAACAGGTGCTGGAGCTGCAGGTTGAGAGGCTCATTCCTGATAATTTCCATCCCCAGTGGGCTGTGGGTCCTTCTGGCTGGGATTCCCCACAAGCAATCGCTGTGCAAAGTGATTTACAGCCTGTGGCACAACTGCTCTGCTGTCAGCACCTGGTGGTGTTAGACAGGGGGATCAGAGCTTTCCTAGCATTATTTTAGGAATTTCTTCAAAAGACATGAGGGAATTGGCTGTGGGCAGCACCCAGCATCGTGGCTTTGGCTTGGGCAGGGCTGGCACCTCTCAGCTCTGACCACTGAGTGTCGTTTGACCGCTGAGGTTCCCAGCAGGGGCTGGAGGAGCTGGGGAGGATGCTGTGCTCCAGAAGCTCCTTAGGCTCTTCACCTCCTTATCAGCTGGCAGGACTGCTGTTTGCAAAACCTTATCTGTGCCGTGGGAGCTCCTGGGGAGAGGGAGCTGCCCAGGCTGCCGGCAGCTGGAAGGAGACAAGGCTGTGGGCATCTCCCTGCAGCATCTCTGAGTTCCTGGTCCATCATCCTGGCAGGTGGATCCCATCCCTCCTGCCTGTCCCAAGGAGGTGGCAGCAGGAATGGAGTAGCTATGCTTGGGTGGTGCTTTAGGGCTGGAAATTAGGTTTAAAAAGAGACTGAGTAATCCTGCAGAGTGGCTGTGCTCTCTGGCAGGAGCTTGCTTCCATTGAAGCCCACAACCTTTTCAAGCCCTAATTTTTCCATTACTTCCCCAGCTCTGTACCTGAACTTGGTCCTTCCACAGCATCCATTCTCCCAGAGCTCTTGCCTTGCTTTTAGGTTTCCATGTGGTGTCTACTGGCCCAGCGGCATGAGTGCCTGGGAGCTCTCTCCCCACTGCTGCGTGTCCCTGGAGGGTTGGAGAGCTGCTCTTCCCTGTGGCCACTAGAAAACCCTGCCCATACACTTCCATATTCTGGAGAAGCAGGGTTTTTTTTTTTTTTTTGCTCTGAAGAGCAGCCTCTCAGTGACACTGTTCCCTATTTATTTTGGCCTGCAGCTGGACTAACCTCTCCTTCCAGTGTTTATGGCGACAAAACTTGGGTGCTGTTAAGCAGCAAATCCAAGCCCCTGGAGAAAACATTTTGCAATCCTGCTTCAAGCGTCACTGCATGGCTTAAAAACTCCCTGAGCAGAAAAAACTGTGCAGATGGGAAACTGGCTTTGCTCTTGGGGGGTTGTCACCACTTTTTTATGAGGAGGCAGGAGCATGTGGAGCCAGGGGAAAGGACTCATCCAAGGCTGCATCCTCTGATATAAAAGAGGGAGAGAGACTTTTTACATGAGCCTGGAGTGACAGGCCAAGGGTAAATGTCTTCACACTGATAGAGGGGAAGGTTGGATGGAATATTGGGAAGGAATTCTTCCCTGTGAGGCCCTGGCACAGGGTGCCCAGAGAAGCTGTGGCTACCCCTGGATTCCTGGAAGTGTTCTAGGCCAGGTTGGATGGGCTTGGAGCACCTTGGAAGAGTGAAAGATGTCCCTGTCCATGGCAGGGGGTAGAACAAGGTGAGATTTGGTGTCCCTTCCAACCCACCCCATATTCTGTGACAGGGACACCACGTCTCTTCTGCACCACTCTGGCCTGTCATTACTGTTAGGGATGATGCTCTAAACCCTGGAATAACAATCCCAGCCAGCGCACTGTCTTTTTCCCAAACTCCTGATAGTTTACCAAGAAAAGAATTAATTCTGGCATTTCAGTAGAGAGTTCAAAGTACTGAAGGAGACATCTGGGATTAAGTATTGATGTATATCAGCAGCCCAGAGGTATGGGATTAATAAAACACTCTAATGATTCTTCTGTTGTATCTGATGACATTTGGGAAAGCATTGGAGAGGAGTCCTTTCCAAGAGCATGCTGCAGTCTCTCTGAGTGTGCAAGCCTGGAGACAATGTCTTGCATGTTAGGAAGAAATTCTTCCCTCTGAAGGTGTCATGGCACTGGTACAGGCTGATGAGAGCAGCTGTGGCTGCCCCTGGATCCCTAGAACTGTCCAAGGCTGGGTTGGACGGGGTTTGGAGCAGCCTGGGATGGTGGAAGGTGTCCCTGCCCACGGCAGGAGGTGGGACTTTAAGGTTCCTTCCCACCCAACCCACGCAGTGAGGTTCCATGTTGGATGAGTTCCTCCTTACCCCATGTCCCAGCTTCCTCTCTGCCAGCTGTGGGGGCTCTCTGCCTGGCTCTTGTGTCCTCCAGACACATTCCTCATCATTTGGGTAGCGATGTGTGTGGAGCAGCGCTGCTGCTGCCCTCGGGAGGATGTGCCCATTCCTGCTGATGGGCGGGAGGTGGTGCGGGGGAAACCTGCGATGATTTCAGCTGGTGCTAAGTCCCCTTAAATCCTGGGCATCGGGGAGAAGTCCCTGACTTTGTGGGTGGAGGAAGGCACGTGGTAGCAGCAGTGTGTGTGGCTGTTGGTGTCGGACTTAGTTAGCCTGGGGAGCTCGTTGCCAAAGATATCATTGAAGCACAAGGAGCTAAACAGGTTTAGAAAATGGTTTTGAAATTTGTACAGCTACCAGAGGCTCTGGCATTGCCTCCACACCTTCAAGGTGTAAGCGTGGTTAATTAGCCCTTTGGGAGTGAAGGGGTGGATGGCTTTGACCTCCTAAGGAGTGTTGGAATGAAGCAGGACACTGACACCCCCTGGGCTGTGGGCTGGGGCTGCTTGAGGGTCAAGGCTCCAGAGGCTTGCTGTGCTCCTGGCTCTGACCGGCAGCGCCGTTTGGCAGCAGCAGCCCCAGCACTGGGGCTTTCTCAGCAAGCAACATCTGGTCCGGAACATCCCGTGTCTTAAAAAGGTTGCTTTTGCAGAATTTTTATTGGGTTTTTTTTTGGCATCGCTTCCCAGCCCTTTTCTAAGATGGAAATTGGTCATTAGTGGATTTTATAGTAGTTTTATTTTATTCTCAAGCTTAGCTTGCTGTTTCCTCCTCCCCTGGGGACTGTAAGATCTGGCTGTTCCTCTGACCTTGTCCCCAGGTTGTGGGAGTCTGCTCAAACAATCCAGGGTAGGAATAGGAGTTGGAGCGCCTGGAACCCAGCATTACCATCCTCACGCTCTTCCCGCTGTCACCACTGGCATAAATCTCTGAGAGCCCAATGGTCCTTGAAGCTACCTCTGAGTTTATAATTCCTAATTTAGCCACTTGCCTTCCCTTTGGAAAACACAGTAATCAAACCAATTTATTCTTTTACACCCTCCTCACTAGTCTATAACTTAATGGAGTTGGAGATTGTTGATAAACAGCAACTTTTTGATAATCCCCAGATAAGCTTGTGGTGCTCACTTGTGGCATGGTGGGAAGGCATCTGTACAGCTTATTCCTTCCTCTGGGGTCCCAAAATGCTTTCCAGAGGGGCCTGGGGACCTGGGACATGTGGGTGACATGGAACCCCTGGACACATCGTACAACCCTATCAGTGATGCCAGCATCTCCCCAGCTGTGTCCCAAACTGGAGAAGCACCCTGTCGTTCTGGGAGCTGGATCTCAGGGGGGGTACTGAGTGGGTACTCCCACTCAGGTGGGAGTTGGTGGAGTAGAAACCTGCAATGATTCCAGGGAGCACTAAGTCCCATCGGATATCAACGTGGGAGAGGAAGTGCCAGCCCCAGGCACTGTGGGCGGAGAGAGAGGTGTGTGACAGCAGCACGTCTGTGATTTTTGGCTTTTACTGTAGATTCTTTGAATGGTTTGGCTTGGAATGGACCTCAAAGCCTGTCTCGTTCCACCCCCTGCCATGGGCAGGAACACCTTCCACTATCCCAAGTGGCTCAGACTTCAGGATTTCATTAACCAGTTGTTACTTCTAGAGCTGCTCTGGGCACATCTTTTTGGTGGGGAGATGGGGATGTCAGGCCAAGAAGGCGGAGAGTGTGTGTGTGTCCTGGCATCCCCCATGCCTGTGTGTGGTACCCAGTGGGCTGAGCTGGGCTCTTGATCAGAGTCTAATCCCACCAGGATTCTCCTGGTGCTGGGCTGGATGGAGATATCAGACAGTTCCCTCCCAGCTAGGATGCAATGGGGTCGTGGGCCTGGCTCCCTCTGGGTGCCAGGGGGATGGGAATCCTCATGGCATCCTTCAAGGCCGGGCTGCCAGCCCGGCTCCAGCCAGCCCTTGGCTGATGCTGACACTGATGGCTCCTTTCCCACATTCTCCTTGGGCTCAGCCGAAAGAGTTAAGGAAGCCACTGGAGAGGGGCCCCCAGAGGCAACTGCTGGAGGTAATAATCTTCCTTCGTCTCTTTCTTCTTTTCCCCTGCTAATTGCGGAGTTGACATCGTCCCCTCTCATGAAAGGCTCTTTTGTCAGCCGAGTTGCTGGGCAAAGCTCGGGTTTGGCAGCAGGTTTTGAGCCCCGGGCCGGCTCCGGCTCCTGCACAACCCTCTCCGGCGGCAGGTAGTGAAATGACTCTTTCAGCGACAGCGATGTCCCTCCCTCTTTGGCTCCCATCTGAAACAAAGCCTAACACCTGAACAGCGACAAAATGAAACACCTAAACAGCGACAAAAATCCCTCCTTTTAGCCAACGGGCCTGATTTTCAGCCGGTTTCACCTCGGCGGCAGAGGGAAAGGTCAGCCCGTCTAGACTCTAATCCGACAAGTGTTGTATTTCTTCCCGCGGGTGTCCCAGCAACGGGATTAACCCTCAGTGCGGGCGGACATTGGCGAGGTTCCACTCCATCCTGGCCTGGTGGCCTGCATGTGTCTGGCCGGGCAGCCCCAGAGGTGGGCTGGGCTCTGGTCCCGCTCCTTGTGCCTGCCCCGGGCTCTGCCAGCGGCTCCTGGTGCCCAACATCAACCCAGCGGCTGGGGAACTGAGAATACCGGTGGTGGAACAGGCTTGTGGATATTTGTTCCACCCCAGGGGTGGGTGGGCCTCTGGTGAAGCACTTCTGCCCCAGGAAGGACACCAGGCCTGGTTTGGGGACCACACTGGAGTGGGATGCTCCACACCAGCACCGTGGGACAGCCTGTGTCGCTGTAAATCTGCCTCTCACAGTGAAAATGGGTCTCCCAGTGCATCCCCTGATCCCAATGCTCTGATCTCCCTCCCAGAACATTCCTTGCCTCCCAGGGCTCTGGTCTCCCACTACATCCCCTGTATCCCAGCACCTGGGTCTCCCAGGACATCCCTCCCTCAGTTCCAGCTGTGTAGGGGTGGCTGTTAACCCCTGACACCCCTCTGGCCTCGGGGCAGCAACAGCAGTAAACAGCAGCAGCACCAGTAAAAATGTGTCTGTTTGGGTCAGGAGCAAAAATACCCCCCTTCATTCAGCTATTTAATCTTTTTATCTCTCTGCTGCTGCTCCATCACCTGATGGCCCCCGTTTGCCTCCAGGTGTTACTGGTGGAGTCTCCCTGCCCGTGTGCAGCCAGTGCCAGAGCTCAGCACCCAAACATCTGAGGGGTGCCTCCCAGTGGGTGCTGTGCATCCAGAGCCCCCACATCCGTGGCACAGCTGCCTGATAACATTGTTCCACTTCAGTCTTTTTCAGCCTTTCCTCTGCTTTCCCGGTGGCCCCTTTCCGGGCTTTCTTCTGCCTTCTTTCCTTCTGAAGTGGCCAGCCAGGGCTTCTCCCAAGGGCCGTGCAAGCTTTGCTGTTCCCCCCATCCCACTGAACTCTGATGTTCCCAAGTGCGGGGTGCAAAGGAGCCAAAAGGGGTTTGGAGAGCACAGTCTGGGTTTAATCCTTGCTGTTGCGATGAGAGGGGCCAGGAGCTGGCTCCCAGTGCAGCCCCAGGAGCTCCTGCAGCCTCCAGCATCCTCCAAAGTGAGGTGCTGGTCCCAGGGCAAGGCTGTCTCAGAACTGCTGGAGCCTCAGTGCTCAGGCTCTGCACCCTGCAAACGGCCCCACACTTTAATGAGGAGCTGGCTAAAGCTGGTGAGGCTGTGGGCCTGGGAGAAGGGGGGTCCATTCCCCCAAATCCCAGCTGGGTGCTCTGGAGTCAGGCTGCAGCTTGCCCGGAGTCCCAGAGCGTAGCTCCTGCCTACGTGGGATTTTTTTTTTTCCCTGCAGCTGGAGCAGGTTAAGTGGGGTTTTAGAAGCGTTTTCTTTTCTCCTGGGTGCTTAAAACAACAAAAAATAAAATCCCAGCCTGGCAAGTGACACTGCTGCTACAATGAAGGGAAGATTTATGGGGATTTTTTTTTAACTTTACAGGTCACTGCTAGTATTTGTGGAATTGGCTTTGCTGCAGGAAAAACTGGTTTCCAACATGCCCACTAGGAAGAAACTTCTGCAATCGTGTAATTAAAATGCAGAAGAAAATAAAATAGCAATATTTAAGTAGATGCCAGAGGAGCTGGTGCTCGTAGCTGGATCCTTTGGAGGCTGTGTGTGTCCTCTGCCTTGTTCTGACCTTGGCTATGCTGCTTGTAGCCTGTGGCAGGAAAAAAAAGGGGCTTTTTTTGCACTTTTTCTGGGCTTTCTGGCTCCTGCACCAGCCTGCAAAAGCAGAAAAAAAAAATCTACATTTTGACCATGGGAATGTTTTAATCCATCTTGAGGCAGTTTACAGATTTTTTTTTATCACCATATCTGAGCTGGGGCTGGCACCAAGATGAACTCCTGTTAGGCAGGGAATGTTGGGACTGTGACTCCTCCATCCCTTAAATTAAAAATTATGGATTTGACTCATCCCCATCCTCTTGCAGTAGAACAGCTGCAGCCTGCAGGGTATCATCCTGGGGGTCTTGGCTCCCTAGAACTTTTAAACAGGAGAGGGAAACTCTGCTTCCATAGGATCATTTTTGGGGGGGTTGTTTTTATGTGGGTTTTGTTGGTTTTGGTTTTTTGTTTGTTTGTTTGTTTCCAGAAAATATTCACTGCTTAGACTTGGATGTTTGGGATGTGTATATTTTTTCATCTGGGATGGTGATATGAGAAAAGACCCCCTCACTTTTGGGGCACCCTGAACCCAAAGCGTGGCCATCAGGAACAAAGCCATCCCAAATCCCAGAATGCCAGGTTTAGGTTGGAAGGAACCTTAAAGTTCATCCAGTCCCCACCCCTGCCAGGGCCAGGGACACCTTCCATTGTCCCAGGCTGCTCCAAGCCCCAGTGTCCAACCTGGCCTTGGACACTTCCAAGGATCCAGGGGCAGCCACAGCTGCTCTGGGCACCCTGTGCCATGGCCTGCCCACCCTGCTGGGGAGGATTTCTTCCCAATATCCCATCCATCCCTGTCCTCTGGCACTGGGAAGCCATTCCCTGTGTCCTGTCCCTCCATCCCTTGTCCCCAGTCTCTCTCCAGCTCTCCTGGAGCCCCTTCAGGCTCTGAAGGGGCTCTGAGTCCTCCTTCTCTGATGATGCTGAAACCCCACCTGGGCATGGTCCTGTGCACCCAGCAGGTGAGCCTCGAGCCTGCTTCAGCAGGGCTTGGATTTGCCAATCTCCAGAGGTGCCTTCCCAGCCCCAGCCTCCCGGGACCCTGGGATGGACCCTGTGAATGACGTCTCCCCGCAAGCCTGCTCAGCCTTCCCAGCCCGCCCCCCCATTTGAACTCTCTGGTATGTGAATTTTTGCTAGTGTCAGAGGGTCGGTGGCTGCAAAATCCCTCCCGGTTAAAGGCGGGGGAATACCAGTGTGTGGGGCTTGGGATAATTAACAGTTGTCAGCAAAACAATGGTGACATTGTAGGGCAGGAGTAAAGGGAAAGGGCCCCTGTCTTGAGAGTAATGTTACTTTTCTATTTAAGTTGCCATAGTCTTTGCTGAGAAATGGCCCTATTCTCTCTAATTCTCCCCTTCAGGCATGCCTGCTGGGCTTTTTTTGTGTGGTTTGGATTTTTTTTTTAACCCCTTATCATCCCAGGAAACAGCTTGTGGGTACCCATCTTGGTGGTGCTGTGCTGCAGGGATGCCCTTGGTTCATGGCATTGTGCCGGTGGGCTGAGCAGCTTTGCTTTGGAATGCTGAAGCCTGGGATGGTGCCTGGCTGTGGTATCATCCCTGTGTTCAGGAGGGGGCAAGCCTGATTTGGAATCTCTGTCTTCAAGCTCTGCCTATATGCTGTCTCCATGCAAGCAGGGACACAAATTACACCCCTCCTTGTTCTTGGCACCTCTCCTATTACAGGTGGTGAACCTCAGTGCATTAAAGCTGTTTATTGTGTTGTATTTTGCTTTAAAACCAAGTGACTTGTAGAAAAAAGGAATAATTGGTCAAATACTGGCTCTAGTTCTTGGTTGAAAAGGGATGATGTGAGTTCTGGTTTCATCCAGCTCCTGCTGGCTTTCCCCAGTGCTTGCTTGGAGCAGCAAAGGATCACCCACCTGTTTGGCCCATTTACTATCCATCTCCAAGGCTGTTTGGACTTTCTCAAAAGATCTAAGTTTTCCTCCTTAAATACTTGTGGAGACATGGCAGGGAAAGGGGGATTTCAGCCTTGGCTGATATCAAGTTTTCATCGCTCAACTTGATTTCAAGGCGTTCAATTGATTGATTTCTCATTGTGGCATTGGGACGTGTGGAGTTGGGTGGGTTCAAGGCCTGGGTGCTGCTTTCCCTTTTCCAGCTGCCCCTTATCCAGGCTGTTCATGACCCCAGCATCCACTCCCAAAGGGCCTGCCAGGCACCTCTCCCTGACATGTCCCCAATTCGAGGGCCCAAGAGGTCCAGCACAGAGCACGGTGCCCCACAGACAGCAGACAGCCCGGGATGAGATGCAATGGGATGTGACAACAAAGCACGATGGCCAAGGTTGGCTGCCTGGTGCAGAGGAAACTTTGGAAAGAGCCAAAACTTTGAAAATGCTGCCAAAGTCAGCGGCACAGGCGAACTATTGTCTGAGGAGTGCAAAGAAGTGGAAGGACCACAGAGAGGACACGGAGTCTTATTACGAGCACAGCTGGGGGCTTCCAAGCCAAACAAAGTCCCCTGCACTGCAGGAGGGCAGCGCTGACAAGAGCCAGGCTGGTTGGATGAGCTGGAGATTGCAGCTGAAATCCCAAAACAAACCCCCCTCCCCGATCCCCCTTTTCCTGTCCATTCCTTAAGAAAATAGCGTTCCTCACCACCTGGCCCTGCAGCAAGCGTGTGAGCTTGGATTCTGTTTGCCACACGCTGTGTTGAGGATGAGATTAATAACCTGCCAGGTGGTTTTCCTCCCTGAAAATCCATAGCAAGGCTCCATAAAGCATCCATGAGCTGTGGCAGTTGCCTGCTGCAGCAGCACGCACCAGCTGGCACCCAGCATCCCTGGGTGGGGCTGGACAGCTGCTGTTCCACAGGGTGGAGGCTGTGATGCTCCGTTGTAGCTTCAGGTACATCGCTTGGTAGCTCTTCTGTATTTTGTTTGGTGATTTGAGGTTTTTAAGTTGTATTGGTGTTTTCTTTGCTTCTGAAGTCCTGGAAAACAGCTGGGGATGGACAACTCCCAGCTTTTTTTGCATAGGCTTCAAAGCTGGTGCTGGGTTACCTGCTGACAGTGCTTTGTTTCTCTGTCACATTGGAGGGTTAAAATCCTGGCATGGTTAAGGGACATCATTGGCTTGGAAAGCTTTGTTTGAGCTCTGGGGACACGTACCCCACCTGAGTGCCTTGTCCTCCTCTGATTCTCTGGTTGGGATGGCATCAAGTTGGATCACAAACCCTCCAAGCTACACATAATCTGTCTAACAATGCTAACCGGGGTGCCAGGTGCATTGATTGCCCTGTATCCTTGGGGAAAGAAGTGCCTGGGAATGGGAATGCATTCCTCCCTGTTCCTCAGGGAGACGGCAACCAACACCCTCCACCACTGCCTGTCCCGAGGCCGAGACAAGAATGCCAAGAACTCAATTGAAATTTGGGGCTCCCCAGCTGAGCCAGAACCTTGGTGGGGGGTGAGAAGCAGAGTCTTCTCCTGTCCAGGGAGCAATTAGTCTGCAAGATGATTTATTAACGTGGAGGAGGATGATCCAGGGGGTCGCATTCCTTCCCTTGCCTTCCCTGCCTTATCTCCAGGCTGTTGGTTGCTCTTGGGGGCAGGTGAGTGATTGGAAGCAGAGACATAGCCCCAGAGGAGGCAGGATGAGGGGGGACTGGGGGCTACAGCTCACCCCAAACTCACCTTGTGTTTTATACACCTCCCTTGGGTTTGGCTGTGCCCAAATATTGATGGTCCCTCTCCACCATCCATTCTCCCCAGGAAACCTCACAGGGTGGCCAAAGTCACTCCGGCCACAATTCTCTGCTGCCTTGTCCGCTTGTCCGTGTGGATGGGGCAGAGTAGGACACCAGCACCTCTTGGCTGTGCCTTGTCCAGCCCTACTCAGTTCTGGAGGAGGAGGAGGAGGATGCAGGTAATGACAGGGCTCTGGGCATGGCCATCCTTGTTCCCCTCCTGGGGCTATTTGATGGCTCCCGCAGGCAGTCGTGACATTTTCACGGTTTATCTTATCGAGGAATTTGCCGGGAGGATGTTTCTGGCTCTCCATGAGTAAATGTTTAGGAATGCTGCAGTCCCCTCCCCTGGTTCCAGGAGGGCTGTACCCGCCCCTGCTCCCTCCCAGGCTCTGCCCGGAGCTCGGTGATCTCAGGACTGTGTCCAGCAAAGTGGGGTCTTCTTGAGGAAGCGTCTGCGCTCTGCTCAGCCTGAGGCTCCCTCTGCTGTCCATCCATCCGTCCCTCTGCCTGTCCGTCCATCTGCCCGGCTCTTGCTGGGGGATCCTTGGGGTCGGGAGGAATTGCTGAGCTGGGCTGTGGCAGGCTCCCTGTCCTCTCCCAAAATCCTGCAGGGACAGCAACCCCAGAGAG
Source organism: Vidua chalybeata (assembly GCF_026979565.1). Lineage (NCBI taxonomy): Eukaryota > Metazoa > Chordata > Aves > Passeriformes > Viduidae > Vidua > Vidua chalybeata. The sequence goes on from NC_071536.1 coordinate 651,344, forward strand.
AAACATCGGTGTGCTTTGACCACAGATGAAAAGCTGCAGGTCTTGATGACAGGCTCTTTTTTCCTATTTCTATCTATTTTCCCTTCCCCACCCTTTTTTTTTTTTAACCTATTTTTACTCCTATTTTCTCTTTTCAGTTTCCTTTCTTCTCCTTCTTTTTCCTCTCTTTTTGTCTTTTTTCTTCCATCTTTTTTCCTTTTTCTTCCCCTCCCCTTCCCCCCTCTTGCCTTGTCCTTCTCTCTTTTCCTCCTTCTCATCCCCTTCTTCTCTTTTTTCTCTTTCTTCCCCCCCCTTTTCCCCCTCTTCTTTTTTCCTCTCTTTTGTCCTTTCTCCCCTCTTTTCTCTTTCCTTCTCTCTCCTTTCCTGTTCTCATTTTCCACTTCTTCCACTTCCCCCACACATTTTCCTCCACTTCCCACTCTTTCCTTGACTTCTCCAATCTCTTTTTTTCCCTTTTCTTCTTTCCCTCTTCCTTCTCTGTCATTTTCCCTTTCTCTTCTCCCCACTCTCTTTCCCCCCACCTTCTTCCCCCAATTTCTTTTCCTCCCATCTCCACTCTTTTCCCCCACCTCTAGTTTTTTCTCTCTTTTCCCCTTTCCCCCTCTTTCCCCCCTTTTCCCCCCTCTATTCTTCTGGCCCAGGACTGAGCCCTCTGTGTCTTCTTAGGGCAGCCCAATCCCCCTTTTCCTGAGGAACCATGTTGCAGCACCAGATGCCAGACAGTTTTGGAAAGATACAGTCAGCCTCTTTGGGAGGGAACTGGGACCAGGGTGAGGGTCCAGTTTTGCTTTTCAAGAAGTCCAAGGTTATGGCAAGCTGACAGCAGCATCTCATGGAGTGTGCAAAGTGGTTTAGGGAGTCTTTAGCCTGGAGGAGGCAAAACCAAGGTGTTCTCCCTACTCTGCCAGCAAGCCAGCTGCCATGGCTTCTCCCTGGGGGAATACTTCTCCAAAATATTTCACAAGCTGGTGCCTTCCTGCCTGGCTGCTTGGCCAGTGGCAGAGCTGGTTGCACTGGACCAAGATGCTCTAGTGCCACCTCTGCCACCAGCCCACCCTCAGGGCACCTAATTTGGAAATCCCTTTCTGGGGATGCCCCAGCCCTGGCTCCTTCCCAAGGAGCTTGCGAGGAGGTGTGCAGCGAAATGAAGATCATTGACTTAATGAGGGTGTCCCACAGGATTGCTGCTCCACTCTGCTGTCATGAGCTGCCTAATTCCAGCAGGAGGGAGAAGCAGAAATTTCTTTGGCTGGGCATCCTGCCTGCACATGCTTGGGGTACCTCAGCAGGGTGCTGCTGCCCAAATCCTGGCAGCTCATGGGGGCATGTGATGCTCCCAACCCTGGAAGCTGCACAGCTCTGGGGCGGGGAGAGGCTCTGGGAACACCAAGGTTTTCCATCCCACCAGTGGCAATGGAAGCAGCAGTTACTCCTATCCCTCTCGGGTGTGCCAAGGAGTCCTGCATGGAATGGTGCCACCGCACCCTGGCCCCAGGGCAGCCAAGCCCGTCAGGTCAGGACAGGACACTCGAGAGAAGGTTGGCAGACACCTGGCTCCTTCCCCAGGCTGATGGAAGTGCTGGAGTTCTGGGAGGGGGCCACATGGAAGCTCTGCCATCTGGACAAACCCGTGTCCTGTGCGGATTGGTGGGGGCTGTTCTACAGCAGGCGCCCCTAACAGCATCGGTCACGGGGAGAGCTGCTGGCAGCAGCAGCCAACTCCCATTTTCAGGGGAAAACTTGCCTGTTTTGCTTCAAAACTACCGTGGGAAATGTTGCATAAAGCAAAATGGACATCTGAGCATTTGTCTCGGTGATTTTCCTGAATATTTTTAAACTGGAGCATCAGCTCCGGCATGTGGAGATCTCCACTCTGTTGGACCACAGCACACTCTGACCTTTCTGGTCACACACAGCCAAGGGGAGCCAAAATTGTCACCTCCCCATCAAAACTCTGTCTCAGGGACACTTCTTGAGCCATGGAGGTGACTTGCCTGGTGTCACCATGGCAGGATAGGCCCTGGGAATGCTCCATCTCTGCTTGGCCATCCCTAGGGATGAGGGGCACCGTCACCCGAGCTGGATAAGTGGATTTGGGGTAACTTTTTAAAGCAGAGGCAAAAAAAAAAAATCAAAATTTTTGGGGTGTGGGAGAGTGCCAGCGCTGCCCAGGGAAGATTTTCATCCTGGGCTCCAGGAAAACTTGTGATTGGGAAACTTGTGATTGCTCAGACCTGGCTTTGAGGTGTTGCCGGCATGTGACGTTTGGGGGGGGCAGGAAAGCTGCAGTGCTCCCCTGGCTATCCTGTGACAGCACCTGGGCAGGGGGTCCTGGCCCTGTAACTGAGCCAGGAAAGCGCCTTTAAACACTTGGCTTTGGGGACTTGTGTTTCTGGCCAGTGGAAATATTGGAAATGTTTCCTGGGATTTGTTTCCCTCCTCGTTCAGTTTTTCTCTGAGATTATAACCTTTTACTGAGGCCTGAAGTGGGGCGTCCCACCAAAGCTGGGCATCCGTGAGGACCATGTCCATGCATGACCCCACCACGTACAGCTCTGTATGCTGGTGATTTAACCAGAGCCATCAAGCAGGGAGAGCGGATTTAGGATCTTTCAGGCAGGAAGGAGTTAAACATCTAGCAGCAGCTGCTGGGACAGGCAATAGGGTGCGTCTGAAGGCTGGCTTGGCTCCCGGAGGTTTTGGGGGGCTCAGGTGAGTCCCCAGGCAGGCGGCGGGGTCCCCGAGGAGCTGTGCCAGCAGCGGGAGGCTGGCGCTGGGGAGAGGAAGGCTTGGCAGGGCCGACGCTGTGGCCACTCCTCCTGCTCTGCTCGGGTTTGAAGGGTCGAGTGCTGGAGCTTGGGAGGAGAGAGCAATGTGAGTGCTCCGAGGGTCTGGCTGAGACAGAACTCCTGCCTCTTCCCTCCTTTCCTTCCTCCAGCCTCTCTGCTCTGCTCTCGGAAGCAACAGAGCTCCTTTTCCCTTTCCAATGGCCCCACCTCGCTTGGGGTTTCTGCTCCTCCTGGCTTGCTGCTTCTCCTGCTCCGAAACACAGCTTCTGGACTGGGTTTGGGACAGCACAAAGACCACAGGAAACCCAGCAGTACTTGGTGAGGGAATCCTGGCATCAGAGCCGCCAACCTCAGCGGCAGCTCCAGCTCCCAGCCCGTCCCCAGGGATATGGGGTGACGAGGTGGCAGGAAATGTCACCACCCCACGGCAGCAGGAGCCAGATCCTGCTACAGCAGCACCCGTGGGTAAGGGAACCACAGCCAAAACCACCGAGCAGTGGGACAGGAATACCACAGGGCTGGTGGAGAGCACAGCATGGCCAAGCATCGCTCCTCTCCACAGCATGTCACCTGCCCCAGGACAGCAGGCAGCCAGCAGCCCCACTGACGACCCCCAGCTACTGGGGTCAGCGACCCTCAAGGACCCCCAGCTCCTGGGGTCAGGGACCACTGAGGACCCCCAGCTCCTGCGGTCAGGGACCACTGAGGACCTGCAGCTCCTGGGGTCGGGGACCACTGAGGACCTGCAGCTCCTGGAGAGAGGGACGACTGAGCACCTGAAGATGAGGACCACCAAAGACCCCCAGTTCCTGGGATCACTGATGCACAAGGATCTGCAGCTCTTAGAGACAGGGACTACTGAGGACCTGAAGTCGCTGGGGTCAGGGACTACTGAGAACCTGCAGCTCCTGAGGATGGGGACCACTGAGGACCCCCAGCTCCTGGGGTCAGGGACTACTGAGGACCTGCAGCTGCTGGGGTCGGGCACCACTGAGGACCCACAGCTCCTAGGGATGATGAGTACCACAGACCTGCAGCTCCTGGTGACGGGGCGCACCAAGGACCCACAGCCCTTGGGGACAGGGACCACTGAGGACCCACAGCTCCCAGGCATGAGGACCACTGAGAATCTGCAGCTCCTGGTGATGAGGAACAATGAGTTCCTGAGGACAGTGACCACCAAGAACCCAGAGCTTCTGGGGAACACTGAGAACCCACAGCTTCCGAGGACAGTGACCCCCAAAGACCCAGAGTTCCTGGGGAACACTGAGAACCCACAGTTCTTGAGGACGATGGCCACCGAAAACCCAGAGTTCCTGGGGACAGGAAGTTCTACAGCAATGGAGACACAGGTGTCCTTGCAGAGACCAGCAGGTCTCCAGCCAGGTAGTGCCCCTTTTCCTTTCTCACCAGGTGACAGTACCCCTGAGCAGGCCGTGCCATTCCAGGACCCCTTGGCACACCCTCCCCATTACTTCCATGCAGCATCACCCAACCTATGGCATGGCAGCGGCCACCCGGGGCTGGCTCTGGCCAGCAGGAATGAGAGCCAGAGTCCCCGTTGGCCTGACCAGAGGGTGGATGAGGGTGTGGATTCTCCTGCTGCTGATAACTCTGTCCCTCTGGAGTTCGATTTACTAACCGCTACCATGCAGCTCTACAGGAGTGACGGCGGGAGGCTCACATCCTTCTTTCCGGGACTGATGCCAGTGGCCAGCCGTTGCCAGCCCATCCCGACCCACCTGCCCTTCTGCAGCGTGCTGGGCACCAGCCATGTCCGATTGCCAAATTACCTTCGGCACGACAGTGAGAAGGAAATTCGGGCAGCTTTGCATGAGTGGGAGGGGCTGCTTGAGTCACGGTGCCATCACTACCTGGAGTGGTTCCTCTGCTTGCTGCTGCTCCCCGGCTGTAGCCCCTTGGTGCCCATAACCCCTCCGCCATGCCAGGGCTTCTGTGAGGCCGTCAGAGACCTGTGTTGGACTCACTTGGCTGGCAGGCGCCTGCCTCTGCCTTGCAATGCTCTCCCTGAGGAGGATGAAGGGGTTTCTTGTGTCTTTATTAATGCTTCTGCAGGTAACGTGGCAGCATCCCTGTGTTGTGTCTCCCCTGCCCAGACTCCCCCAGGGGCTGGGGGATGCTTCTGCCTTGCATCTATGGGATGCTGCCAAATCCAAAATCACTTTCCATCCAGCCTTGGCTTTTCCAAACAGAGCCAGTGAGTTTTGGCTCCCTTCACAAGACCGAGCATCACTCCCGGTGAATCACAGTGGCCAGCACAGGGGATGCTCCCCAAGCGCATCGTGCTGGCATTCAGGGCCAGTTTCCAGGTGCTGCAGGGCTTTGGGGTGTCCATCCTGGCTGGGATCAGAGCACTTGGAGAGCTGGCAGCTCCCTGCAGGAACAGGGCAAGGACCCAGACCCTGTGGCCACCCAGCCACAGCACCCTGGTGGCGAGGACGTCTCAAGGTGACCCTCAGCCATGCCTGCACGCTCCCCTCCTCCGGAGCAGCCCTTTGGGGTTAATGATTCACCCGATGGCGGCTAATGTTTGATCCCCGCTTCTTGGAAAAGGGGGAGAGGTTACTTCACCCCCAGCTTCATCATTCGGTGGCTGTGACCTTCCTGGGACCCAGACAGGGCAGGGGGGTGAGAGAAGGGAGCAGGGAGGGGGGGTGACTGGTGCTTGGAGAAATGCAGTTGGGATGAAAGCTGGAACTCCCGCCCCGCCCCTCCCCCCCCCCTCCCCCCGCCCGCCTGCCAAAGCCTCTGAATGAGGCTGTGTTCCCCTGCCGACCCCTTCGCCCTCAGGGGATGGCCGGGAGATGCCGAGGAGGAATGCCGAGACTGGGGGCTGGCAAACCAGGGTCGCACACACGGTCTCCTCGGTGTCAAAGAGGCTCTGTTCGTGGGGGGATGCACTGGGATCATGGAGATGCTTGCAGAGGAGGTGCATTCCCATCTGGGACTGCACTGTGGTTGCTCGGATGGGCAATGTCAGGAATGAGTGGGGAATGTGGGGGCTGTGGTGCACCCCATGGAGTGACTTGATGTGCTGCTGTGTGCTGGGGGTGCCCTGAATCCCACGCTGGCAGCCTGGGCTGGGGCCAGCCAGGAAGGTCATGGCAGAGTGGGAAGGTGGCTTGGGGCATCCTAGGGATGTTTCCAATGGCAGAATCACTGTGTCCAGAGACATCCCCACAGCCATCCCATGCCAGCACCAAACTCACTGTGGCCCCCACCATCTCTTCATATTCCCTGGTGCATCCCCAGTTTGCCTCAGGGATGATGTGCTGCAATATTTGGGTTCTGGATGCCCTTTGGAAAAAGCAGGTGTGGCCTGAAAGCTCTGGGAATGAGAAGGGGCACTTGGCTTTTGTAGGGGAGCAGACATTTGAAGGGGTCTCCTCTTACCCCTCTGCTCTCCAGTCCCCATCCAGCCTCTGTCACGCAGGAAAAAAGTTTTGGGAAATTTGCTTTGGGAAGTGTTAGCACCCAGCTCCCACCCCGGACTCAGGGGCGAGTGGCATGTTTGAGGAGGAGGGAGACTCCCAGAGCCGGCTGCAGCTCCAAGGGGAGAATGGTTGCAAATAGCCCTGCTAACAAAAGCCTCTTTCAGCGTGTCCAGTCATCCTGAGCCCTGGGGGGACACAGTGACTTGTCTGGTTGCAGGAATTGCAGCACTGGCTCTAACACCCGTGTGGACCCCCGGGAGGAAGCTCTGGTTTCCTTTTTTCTTAAAGCTGCCATGAATTTGGCTTCATCCAACCCCAGATAAACGCAATCCCTGCATCCTGGCATTTGCAGTTGGAATGAGCTTGTGAGGTGCTGAGCATGGAGTGACTCAAGGGTGGGTGACAGGCTGAGAGGCTGGGGGAGCCCCACTCACTCACCCCAACAGTTCTGGTGTAGGGCTGTGCACATCTGGGAGTGAAAGGGTGCTGGACTCCAGGGTCCAGAGGTTCTTCTCTAAGCAGACTGGGGAAGCCTGATCCCAGTTCAGGGCAGATGAAGGGGGTAGAACTGGTGGAAGACTGGGAAAGAGATTTTCTCCCAGTCAGGTGCTCAGTTTTGGGGTGCCAGGGTTGGGAGGGACTGGGGACTTGGGGAACAGGGTCCCTCCCAACCCTGGCAGTTTCAGAGGATCAGTGTGTCTGGCTCTGGCAGAGCAAAAGTTTGCCCCCACCTTTAGCTGGTGGCACTTCTTATGTCCCCACTGCTGGGTCCCTGTCATGGGGCTGTCACTGCGTTGGACTTGGCAGCCAGGGAGCCTGGGAATGCTCCATGTCCCAGGCTTTGGAAGAGGCACCTAGATTTTCATCACCATCCCAAGAGACGTGTTTTCCTTTTGGGCTGGGCAAGGCTGGGTTGATTCTTTCCTTTTCCTTTTCCTTTTCCTTTTCCTTTTCCTTTTCCTTTTCCTTTTCCTTTTCCTTTTCCTTTTCCTTTTCCTTTTCCTTTTCCTTTTCCTTTTCCTTTTCCTTTTCCTTTTCCTTTTCCTTTTCCTCTCCTCTCCTCTCCTCCCCTCTTTTTTTTCTTTTTAATTTTTTTCTCTGGAGAAACTACCTGGCTCCAGAGCTAAGTGGATGTTCCTGGCTGATCCTCCTGGGTTTAGCCCAGGATACCTCAAGATACACCTCTGATTTCTGCCACTCCCCATTGATCACATGAAAATCAGGGCTGGAACTGGAGACACTGAATTGTGTCAGCTCCTGCTCCTGGCTCGGGATAGGGCTGAAACTCAGCGCTAAGCATCCATTCTCAGTGCAGATCCTTCAGCAGTTTCAGAGCCAGGGTGGTTGGGTTTCCTCCCTCCCAGGAAAGGAGAGGTTAAAAAGCCTCTCCTTTGGAGCTGGCAGTGGCCCCAGGCGGTTGACATAGGAGAGGAGGAATCCAGGGCCCGGTGTGTGGGCGATGAGGATGTGCTGGCTGCCAGAACAACGGGAGTTGGCGGACACAGCGCTGGTTCACCCTCACCAGATGTTCAGCTGCGCAGGGTAGGAGAGACTGTGTCCAGCAGAACTTCCCCAATTCCCTAATTCTCAATAGGAGTTGGGAAAGGAGGCGACCTCCAAATTGAGAGCATCTGGGAAGATGAGCTGGCTTGAGCTGCATTCCCAGGGTGTTACGAGGGGATGGCTCTGATTTATTCCCATCTGGGGTGACCATAGGATCTTGTCCTGAGATGACGCGAGGGGTCACTGTGATCCCGGAATGAGTATAGATGCACCACACTTCCCCAGGGCTCCATGGTGGTTCAGCATCCTGGTGCTCCAGCAGCATCTCCCTACCATGGGCAAGACCCCTTTGGTTTTATCCCATCTCAGGGAACCTGAGCAACCTGGTCTAGTGAATTGTGTCCTTCCTCATGGCGGGGGGATTGGAATGAGATGGTCTTTAAGGTCCCTTCCCACCCAAGTCATGCTATGATTCTGTGATGTCCCAGCTGTGGTTAAAGGGCCAGCAGCTGGGAATGGGAAGCATTTTGGGAGACGTATCTGAATGATGTAGTGGGAGCAGCTCAAGGTCACTGCCTTGGTCAACACATAAATCTTGGGGCGGGTGAGTGGAGGGAGTCACTGAAGGACACTGTATTTGGGAGGCATGGGCAGGGGTGTCCTTGTTAGTGACCATCCTTGTCTGGACCTGAGACCATCCCCTGTCCTTCCTCCTTGCAGAGAGCCTGAGTGCTGAGATCAGCCTGCTGGAGCTGATTGGGGACCCGCCAACAGAGGAGATCCACAGAATTTATGGCCCTGACAACAACCCTGGCTACGTCTTTGGTCCCAACGCCAACACGGGCCAGGTGGCCCGGTACCACCTGCCGAGCCCTTTCTACCGGGACTTCTCACTGCTGTTCCACATCCAGCCCACCACGCCCCGGGCCGGTGTGCTCTTCGCTGTCACAGACTCCTCGCAGAGCATCATCTACGTGGGAGTCAAGCTCTCGGAGCTGCGTGCGGGCCAGCAGCAGATCATCTTCTACTATACAGAACCGGGCTCGCCCAGCTCCTACCCGGCGGCCACCTTCACCGTGCCCACCCTGCTCAATCAGTGGACGCGCTTTGCCATCAGCGTGGAGGAGGAGGAAGTCGTCCTCTACCTGGACTGTGAGGAGCACGAGCGCGTCCGCTTCGAGCGCTCCCCAGATGAGATGGAGTTGGAAGAGGGCTCTGGGCTCTTTGTTGCTCAGGCCGGAGGGGCTGACCAGGATAAATACCAGGTAAGAGCTTGGGTCACCCCAAGGACTATCTCCCAGAAGCCTGGAGAGATGTGACACTGCCCATGCCCAGAAGACAACCAGCTCCATGTGTGTCCCTGGGGAAGGGGACACCTGAGATGGAGGTGAAGGTGGCTTCAGATGCCACTGATTTATTGTCTTGGGGCTGACCAAGGCAAAGCTCTCAAGCTGGGCTGGCAGGAGGACATGGGGTTGCCATGCAGCTCCCACCATTGCCTTTTCTCAGCAAACACATGGAGCCTCTTCAGATCTTCCCATTCCTAAAAATACCCAGCTCCTTTGGTGGAGAAGCTGGTTTGTCTGGGAAAATGTCTCTCACATGGAAAAAATGCTTGGGCTGGAGCATATCTTTGCTGGCTGATGTTGGGCGGTGTCTCCAGGAAGACTTTGGAGAGTGAAGAAGGATGTGATAGCTCATCCCATGCTTTGAGCAGGACTCGTGTTCCAGATAAGGGTTGTGGAAAGTGTGGGGAAAATGCCCAGCTGACATGGAAATCCCCTGCAGGACTAGAGGAGAGGAATGTTCAGGTTTATCCTGGGCTGAGCAGGATTTGCCCAGCAATAGAGGCTCTGCTGAGGGGAGCAATGTTTTTCCTGTGGAGTTCTGCAAAGCACGTTTCTGAGCTTAAACATCATCCTGACTGTACTGCCACATTCCCCCTGGAATGGCTTTGGGCAGGGAAAGTTCCCCCAGGAAGGGGTTAATAATTGATGAGCTACAAACTGGTTTGCAGTAACCTGGATTCCAGGTTACTCTTTGCTCTTGAAAAGCAATTTCTTTGCTCTTGAACATGCTGGGAGGGCCAGGTCATGGCTGTGGAGGAGCTCCTCTCCCCAGCTTGAGGGGTTTGACACCGTATGGAAGGCATGGCAACAGTCTGGAGCAGAGCAGACCCTTGTAGCAGGTGATGCTCCCAGGCTTGCCAAGCCCTGATCCCACTGCCCACCCCCGGTTTTCCCATGAGGAATAGCTGGCCAAGGAGGGAAGGAGGACTTGGATGGGTGAGAGGAGAGCAGCATCTGACTGCCTCGTGGTGTTTCCATCACTGTCCAGCCCTGCCTCATGTTATCTGGAACTAACAGGGCATCAAGTGTATTAAAGCTTGGCCCTGGGTCAAGCCTCAGGATTAACTTGCTGGGAGGCAGCTGGAAGGGTGTCCTGGCACCTCTGCTCCTTCCTGAGTTGCCTTTGTGGCTGTGGCAGGAAACCTGGAGGGGCAAAGCCTGCAGGTGAGACAGAAGCCCCTGGGACAGCAGCTCTCAAGGGGGCAAATGGGGTCTCAGCTGGGGCCTGGCAGGAGGGTTCGTTTGCAGCTGGATGGACATGGTTTAGTGGGGGACCTGGCAGCGCTGGGTTAATGGTTGGACTTGATGGTCCTAGAGGGCTTTTCCAGCTTTTAACAATTCCATGATTCTGTGGATTCACTATAAGATCTTTGGTGCTGCTGCTCTCTTTATCAGAGCAAAGAGGCTGCAAAGGTCCCCTATCACCATCCGTTGTGGGACTGCCTCGCTTCAGGGCTTGGCTTGTTTGCCATGCCTTTGGAAAGCCCCAGGTTTCAACCCTGCAGCCACTGCCCAGCACCACCAGCATGGCTGGACAAGCCATGTGCCAGAGCTGGCATCACATGGGCTGAGCAGAGGCAGCAGCCAGGACCCAGCCAGACACCTAGCAGAGCTTTTACAGGGATCTTTTGGCTGTGCTCCTTGTTTTTCCTCTCCTGAGGTCCCTCTGGCCACAGCCGACTGCCCTGCCCTATGCAAGGACAGCTGGCAGGTTCTGCAGCCCACATGTTGTATTTCCTGGGATAATCTGCACTTCCTTACTATTTGTTTATGTTCTGAAAGTACCGTGTGCATCCAGGCCACCTGTTTATACAAGAAACCACCACAAATTCCTTCCTAAGGATGCTGCCTCCAGGCAAACCTCTGTAGCATCCTGGCCTCAGCAGGAGAGGTGGTGTGGGTACCAGCCTGAACCCCACAGCTCCCATTGCAAGTGGGGTCACCCAGCACATCCCAGAGCCCAGAACGTGGCCTGGGTCCTTGCTGCAAGATGAGACACAGGGATGCTGTCGGGATGGGAGTCTGCCAAGTTGGGATGCTGCCTACCCATCTGATCCCAGTGGGAAGGAGCAGGGGACGATGCTGGGAAGTGAACTCTGAAAGAAGAGATACCTCCCCCTTGGTGTCTCTTCTTTGGGCAAGACAAGTACAATAATATTTGGGCTGGCCTGAAAGCACAGGGCACCATGCCCAGGCAAGGAAACGTGATGGACTTAGGAAAACAGGGCCTGGGGCAATAGCAGTTCAGCCAGGCTGACTGCGACATAATATTAATGATTTGTAAGTAGAGTAAGTTATATAATAAATATATTCTAAAGATATAGTTTATATAGAATTAAAACAATTATATCAGTTCCTCTCACAAGCAAATGCCCCCAGCTGGGTGGTGACCTCTTCCAGCTGCTCACAGTGCAGACAGCAGATCTCATCCATCCTTTTTCACCCACTTGAGGATGTGGTTCGCCGAGTGGCACAGCAGGTCACATCACAGCCAGGTGGCATGTCTGTGTCCCCCACCCATCCGTGGTCTCTTTGCAGGGGGTGATTGCAGATTTGAAACTCCGAGGGGACCCGCGGGCGGCTGAGCGCCAGTGTGAGGAAGAGGAGGATGATGCAGAGGTAAGCGCTGGCAGCATGGCTGGGGGGGGCTCAGGGCTGCCCCCACCGTGCTCCCAGCTCAGCTCTCACTCCTTCTCCATGGGCAAATGCAGGTCTCTGGGGATTTTGGCAGCGGGATGGAAGGTGGACAGCAGCCCTCAAGCAAGGTTGAGGTGAGTTGCTGCCCACAGGTGTGGCACTCAGGGCGGGACCCCAAAATTCTCATGACAAGGAGGGCTGAGTGCCTTGCATGGCTGAGGTTGTGGGATGCTTGATGGTGTCCCAGCACCTGTCCCTTTTGGGAAGGCACTGGGAGGTGAACGGTGTCATGGTGTCCCCTCATTGTTGGCGCAGGGTGTCCCAGGGCTGGTCGATGCTGTCCCCGTGACCTCCCCCCCCGTGGTGGGGGGCAGTGGCCAGAGGAGTGGCGGGGGGTTCCCACAGCAAGCCGAGAGGACCAGAGCGGAGGAGACACTGCGGGTCTCCACGGGAGGTAATTCCAGCAGCTTTCCCCTTCCCCAGGCTGCACAAGTGGGGACATGGTGGTGGTGTGGCCATCCCCAGCCATGACTGGGTCCTTTTCTTTTTCCACAGGCACCAGTCAGAAAGGCGAAAAGGGGGAGAAGGGGGAACATGGCTTGAAAGGGGACTCGGGGACCGGTGGCATTGTAGGGCCAGGCAGTGCCAAGGGTCAAAAGGTGGGTGAGAGCTGATCCCTGGGGGCTCAAGGGTGCCAGTGACATGTCTCTGTTTGACACACACTTCTCTGTTTCTGATCCTCAGGGGGAGAAAGGAGACCTGGGTGTCAAGGTGAGCATCACTGGGGGAGCTGGCACAGAGCCGTGCTCTGCCCAGGCTGCCACCCTCAGAGACCTGCCACCCATTCCCATCTTCCTCCCCTCCCCAGGGCAGTGCTGGATTTGGCTATCCTGGCTCTAAGGGCCAAAAAGGAGAACCAGGTGACCCCGGACCCCCTGGGACCCTCTCTCGCCATGCTGATGGCTCTGTGGTTGAGCAGGTCACTGGCCCCCCAGGGACACCAGGGAAGGATGGAGCCCCTGGCAGGGATGGCGAGCCTGTGAGTCAATTCCCCCCACACAGGGTTGTCCCTGCCCCCTACCCTACCCACCTGCACACTGACCTGTCCCCTCTCTGCCATCCCTAGGGAGATCCTGGCGAGGACGGCAAACCTGTAAGTGGGGTGGAGGTGGTGTCAGGGAGATTGGGGATGGCAACCCCCTTGCCTTGCCACCTGCTGACCCCCCACTGCTCCCCTTTGCAGGGTGAAATGGGGCCCCCAGGGTTCCCTGGGATGCCAGGGGAGCCGGGCCTGAAGGGGGAGAAGGTGAGTGCCAGTGTTGCCCCCCTTCCTCTCATCCCCAGCTCAGCTGCACCCCCAAACTGCACTCTCTCTTATATGCCAGGGTGAGCCAGGCGTCGGGCCGAGGGGACCCCCTGGACCACCTGGCCCTCCAGGACCACCGGGACCCTCCTCCAAGAATGATAAGCTGGTGAGTGCCCCCTGGGACACAGGGATTTGAGGGATGGTGGGTCCATCAAGCCATAGAGGTGCGGAGTGCTGCCACCGGCCCCTGGGCGAGCCCCAGTGCCACCAGGTGCCCTGACATCCCCCTTGTGCTTCTCCCCCAGACCTTCATTGACATGGAGGGCTCTGGCTTCGGTGGTGACCTGGAGAGCCTGCGGGTGAGTGGGGGTGAGTGCCTGTCTTGACAAATGGGAGTGGGGGGACACCCTCAGCCATGGCCCCCTATGTCTCTTTTAGGGTCCACGAGGGCCACCTGGTCCCCCAGGGCCACCTGGCGTGCCTGGTTTGCCAGGGGAGCCAGGACGTTTTGGGATGAACTGCACAGACCTGCCAGGACCACCTGGGCTGCCGGGCAGGGACAGGATCCCCGGGCCTCCAGGGCCAGTGGTAGGTCTGTGGGGTGGCCAAGGAGACCCATCCCAGGGCCACTCTGTGGCAGTGGAGGACTTGGTGCCCACCAGCCCTATGGGGGTTTCCTGTGCTGGAACCAACTCCTGGGATCTTACAGGGTCCTCCAGGAAGAGATGGGGAGGTTGGGCAGCCGGGGCCCAAAGGAGAGAAGGTGAGTGGCAGGTTGGCTCTGTCCCATGTGTCCCAGGAGCATGTCACAGCTGTCCCACAGGGCATCTGGCACCCCTGGCACATCTCCGGGAAGCCCCAGTTCCTGGGCTGGGGAGCACCATTCTGCTCCTGCCTGGAGCTGGGCAGCTTCTTCACAGCCTCTTCTCCCTCCTTCTTCCCAGGGCGATGTGGGTGACCTTGGCCTCCCTGGCCTACCAGGACCCAAGGTACTGTGCCTGGGGTGGGTTTTTTTGGGGTTCTCCATTGCAGACTGGAGGCAGGGATGTTGTCTGGGGGAGCCATCTTGCACAGGAATGGGAAGGGGGGTGCTGCTATTTGTGTTCCTCCCAGATCAGGGCCACATCTCAAAGGTGCATGGAGCTGCTGACCCCACAAAGGATGCTCACCAGGCACCTGCTACCCTGCCTTGGCTTTGCTCCAGGCATTGCCACATCAGGAAGTGGGCAGGAAAACCAAGGGGGGGTGTTTCAAGACACAGAGGAGACTTTGCTTGGGGGGTGCCCACACCCCACTGGAAAATACCCCATCATCTGTGCATGACTCTCTCCTGTCTGCTTGCTCCAGCTTCTTTCCACCCTGCATCCTCAAAGGTGGAAGTTAAGGCTTGCTGGGAGCCCCTTAGAGTTGGGATGCTGCCCCTTGTGATGACCATCTACTGCAGCCTGAGCTGGGGGCAAAAACCTCAAAAATAAAGGTTTCTTAACCTTAATTCCAACTTTCTGCACTTCTGCAGCACCCAGAGGGCAGATGGGGTGGCAGGGGGTGTAAGGTCCAATCCTGTTGCTTCTAGACCCATTGCAATCCCAGGAATGCCTGCAAGCATTCCTTTATGGCACTTAGCTCTGCTGCAGCACTGGACCCAGCCCCACGTTCAAAAACATTTCCATGTTATGATTTTAGACGAGCCTCTGGTGGCCACTGAGGACATTACATGGGGAGCTGGTGGGATGAAGGGTGCCCAAGCTGGGCAATGCCCCTAGGCATGGGGAACATCAGGAAGATCATTCTTGTCCTGTCCCAGAGGGGATTTGTGAGGGCATGCTCTGCCTCCTGTTGGCAGGCTCCAGGCAGTGACCACTGCCACCTTCCACCTGTCCCCTTCTTGTCTCCTTTGCAGGGCAACAAAGGAGAAATGGGACCAGCAGGACCCCCAGGAGAAATGGGCTTAGCTGGCCTTCCTGGGCCCATCGGACCCCAAGGGCAGCCAGGGCCCCCTGGCCCCCCAGGACCACCAGGGCCAGGCTACGAGGCTGGATTTGTGAGTGGTCATTGCAGTGATGGGATGGGATGAGCTGGAGCCAGGGACAGACACAGCTCAGCCCCTTCTCCCTGCATTTAGGGTGACATGGAGGGCTCAGGGCTGTCATTCACCCCTGGACCACCTGGGCCTGAAGGACCACAGGTAGGGCCGTTCCTGCCCTTTCCCTCCTCTCCATCCTGGGCTCCCTGCGGTATTCCCGGCCATCATGTCCCCTGCCATCACCCAGTGCTCATGGTCCCCTTGTTGCTTGCAGGGTCTGCCGGGACTGCCGGGGGTGAAGGTGAGGAACCCTTCCAACATGCTCCTGTTCCTGTGAGGAACCCTTCCAACAGGCTCCATCCATGTAGGATGCCTGCAGGCAGCCTGTAGGGATGCCTCTGACACCTCTTTCCTTGCAGGGAGAGGTCGGCAGCCCTGGACAGCCTGGCTTGCCAGGACCAAAGGTAGGAGCACTGGGAGATTGGGATGGCTTTGTGCCAGCACCTAGGTGTGCAGGGCAGTGGGCAAGAGCCCTGTGCTCCATGACCTGGGACTGCATCCCACCCTTTACTGCTCCCATTGCAGGGAGATGCTGGCATGCCTGGCATGGATGGCCGTCCTGGCCTGGAGGGCTTCCCTGGACCACAGGTAGGAGCCTCAGCCCCCAGTTCAAGAAGACCCCCCTCCCACTCCAGGCAGGGCACCCTTGATAGCAGCAGCTCCATCCGCAACAGCCAAAATTCCCCCTCCCTGCTGTGGGACTTGGTTCATCGCATGTCAGGGGTGCCCACACTCCCTAGGATCCTGTCACCCCCCACCTCATTGCCCCACTGACCACCACCTCCACCCAAAATCATTGCAGCTTGGCTCATTGCCTGGAGCTGGAGGCAGAGGTGGGGTTGCCTGAAGGATTTTTTGAGCCAGAGGTGGGAGGGGGTCTGCACTGGTGAGCCAGAGTCCATCTCCATTTGGTGCTCCTCCTGCTCCTCTTTCCAGGGACCCAAAGGTGACAAAGGCAGCACCGGTGAGAAGGTAGGTGCCACCAAGCTGGGGATGGGGACCAGCCACGAATGGCCCTGGGCTAATGGCTTGTGTTTTTCAGGGAGAGGGAGGCAAAGATGGAGTGGGACTGCCTGGCCCCCCTGGCCCACCTGGTCCCCCTGGACAGGTCATCAGTGTCTCCAGTGAAGATGTAAGTGGTGGCACCTGGCTTCAGCAAAGGGCAGGGGAAGGGCATCACGAGGGAGCCATCATGAGGGAGACCTCGCCAGCAGCTCTGTCCCTTAGAGCCAAGATCAGGGGGAAAAACCTCATTTTGTCTCTTTTTGCAGAAGTCTTTGGTGGCTTTTCCTGGTCCAGAGGTAGGTGCCCTTCTTCCACCTGTGGCCACCCCTCAGCAGTGCCAGGAGGGCAACTTGTTTTTAGAAAGAGGGGGTTTGCTCTTAGGATCATCTCTGCTTCTCTCTGCAGGGCAGACCAGGCCATGCTGGCTTCCCGGTAAGTTGGTGACACATCTGGGGACCACGGGGTGGCCCTGGTGACAGCTGTGGTTGCCAGTCCTGCTGTTCTTTGCTGCAGAGTGGTGGTGGTGATGGAGGGGGAGTTTGGGGCCTGCCTTTGGTGGGTTTGGAATGACATGGACTCTGTGTCCTTTCTTCAGGGTCTGGTGGGACCGAAAGGAGATCAGGGGTCAACTGGTCCCCAGGGTGCCCCAGGGTTGAAGGTATTTACTCCAGACCACCTGCACCTCATGGAGTGGTCACATTCCTGGTCCCCCATTCTACCTGGCCACCAGGTGACACCAGCTCTGTCATGAGAGGGAGCCTGGTCCCTCCATGTCCCCTCCCACCTCCCCTTCTCTTGCAGGGAGAGAAGGGGGAGCCTGGTGTCATCATCAGCCCTGATGGGACTGTGGTCACTGCCAAGGTGAAAGGAGAAAAGGTGGGTTCCTGGCAGGAATGGGGAGCACATCCCCATCGGACAGGTGCCAGGTGTTCCCAGTGGTGATGCCTTTCCCTTTTCATTGCTTGCAGGGGGAGCCAGGGCTGCAAGGCCCAATGGGACCATCGGTAAGTCACCATCACCTTCCTCCTCCTTGTGTCCCACGGGGAGGGATGGGAATGATCCTAGGCAGAGGTAGTGCTCCCATACTGAGCATCCCTCACCCTCATCTTCTCTCCCTTCCAGGGTCCCCCGGGACGAGCAGGGATGAAGGGAGAGATCGGCTTTCCGGGCAGACCCGTAAGACCTGCTCCAAGTTTGTTTGTGTCCATCACCTCCACCATGTCCCCCTCCCTGTCAGCACATCCTGCACCCACTGAGCCCCACACCCTGCCATGTCCCTGAGGGATGGGGCGGTGCTGGGGTGTCAGAGGTGACTCTGGAGCACCAGATGTGACACCAGGGGCTGGCAGGGGGACAGGGACGAGGCTCATTGTGCTACTCATCCACAGGGACGTCCCGGCATGAACGGGCTGAAGGGTGAGAAGGGTGACCCCACAGACGTGCTGGGCTTGCGGGTGAGTACTGCTGTGACCCCCAGCTGCTGGCCCTGCAGGGCGGGGCACACACCCCGAGGGGCTCCCCAAGGACCCCAATCCCTTAGGCAAAGGGCACGTCTCCTTCTCTCAGGGGCTGGTTGTCCCCCTCCATGGTGGGGAGTGTCCGCTTTGCAGGACTTTGACAAATCTTCTCGCCCCCCATAGGGTCCCCCAGGCCCCCCAGGACCCCCTGGACCCCCTGGGCCACCTGGCAGCATAGTCTACGACAATGGCAATGTGAGTATCACCACAGTCACCATGACGGACAAGCTGGTGACTGGGCCCCCAGTGTCCCCTGCCTGCCTGGAGGGCACTGAGAATGCTCTGGTGACATCCTGGCTGGGGCTGACATGTGGGACTGTCACCAGCATTGGGGAGGGGGGGGGGCACCGAGGATGCTGCTGTCTCTGCAGCCACTTCGTTTGCATCTCCACAGACCTTCAGTGACTCCAGCCACCCGGCATTCCCTGGTAAGGAGGTGTCCCTCTTGCAGCCCCCTCTAGGCATTTTGAGGAACCTTGGCAAAGCAGGCCTCAGGGGAAACCCCCTCCCTTCCTTAGGGCTGCAGCTCTGAGATGGCATCTCTGCTGCTCCCCACAGGTTTCCACCAGTTCTCAGGACAAAAGGGAGAGAAAGGTGACACTGGACCCCCAGGACCCCCAGGTAGGTGATGTGTGCCTGCTGGCAGAGGCAGGCAGGGGGTGGCTCATGTCTGTCCTGGCTCCTCTCCCCTCCTCTCCCTCTCTCCACAGGCCAGTTCCCCTATGATGCAAGAGACTTCGGTACCAGCCTGCGGGTAAGCCCTTTGCACACAGGCAGCTGAACGCAGCATCACTTGGGGTACCCAGTGCATCCCAGCTGCTCACCCTAAGGCTGTGCCATCCCACAGGGTGACAAGGGAGATGCAGGTTCCAAGGGTGAGAAGGGAGAGCCAGGCAGCACCCCACTCTACAGTCCTGGAGTCTCTGGACTTCCAGGGCCTCCAGGGCCCCAGGGATACCCTGGGCTGCCGGTGAGTACCTCATAGGGTGGAGAGTGAAGGGGGTCGCAGTGAGGGGTGGCATCCCTGGGGACTTTGCTCCAACAGATACTCTCTCACACTGCTTAGGGTCCCAAGGGGGACAGTATTGTTGGGCCACCAGGCCCTCCAGGACCTCAGGGTCCCCCTGGTATCGGATATGAGGGGCGGCAGGGCCCCCCTGGCCCTCCTGGTCCGCCTGGGCCACCCTCCTTCCCAGGTCCCCACAGACAAGGTGAGTACCTGCTCTACTGCATTCCACCCTGCAGCCCCACATCCCTCCCTGCCACCCCTAGCATTCCTGCTTGTATCCCATGCATCCCTCCTTGCAGCTCTGCATTCCTCCCTGTGCTGCACATCTCTCCATGTCACCCTCCTTCTCCCACAGCTGTCAGCATCCCTGGACCCCCGGGACCACCAGGACCCCCTGGACCACCAGGCACTAGTGGGATGTCCTTGGGGGTGAGTCAGGGTTCTGGGCAGGGGTTGCCCATGGTGCAGGCAGCCGATCCCTGAGCCCTGCCCTGGCCTGTGCCCACAGCTCCAGGCCATGCCCACATACCAGGCGATGCTGAGTGCTGCGCACGAGCTGCCTGAGGGCAGCCTTGTCTTCCTGACGGACCGGCAGGAACTCCACATCCGCCTGCGCGGGGGCTTCCGCAGGGTGCTGGTGAGTGGGGGGGGGCAGGAGGGCACCCTGGCTGGGGCTGCACTGCCTGGCTTGAGGGGAGCGTGGAC
The DNA here is from genome assembly GCF_026979565.1 of Vidua chalybeata. Classification (NCBI taxonomy): domain Eukaryota; kingdom Metazoa; phylum Chordata; class Aves; order Passeriformes; family Viduidae; genus Vidua; species Vidua chalybeata. The sequence goes on from NC_071536.1 coordinate 670,702, forward strand.
AGCGCCGCCCCGGGGGCTCGGTGGTGACTCTTGGTGATGCTTGGGGTCCCCCCACCCGTGCGCGAGGAAGAGGAGAGGGGGGCAGCTGGGATCTGATGTGCCATGCCTTTGCAGCTGGAGGAGCACAACCTGATCCCCAGTTCAGCTCTGGTGAGTCCTCTGTTTCCTGTGCACATCCTCATCCCTATCCTCCTTCCCAATCCCATTCCTATCCTCCACCCTCATCTATCTTCATCCCATCCACAACTATCTCTATATATCAACAATCAACTTCATTCCCTTTTCCATTCATCCCCAACCATATCAATGCCCATCCCCAACCATCTCCATCCCCATTCCCATCTCCATCCAACCACAACCATCTCCACCCATCCCCAACATTCTCCATGCCCATCCCCACCTGGGGCACCACGCCCCCCTTGCCTCATACCGAGTCCCCCTCCCCAGGACAACGAGGTGTATGACAAGCCGCCTACCCTCCACTACGCCGGCCCCCAGCCCCGCGGGCCCCTGCACCCGCTCCGCAACCATGTCCCCTCGGCCACCGCCCGTCCCTGGCGTGGGGACGAAGTGGTGGCCAACCAGCACCGCCTGCCTGAGCAGCCCCTGCTCCACCACCAGCACGAACTCATCAATGGGTACTACATTCACCGCCGGCCAGATCCCGCCCCTGTGGCTGCCCATGTGCACCAGGACTTCCAGCCTGCTGTGAGTGCCACATGCCAGCTGAGGGGAGCTGATGGTGGTGGCCAAAGCCGTGTCCCTCAAGCCCCGTTGTCCCCTCTTGGCAGCTTCACCTGGTGGCCCTGAACACCCCGCTGAGTGGTGGCATGCGTGGCATCCGGGGCGCTGATTTCCAGTGCTTCCAGCAAGCCCGGCAGGTTGGGCTGGCTGGCACCTTCCGTGCCTTCCTGTCCTCGCGCCTGCAGGATCTCTACAGCATTGTGCGTCGGGCCGACCGTGCCACCGTCCCCATTGTCAACCTCCGGGTATGCATATCTCCATCCCCTTCTCAACACTCTCTGAGCTCTGATGGACCACAGAATAGGATCACAGAGTCATTATGGTTGGAAAAGATCTCTTTAAGATCAGCAAGTCCAACTATTAACCCAGCAGCACCAAGGTCTGGGATGCAGAGCATAGCAAAGCTCCCATCCATCATGAAGCATGCCCTTCCCAGAGGCTGCTAGGGCTTCTGGGCTGCTCTTGGGGTGCTGCAGGCAGGGCTAAACCCCCTCTTCCTCCATTTTCCCACCCTTCCCACCAGGATGAAGTGCTCTTCAATAACTGGGAAGCCCTTTTCATGGGCAGTGGGGCCCCGCTGAGAACTGGCGCCCGCATCCTCTCCTTTGACGGCCGGGATGTCCTACGGGACGCAGGATGGTAAGTGCAGGATTGAGCGATGAGGAAATGGGGTTTGGAGCATGGCAGGGCAGCAGCAGCCCTCCACCTTTCACCCTTCCAGGCCGCAGAAGAGTGTCTGGCACGGCTCGGATGCCAAGGGTCGGCGCCTGCCTGAGAGCTACTGCGAGACATGGCGGACCGAGGAGCGCGCAGTCATGGGCCAGGCTTCCTCTTTGGCCTCTGGAAAACTGCTGGAGCAGGCGGCCAGCAGCTGCCAGCACACCTTCATTGTCCTCTGCATCGAGAACAGCTTCATGACTGCCACCAAAAAGTGATACCTGCCCTGGCACCCCCGAGTACCCCCATGTTCCCGGGGAGGGTTGAGCAAGCCTGCACCCCAGCACCCCTGGGCCCCTCAGCCCCCTCCACGCGCCCACTCTTGCCCCGCAGGATTTCCTTCTCCTGCAGACCTGAAGCCAAAGAGTATTGCCATGGCCCCTGCCCTGGGTTGGCAGGGGCTCAGGTCCCACCCGGGGCAGGGCAGCCATGGGCTGGTGGCCTTCCTCCTCCTCCTCCTCCTCCTCTTCTAACTCCTAATATTTAACCACTTCAGCTTGTTCCCCTCCCTGCTTGGATGCTCTTTTTGGGATGGCTGTGTGGGAGGATGCTCGGCAGGGAGATTTCAGTGCTGCCATGTGGACTGTTCCCTGCAAAAGCCTGTGGGGCCTCTCTCACCAGCTCCCCAGCCCCACACTGTCCTTACCAGGAGCTTGGGGTTGGACCCAGATCCCTGCTGCTGAGGCCACAGGGTCTTCTCCAGCCAAGACACCAGCACCCCACCCAAGGGACTGTCCTGTGGTGATGCTGGGGCTCTCTCAGATGGTCTCCATCCTCTCCAGGTAAGGACCATCCCATCATCATTCTCACTTCCACCTCCCATCCAGCAGAGCTCTGATGGGGGTCTGGTCTCCTCCATCCCATCCATGCACCCTGGGGGACCCCGGCTGTGCCCCCACCGCCCAGTTACAGCCACAGCCAGCCCAGTACAGGTACTGGGGTGACAGGGTGGCCCCAAGGCGCGGCCAGCTGTGCCCCTGGCACGTGTTTGTGTGTTTGTGTGTGTGTGTGTGTGTGTGTGTGTGTGTGTGTGTGTTGAGCACTTGTGGTACCAAGGGCAGGCACTGCCATCCCCCCCTCCACATGCCACCTTCTTGGGCTTGAATGGTGAAGGCACAGCAAACCTGGTTGGAATTGGTGGGGGCAAATCCAAGGTGCTAAATAAAAAACCAAAAAAAAAAAAAGAAAAGAAAAAAGAAATTTGTAACTAGCTTTTTTTGTTATTGTATGGAAATTATTACCATAAAAGCTGTGCGAGTCACACGGTCTCTATTTCTTACAGTCTACTGTATTTTGTGTAATTAATGCAATTTAAAGCGTGTGGATCTTTATATTATTTTTTTGTCATCAGTTGTGTCCTATAAACCATTTTCTAAAGGCACTGAATAAAGAAACATTCTCTTGTAGCCTGGCTCCGTGCCATGATGGGGATGCAGCGGGATGGGGTCCTCATCCATACCCCTGTATGACACACGGTGGTGGCACCATGGGAATCCTGCTCCTACTTTACGCGTGGGGGACAGGGAAGGGGCACAGCTCTGTCCTCACAGAGCAGAAAACACATCCCAACGGTTACATCCTCGACAAAACAGCACCCAGGACCAGCAGTGGGACGACACCAAGCACATGGTGGCAATGACAACGCTCACTTCAGGAGCCAAGAGCCGGCCACAGTGTCGTGGTGCCAGCGCTCAGGCTTGCACGGTGCCCGCCTCCGGACTTTTCTCCTGTGCTGGAATTTCCACTGGGAGCTGGCACAGCTCCTTGGCCAAGGCCAGCTCCACTGGCTGCCTGCGGTGGCTGTACTGGACACCCACTCTGATGGCCGCCAGCAGGTAGACCACAGCCAGCAGGGTGAAGTAGCCAAAATATACATAAAACTGCAAAAGAGGAGAGAGGGGAGAACAGCACTTGGAGCCCTCCCTTCATCCCGCACCATTCAGGGACCACCTCCATCCTAGGTGCAACCCCATCCCTACCTGGGGATGCACAGATAAGCCCAAGCCCCTCTTGTCAGCCACGATGATGGTGATGACGGTCTTCAGCACAGTAGCAAAGAAGGTGTTGATCCCGAAGACCAGAGCACAGAGCTCTTTGGAGAGGGAGGTAGCAATCTGGAAACTGGGAAAAATGGGAATACTGGTGAACCCCTGGCATCAACCCAGCTGCCGGGGTGGGAGTGGGTCCCCAGCAGCACCACACACATGGCAATGGGCACCAGGAACTGGTGGGAACCACGGAAGAGGATGTAGGCAGCATAGCACAGCCAGATGTTGGTGGTGGAGTTCATGAGCAGAAGCAGTCCTGCCTGGAATGCTGTAACCACTCCAATCACCAGCTCTGACCACAGCGTCCAGCGGATCTTCACATAGCCAGCAGCGATGGAGGCGACAGCTCCTGGGGAGGGATGAAGGATGCTGTGAGTACCTCAAGGATCCCCTGCCCTACCTAGGCTGGGACCCAGCCCAGTGACTATCACGTCATCCCCAGTGCCAAACCACCAAAAATACCGTAAGGACCACCATTCCCAAGGGATGTAGCAGGACAGCAGTGACCCCCTGCCTCTTTGGTGTCCCCATAGGAGGCAGCAGAATGTGAGTGTCCCCCCACACCCCCAGTGTTCCCATCCCAGGCGAGTTACCCAGCAGGGTGGAGGCAGCATCAACGCCTCCATTGTACACGCGGCGGTTGTCCATGGTGTAAGAGATCTCGTTCCAGAGGATGTGAGCATAGTACAGCATCAGGTAGTACCCAGCTGAGTTAAAGACCCACCACAGGGACCAGAGACGGAGCTGGGGCTGACTGGCCAGCGCTCCCAGCTCCTGCAGCATACGGCACAGCACCATGTCCCGCCAGCCCCGTGTCCCCTCGCCGCTGTCCCTCCCAGCCATCCTGTCCAGCTCAGTGGGCACAGTGGCGTCACTGGCCCCTCCGGGCCGGTTGAAGAAGAGGCTGCGTCGGGGCCGCTCAAGGAAGAGGGTGAGGATGAGGCCAAAGCTGACAAAGCCCAAGGAGACGTAGTTGAGGGTGAGGAAGGAGACACCACCCAAGGTGACGGAGAGCTGGCCCAACACGGAGCTGGTGAAAACCCCCAGGAGCACAGCAGAGCGGGAATAACTAGCCATCCGCTGGTAGCGGGACGGTGTGACCAGGGAGAAGATGTAGGAGGAGTAGGCGATGCGGGCAGCCATGGTGATGCTGTAGAAGAACTCCATCAGCTGCATAGCCAGGACAGAAGTGCCCAGCACCAGCAGCAGCCAGATGGAGATGTGGCTCAGGCTCTGCAGCACCAGCACGGGCTTGTAGCACAGGTAGTCTGTCAGCAGGAAGATGGGCACCAGCATGGCCATGTAGGAGTAGGACAGCACCGGCGTGATCACATTGGTCACCTGCCATGAGGGCAAGGAGGGGCTGAGCGCTGGGCACATCCCTGGGGATGCCCGCCAACCTGCAGATGGTGTGGGCACTGGCTGCTGACCCCCATGGCAGGACCTCCTGGGGAGGAATGTGACCAGCAGCATGCTCGGCTGGGGGTCTGGCTGAGCCTCGGCCCCTTCCCATGCTAGGAATGCAGCGTTCCCACAGGTGCAGCAGCTGGCTGGGATCGAGGCCAGCATCCCTTGGTTGGGAGATGATGACATTGTGGCTCTTCCTTGACTAACCCCATCCTTGCCAGTGGCCTGGCAGTGCACTGTGCCATCATGGAAGTCTCCCCAGTGGTAGACTCCTCCCAGCCCAGCATCCTCCCACAGACTGCTAAGGTGGGCAGGGGTCACACACTGTCCCCAGAATCAGTTGCCAGCCTGGGCACGAGGTCTTATGCCAGGGCAAGTTGAGCCTGGGACTCAGGGGACAGGGTGACCTCACAGTCAAGTGAGACAAGACCCCACAACACACCACCTCCACTCCCCAGAAAGCACCACCACAAGTCACCACATGCTGCCATGCCCAGGACATGACACCCCTGTGCACCCCAGAAGCACTGAGGGATGCTCTGGACAGCCCCAGGATGGTGACCATGGCCATAAAAGGGGACACCAGGGTGGAGGACCAGATGCCCACAGCTTACCTCTGCCTTTGTGAAGTTCTTGTCGGCCCCCAGCAGATAGGGGGTGATGAAGCTCTCCCCGGGCCGGATCTGTGTCATGAAGCCATAGAAGCAGAGGTAGAAGACTTGTAGCTTCCAGCGCTGGTCTGGCACCATCTCCGACGCTGGCTTTTTGGTACCATCATTCTTGGACATGGCTCTGCAGCAGGACAACGGCATTATCCCAGGAGCCATTAGCTACACAGGCTCTGCTGGACCATGCAGCCCCTCTTTGTCCACAGGCGCTCTCGGACGCATGGAAAACCAGGGTGCTGCAGTTTCTGTGGAAAAAGCAGCATTTGGCACAGGCTCAAAATTCCTCCAGAATCACAAGACAAATAAATACCACTACCTTCTCCCCAGGAGATGTTCTGGGAAGAAGAAAAGCAGCCATGCATCTTGCTGTGCAGAAGCAGGGGAGGTCATTTCAGGAGGCATTCGTACATCACGTGCATCCGGAGCCTGGATGCATGGAGCATCTGGATCCACAGTGGGGCATCCTCAGCTCCCACCACCTCCTTTTCCTCCCATTTAAGACTCAGTGGGGTTTTGCTGATTCCTGGAACAACACTTCCTTCTGAGCTGCAGAGGCAGAGGGATCCAGATGCCCTGCACCAGGGGATGCTCCAGAGGGGATGGCACAGGAATGTGCTGGCTGTTGGAAATGAGTTAATGTGCACACCGGGCATGGAGCCACTCCTGTTACTCAGTAGCTGTGTGGCTGGCAGGACTTCAGCTGAGCCGCTTGCCTCTTCCCAGTGGGACACAATGCCCGGCCTGGGGAGAATGCAAAATGCCACAAGATTCATGGTCCAGAGGGGGATTAAAAGCTCAGATCCTGAGGTTTGGCTGCAGGAAAGCTGGCAGTGCCAAGAGACCCGATTAGCAGTCATGGGATGAGGGCAGGAGAAGGCCTGGACTGGTGTCCTCCCAGCACACCCCACTCCCACAGGCTGTCACCAAGGTGACTTTTCATGCCATATGATTCCTCGTATGCCAATACATGCCACGGGAGCAAGGATTAGAAACCTGATTACCCTGATAACCACAGAACAACTAATCACAGTCATTAAAAAGTAAGTTCATAGTCCCAGTCTGTGTCCCAGTGGATCCTGCATGGTGAAATTAGGGGACAATCCCCTCTCTTCTGCCAGATAACACAGGATAAACAGGGACATGAGCCAGCACTGGTGGTGGCAGAGGAAAGCTGGTGGTAACCTGAACCTACAGGAAGCCAAGTGTTCATTTGCCCCAGTGAGGACCCACCGCTCCAGCAGCATTCCCATGGGATTTCAGCACTGGTGCCTGAGTGTCACCAAAACACTCATGTGCCAGAGCTCATGGCTGGGCAAACAGCCCCCACCTCCTAAACAGATCCCTGAGGATCAAAGCAGGCACTTGCACACTCGTTGCCCAGCGAACCTGTCCAGCAGTGGCTGGAGCACTGGCCCCTGCTGTGGCAGGAAGGATAAGGGGCAAGGAGCAAGGGGTAACCCCCGCCAAACACCCATCCCAGCACCGTGCCAGGATTACTGCCAGCTGTGAGTGCCTGCACTCTGCTCCATTGCTTTCTTGTCCCCAGGCTGGGCTGTGGATATCACCTGTAGCAGCCGCTTGCCTCCACGTGCACCACAACCCCTATGGGATGTTTGCTACTCTCTGCTCCCCATTCCTGCCCTGTCCATGCAGGAGGGATACACACATGCATCCCTGACCCACAGAAAACCATCCACATGAAATCTAGGATGCAGCTCCACAGAGCTGCTGCATTTCCAGGAGCACTGGCTCCTAACTCCCAGCATGTGTGTCCCCACACACTAAGGGACTCCAGACCAGAACCTATCTGGCTGCACTCAATCCCCCTTCTCCAGAACATCCCTGGAGCTACTCTTCTTGAGGTGAGCGGGCACGAGTCCCAGGGAATGCTCCACCCTCTGTCCCTGGTTCAAGCCAGGGAGTGGAGGGAAGAGGAAGAAGGAGAAGAGAGAGGGAGGGAGAGGGAGCATAGCCGGTCTGCTATCACTGTGTGAACCTGTTTGTCACCGAGTTATCTGGGTGTGACCTTGACATGGATCACTGTCACACCACACACTGCTGTCAGCCTAGGGTCACAGGTGACACAGGTGGCTGAGCTCAGGCTAAGCTGCCTGCAGAGCCATGGCTACCGTGGTCCAGAGGGGACAGCCCTGGGGGTGGGCGTGATGCCCTCCCCCCAGCTGTGTGTCGGTGACATACAAGTGACATTGCCAAGGCACCACGTGTTTTGTGCAGAGCTGCCACGCAGAATGGGGCGCGCGAATCCCTGGGGTACTGTGAAATAGAAAGCTGTGTTTCGTGTCAGGTAAATAAAGGCAACCTGTGTAGTTGTGGTTATGAAATGTGTGGAACATGGCCATGGGACGGCTATAAAGATGAGTTCTAATAAACAACCGAGGAAAGCACAGAAGAAGGCTTTTGAACCAATCTTTTGTTTGTAAATAACAATTATAAGTCTTAAGCTGTTTTGCAATAAGAACTTTTGAATTATAACTTTAGAATGTTGCTTAGTATTAAGGTTTTAAACTGTAGCTTCAGAATGTATAAGTCTTAAGTTGTTTCATAATAAGAACTTTTGAATTATGACTTTAGAATGTTGCTTAGCACTAAGGATTTTAAACTGTAGCCTTAGAATGTATAAAGGATTTAAACAGAAAGGGAAGTGACCCTATCCCAAGCTCCTGGAGAAGGAAGATGGACATCAAGGTTGCTGATTAATGATTTCGAAAAGGGAAGCTGGACATCACTACCATAGATTAATGATCCCAGGAAATAGAAGCTGGACCCCACCATCTGGACACACATCCTGGGATGTACACAATAGGGTATAGAAATTGGAAAAGAACCATCATAGATTTATGATCCTGGAGTATAGAATTGTGACATTAAAAGGTAGAATTGGAAACTGCCGAAAGCTTGCATAAAAAATGGGAAATAGAAACTACTGGGAAAAGCTTACGAATATGCATGAATATGATCAATAAATACCAGCAAGCCCAAGAACCGGTGTGCAGTCGGAGGGGAAAACCCCCGCCACGGCATCCAACGCTGTCTTTGCTCATACGCTACCATATTAATTAATAAAGTGAATTGTTGCTTGACATATTGGCTGGGTCAAGCGTCTCATTTCTAACAGTACCTTCCCTAAAACAAGGGCTGGGAAGCTGCTGAAAATGCACCCTCGCCCATCGTACGGGCACCTCTCTGCCTCCCACCGCCCAGCACCAAGGGATGGGCACTGCGCGGTGGTGTGGGGTGCACTTGGCAAAGGAGGGTGTTTGGGGTACGCGGCACCTGCTCACCCTGAAACAGGGGCGGGGGAAACAACACAGCACCCGGGGGAAACAACACTGCCGGCATCCCAGGGACCCCACCGGCCGCGTCCCTGCCCCGGCGACACGCGCACCCTGCACCCCGTACCTGGTGGGCGGCGGGCATGGGCACTGCGGGCCGCGGCAAGGCGGAGATCCGGGGCTCCCCGCTGCCACCCGAGCCCGATCGGCGGCGAGCCTGGGACAGCGACAGCAGTAGCAGCAGGAGGAGGAGGAGGAGGAGGGTGCGGGTGTACCTCGGGAAATGTAGTCGCGCTCCACGTGTGGGGCGGCGCGGAGACTACAAACCCCACAGTGCAGCGGGAAGGAGGAAGGGGAGGAGGAGGAGGAACAGGAAAAACTCCGCCAGGCCAGGACAGAGCTGCGCCGGCACCTCTGCCCCATATAGGGACAAATCCCCCTCCGAAAGCATCGGCAGGGCGTGAAGGACTCCCTTTTCCACTGCCCTCAGACGGAGTCAGCTCCTTGCCCATCTGCCGTGGCCTCTGGGCTGCGGGCCCTGGGGGACGCTGCCCCTGCCTTGGCTCCCTCCTCTGATTTATGATACCCATGGCTGCTTGGATTTATTTCTGCACCCCGTTTTATCCTGGGGGTGGATTTGTTCCAGTCTGCTCTGTGCTGTATCCCAAAGGGTCCTGAGCAGTTCCCCCCTGTGCTCCAAGCAGAGCTCCCGAAACTTCTCATCCCCTCGTCCAGCCTGGAAGCAACCACCGAGAGTTGCTTATGGGGTGAGTCCGGCCATCAGGACCTGGAGGGGCTGAATCACGGCCGTGCACTTCTCCCGGAGGGAAGAGCATCCCTAGAGGAGGTGGAGCCCCCCGAAAATCGGGTCTCGGAGCTGGTGCCCCATCTCCCGGGAGATGACGCATCTTCCGAGCGCATCTTCTCTCCCCGCCTTTCCTCCCCCTTTCCCAGCGCTCACCCTGCCAGAAGCAAATGAAAGCTGACAGGGCTCGGCTATTCCGCTGAAATATTTATATCTTCCCGCCTGGAAGTGCGGCAGCAGGATCCCAGACGTCCGGGGACTGTCTCACACACACACACACACACACACACACTCATAATATACCCGTCCCACCCAAGCAGGGCCAGGCAGCCCTCGATATTCCAACCCAGAAGCTTCCAGCCCTACTGAGCCCCCCAGGTGGTCCTGGTGAGGATGGCCAGACCACAGCAGACGTGTCCGCCAGCTCCCTGTCTCCACCCTGTCCCTCCCGCGGGCAAGTGGGACCTGTGTGTCCATCCCTGATGGCCAGGATGGTGGCAGGGTTAGGTCCCTCCCTTAAACGCAGCCGGGTGCGGCTGCAGGAGCTCCGCAGGGTGTGGGTCCGGGGCGATGTTGGGCACCGGGGCAATGCCAGCATCCTGGGGCAGAGTCATCCTGGAGCAGAGTCACCGTAGGCGGTGTCGCCTGGGACTGGCCCCAGCCACCACAGGGCAGGGGCAGGGATTGGGTAGGGGCAGAGCTGGTTTAGGGCAGGAGCAGGGGCTGTAGTAGGGCGAGGGCAGTGAAGGGGCGGGGACAGGAGTAGGGACTGAGTAGGGGGAAAAGTAGGGACTAGGGAGCTGGGACGGAAGGAGCCGGTTTAGGAGCAGGAACAGAGGCAGGGGCTGCATTAGGGAGAGGGCAATGACGGGGCGGAGGCCGGAGTAGAGGCTGAGTAGGGGGAAGAGCAGGGCAGGGGAGGAGCAGGTACAGGGGCTGCGGCAGGGGCCGAATTAGGGAGAGGGCAGTGGAGGGGCTGAGGAAGGAGCGGGGGCTAGAGGAGGAGTTGGGGCAGGGGAGGAGCAGGTTTAGAGGCAGAAACAGGGGCAGGGACTGGGTCTGGGACGGGAAGGGACGGGACAGGGGCAGGAAGTCGTGGGGCCGGGCAGAGCCGGCGGGTGGCGGGCAGAGCTGGGCTCTCCCTGAGTCAGCCCTACCCTCCCCCGTCCTGCCCCAGCCGTCCCTCGGTCCGTCCGTCCGGACACAGGTAGGACTTTGCCTTCTCTGAGGGGTGTGTTCTGGGCGTGGGGGGCCCGGGACCTGGAGCGGGGAAGGAGGGTCCCCGTGCTGGGACGCGGATGGGTGTGGTGGCGGCAACAACGGGGCTAGGCGGCTCCCTGTGCGCCAGCGCTCCGGGGAGCGGAGGGCGTGCACCCACCGACCTTGTCCCCGTGTCCCCCGCGTCCCCAGGAGGTGCCGCCGTGTGCTGCCACCTTCCCGGCTGGGCGGCTCATGCGAGGCTGCTGGGAGTTTTCGGTCCCTGGCTCCCAGTCTTGGGAGGCTCCCGGGCTCTGCTGAAACAATCCCAAAGTGCTGTCCCCGTTTGGGGATAAGTGGGGGTCCCCAAGGGGAACGGCTTTCCGACCCGCCCCCACTCGTTACTGCAGGGAGAAATGTGCATAGGGATGGGTGACGGCGGGGATGCTGCCTGACTTTGGGTGGGAATATCCCGAGGGGTCCCACGGTGTATTTCTGAGCCCTGGCTGCTGGTTTTTGGCTGTCAGCACCCATGGTGCCTTACGAGTGTTAGGCTGGTGGTCACTTATGAGCCCGTGCTCCAGGTGTGGTGGTCAGCAAGTGGTGCAAATGCAGCCTCAGTATCAGTAGTGGGGGGGAGAAAAGGGCTCCCAGGCCTCAAAACTTCCCGTGTAGCTGGGTAGATATCTCCTGGGAACCCATTTCCCCAGGCAGGACTTTTCTGTCCTTCCTCCAAAGTCAGAATCGTCATAGAATCACAGAATGATTTGGGTTGGAAGGGACCTTAGAGACCATCTAATTTTAACCCCCTGCCACAGTCAGGGCTGTCACCCACTCAGTCACTGAGCTGGTTCTTCAGCATGTGCCTCGAGGGAGCAGTGGGTGCCCTGCGCTGGGGTTGCTCCCCACTGGAGCCACCACCTCTCATCACACAGAGCGGGCTCAGGAGGGGTCAGTTTATTCAGCTCTGGTTCCTGGGGCAATGTTTATTGCCCACCTCCTTTCAGCAGGTCCTCCCAGGGTCTGAGTGAGACCCGTGCTGGGGAGGGGTCCATGCAGCAGCCTGGCCAGTGCAGCATCCTCCAGCGCGTGCTGCGCTGCAGATCCCTACCCCATGCAGATGCTGCATGGCTTCTTGGGAATCACTGCAGGGATTCCCCCCAGTCCTGCAGGCAGGGCAGGGCAGGGCAGATGAGGCAGCTCAGGGTGCCCCTGATGCTGGGGGTGTGGGGGAATGCCCACTGCTGTGGCACAGATCGGGTGTTCCAGGTTTTCCAGGCCTGGGCGGTTCATGCTGCCTATCCTTGGGAGAGCTGAGAGCTTTGGTGCATCGTGAGGGATGCAGTACAAGGGAGTGGGTGGTCCTGGTGGGAGACACAAGACACTGCATCCGGAGTCTGGGGTGAGCTCGCAGGGGCACAGGGATCCCCCAGGATAGAGGAGACGCTCAGCAGCCCCTGCTGCAGACTGTAAGGAAGCAAAATGGGAATGGAGAACCCTGGGGAAGGTGAAGAAGCCACTCAAAATCTCCATGACCTAATCCATGCTTTCAAGGAGCATTTGCATAGCGACCTGTGGGAAAATGTGAGAGAGGGAAATCCCTGTCTGAGCTCGCTTTAAATGCCCTGGGCAGGTCCATGCAGATACCAAAACACTGCCAGACTGCTGGGGTGGGTGAAGTGATGCTTGGGTCCACGGGTGTGGCAGGAGGCTCCAGCCCAGGTTAGTGGGTATCAATGTAACCCCAGCACCTTTCCCTTCTCTTTTTGATGGCTCCAGGAGAGGCTGGACTTGTTTTGGGGCCCTGTACAGCAAGGTTGCAGTGCAGCACCCACTCCTGGGTGGACCCTTCACTCCCAGTCCTGGACAAAGAGCATAATCCTCCATCTTCTTGCCCTGTCCCAGATCAGTGATGCTCATGCCCACTGCCACGGCCATGGTTTGAAGCTCCCACCTTTCCACACTGCAGGAATAGATCCATGGTCATCAGGTTGGCAGGAAAGCTGGGTGCTGGCACCTCTCTGCCTGCCTGCAGGGAGGAAAACCTCCTTTTAACACAAAAATTCCCACTTGTCCCCACAGGGCTCTTTTCTGTCAAGGAGGGAATACGGGATTCTCCAGCAGGCTAGTTCCCCCTATTTTGGGGAAAGCTCATCAAGTCTTGGCACACTAAACAATGAGGATCCCATCAGAGCTACGGATGGTTGGCGGGTTCCTAAGTGAAACAAGGAGTGCAGGAATCAAGACCCTTTCCCCCAAAGGAGTGGAAATAAAGAGCTTTATATTTTCCACCAGATTTTTTTTTGAGTTGTGTTTTCGCTTTGGTGGACTCCAAACATTGTCCTGTTTGCTGGGCAGGCTTTGTGGTGGGACATATGGAAGAGAAATGGCGTTCCCCATTTGGGGGGCCTGCGTTTCCAACCCCATTTGGACTGGCAGCAGCCCATCACTGGGGTCTCATGGCATGTCCCCCTCCCTGCCCTTGCCAGGGCAGTGTTGGCACCTGCTGGGTGCACACAGTGGGCAAACCCAGCACTGAGCAGAGGAGGAGAAAGGATCTGCATGGCAGGGCAGCCAGCCAGCTTCTGCCAGGAAAGGGTTAATGCTGGAGCTGCAGCTCTGGTATCTTGTTGCTGGCTACTTTTGGTAAAAGCTTTTTTGGCTCTGTTTCAAGGGCATCAGGCTGGAGGATGACTCATGCATCCCTGCCACCAAGGAGCAAACCCTCTTGTCCCTACTTTCCCAGCACAAGGTGATGAATTCCTGAAAATCCAAGTGGCCCAGAGGCCTCTGATCATGCCTTATAGGACTTTGGTCAGCTGGGCTGGGAAAAGCTGCATCTAGGACTTGCTTGTCCTGAGAGAATTATGGTGGTGACATCTCTCGCATGGGCTCAAACGCTTGCGTGGGTGTCCCCAGGATGGGGACCTGCTGTGGGGGACACATTGTTTGGAGGATGCTTTTGCTCCATAATTGACTCTCATCCCTTTATTCCACAGGGAAGGAGCCACCCATCCAGCTGCAGCAGCACCCTTCCAACACTGCCAGATGTGCCTTCAGGTTGTGCTGCACCTGCAACCCATTCTGGAGGTGAGGAGGCAGGAACAGCCCCACCGCAGGCCTGGTGCTGTCTGGGGGACCCTTGGGGTGATGATGGCATGTTCGCCCCTGGCACAGGTCATGCAGGCTGGTGACCATTCCAGGCTGGACACTGCTGTGGGCATGGGGTCACAACCATGGGTATGGGGACATCACCATGATGATGTGTGATGAGGTCCCTGCTGCCCAGTGTGCTCTGAAAAGGATAAAAATGAGGCCTTTTGGCGATGGCAGTGGCTGAGGGTATCCAGGGAACATCTCCTTGTGTGCAGGCAGAAAATGGAGGGCTTGGAAGAAGTTTTGAGGTTTCAGGGTGGAGTCATTTCATACCAGGCAGCCTAACCCACCTCTGGAGTGACCATGCTTGGGGTGGGAGCTGGGCCAGAGACGTCCAGAGATGCTCACTCACTCTGTGCCTCTAAACTTTCCTTAAAATATAGAAACAATTCCCTATTTAAAGGCTTTTATTGGACTGATAACATGAAGCATGACGACATGAGCCCAGGGTATCTGGGAAATGAAGCCCTTCCCTGGGACAGTGTGGCTCCATGGGATAGGCAAGCCTGTCCATGGTGGTTTCCTCTGTGACTCAGTTTCCCCACCTGGAAAACAGGTTTTTTTGGGGTTCCCTCAGGGAAATGTTGGGATTTTCCCCAAATCTCCCCTCGAGGGCATGGGGATGGATTAGTGGGGGACTTGAAATTGCCTGTTTTGACTGCATAGCTTGAGTGGCCATGATTCCCAGGGACAAACCAGTGGCTCACCCTCTGTCCCAGGCCATTCCTTTGGATGTGCAGTGGCACCCAGAGAGGTGGCACTGATGCTGTGCCACACTCATGGGTATCACACCTCATTGGGGCTTCCCCGGGCTCTGCTGGCCATTCATGATCCTCCATCCGAGGTGCACAGTGCAATCCAAACCCAGAGGCCACACATCCCAGCCTGTACCTTTTCCATCCTCTCCCTGGGCTGCAGCCTCCTCCTTCCAAGTGTTTTGAGAGCTCTCCTGCTTGTCCTCATCAGCTCTCCTGCCTTGGAGTTTTCTGAGAAGGGCTGACAATATCTGGCAAGACATTGTCCCTTGTGAGCACACAGGAGGAGTTTACGAGCCCTTAGGCAAGGGAAGAGGGGGAACAAGAAAGAAAAGAGGAGGGGATAAAAAAACACAACCCAGAAGAATGAAGAGTGGCACAAAATTTGCTGACCTTCTCACTTTCTGTGGCCTCTGGAGCAGAAGGAAAATGAATTTGCGAGGGTTGGCACTTGTGGATGGCCCTGGGAGCAGGACCAGGCTGTGTGTCCTTGGGCTGACCTATGGTTTGGGGTCTTTGGTCTAGGGTCTTTCTGAAGGACATGGGCTTAGCGTGGCTGGGGGTGATGTCCATGGTGGGATCTGCTGTGGGGCTTTGACATCAGCACCTTGTCATTCCCAATCCTTCTGGGGATATCTGTGTTTTGGAGAGAGCATGTTGGCTCTCTAGATCACATCCTGTGAATCTGGACTAACTCTCTCCAGTGGACTTAGTCCTCCTCCAGCAGTGAGGAAGGACCAGGGAATCCACTGTGGGTAATCCACCTCATTCCAGTGGCTGCTCCTCTGGCTTCCCACACCCACCAAGGACCTCTCAGTCTTGAAGAAGCCTCAGCCTGTCATGGCTGGAGAGCATTTTGGAAGTTTTAAGAGCTCACCAGATGTGGTTTTCCTCACAGAGACACCAGCTGCTGTGCCTCTCTGCATAGGGCACGTGAGGCTTAGCTCTCTGTGACCTGAATGTCTGCTTGTCCCCAGAATGGGTCTCCACCAGGTACCCAAACTCCTGGTGCCTCCTCTGCCCTCAGGAGTGCTGTGATCCCTCTGGGTATGCTGGGTGCTGCTGGGTTTGCCAGAGGAGGGAGGAAAAGGTGGAATGTTGAGCTTCCCCGCCTTGGCAACTGATTTGTCCTCTAGGAGATTAGTCCCTTCCCTGACTTAGGGGGGATTTGTGGCTGCTCCATCTGCTTGAACCCAGCAGATCAGCGGGTGCCAGGGAGGAGCAGCCTGAACCCAGCTGCTGTTTGCATTCCCAGGCATCCCAGGGAAAGGGTTGCACCCTTCTTTTGGGCGTTTTTAGCTATATTTGTTGGAAAGGAGCAAAAATCCCTGGAGCCAGGCAGGTGATGGAGGTGATAGAGTTTAGACCTGAGACTGTGCTGGTGGAGGTGGTGAAAACCATGTGAAGTAATGTCAGTGTTTTTAAGCTGTTTTTTAGACTGGTGAAAAGCCTTGAGGATGCTCCAGGATATCCCCTTTCAGCCAGGATACTCGCAGGGAGGTGTTTTCTCTGTAAATCCACTTGGCCTTTAGGAAAGCAGGCAGACAGGTGGGGAGAAGAGCATTTCACAGTGGGATTTGGGAGGGAATGGGGCTGTTTGATGGCTCACAAGTACTTTTAGACCCAGGTTTTCCTGAGGGAAAAGCTGGGAGGCAATAGGAGTGATACAGGGCTCTCCCTTCTCCTGCTCCATCGCTCTTGTCACCAGTGGAAGGTGGTGGGAAGGGAAGAGGCTGGAGGTGAGTTAGGGAAGAACTTGTGACAAATGGGCTTAGGGAGGCTGGATTTATAGAGACTGACAGAACTAGGTTTGTGGAAGCATGGGGGGGCTGCTGGGCGATGCGGGGGCTGAGGCATTGCTGAGTGCCATCCTACTCCTGGGATGTGGAGACCACAGGACACAAGGAGCCTTTGCCCGTGCCCAGATCCTAGTCTAGAGCAGGTCTGGTGTGCTGCTGGACCCAGGAATGTGCTCCCTGCCATGCTGCTTCCTTTTCCTGGGGAATGGGGCATCATGGGACCCTGCCAGACTGCCCCCCCCCCCCCCCAGCTCTGAGAAAGCACCAGTTTCTCTTTTAAGGTGGCAGAAAAACACAAGCAAGGGATATTTGGGCAGCATGGATGAGCTGCTGAGATGTCAACCCCGTGGCCATCCAGCTCACCTACCCCTGCAGAGTCCAGGGGTGACTGCTGTTCTCCTTCCCCTACTGTGTGGTCAGGAACACCGATGGAGGCTGCCAGGTGTCAGCTCGGAAATCTTTTAACTTTTCCTCATCTCCACAAATGGACAGTGTCTCCCCTCATTAGGTACCCACCCAGGGGACAGATGTCAACTCTGCTCATGGCTTTTCTCAGCTCATCTATGCCCAGGTTCCTGACGGCTCCGCAGCGCTCAGGTTCCATCACGTCACCGGGCTCTGCCCGTGGGGCTGCCCCTCTGCCAGCTGAGCGGCACCTCCCCTCCAACCCCTGCCCCAGGCTTGCTGACTCCCCCTCCTCATGGGTAGTGTTTGCAAGGATTTTTAGTTAAAAGGCTGGAAAATCTCAGGCACCAGTGACACGGTGTGTGTGTGTGTGCAAAGCTGGAATTGGTTTTCCTTGCCCAGGCAGCACATGGGAGGAGAAGGCAGCTCTGAAGGCTGCCCTTTGAGGCTGATGCATCCCGACAGCTTGTTCACTGGGACATCAAAATCATTGCCTCTGTCTGCGTGGAACACCCGGACAGGCGGATGATGGGAACACAGGTCAGGGGAGGATCCCTCTCTCCCTGCACAGGGAGCGGTGGCATCCAGAACCCCAGAGCAGAGCGGATCCAGGTGATGTGGGGGCTGCTGCATCCCCAGTGGAGGGAAGGGGAGTTCCCTCCAGCACAAAGGGGGCTGGCAGCCTGGGGGATCAATGCAGATGGAGCCATGTCACTGGTATTCCTGTCTTTGGGGTGTACAAGGTTTGGTGGTATGGTGGGAGAACATCCCCATCCCATCTCATCCCATCCCCATTCCCATCTCATCTCATTCCATCCCATCCTATCCTGCCCCATCTCATCCCTTCATATCCTGTCTCATCCCTATACCATCCATCCCATCCATCCCATCCATCCCATCCCAGCTATTCCCATCCTCATCCCATCCCTCCCTCACCACTGCACAGCATGTCTTCCAAAAGACCTTGAATTTTCCCTGGAGGGTCACAGCAAAGCTATAGGACCTCTCCAAGCTCTCCACGCTCTCTGCAGAGCTTGGACCTCACACATGTGCACCGTGGTCCCAAATATCCGAAGGAAGGTTCCTGATGGTCACAAAAAGCCAGGGACTCACCAGTGGTGAGGGGAAGCTGAAGTCCTGAGTTTGCAGGAGAGGCAGGATGGGTGTTGCAGCAGGGGAGTGGTATGGAGTAGGGGATGTGGTATTAGAGATGGTAGGATAGGGACTGCCTGGGCAAAAGCAGGGAGTTTTCACAGCCCTGTGTGACCAGGCACGGGAGCTGCCCCCACATGGAAGTACCACCAGCTCACCTTGGAAGCTGGGCATGAGCAGGGAGCCACCCTCAGCTCCTTCCCCTTGGCATTCTGCTGATGGCCCCAGATTTGTCCATGTGTTTGTGTTTCCTCCATTCCCATCCAAGACTAAATTTTGAGCCCCCTGGAATGAGGTGGCTGAGGGCTCCAGTGCAGGTGGGGCCATCAAACTGCCCAGCCCCTGGGTCCCTGTGGCCTCACTGGAATGAGTTAAGTGCAGTGAAATGCTGTAGTCTCCAGAGGCTGATTTTTGGGATTGGTCACATCAGTGCATTGGCATTCCTTGCATCATCAGGTGCTTTTATCTGGGAGCAGTAGGTGGGATTTTGCTGGGATCTGGGCACTCTGCTGTTCAGAAATGACTCCTTCAGCATCCTGAGTGATCCTTTTGAACATTCCTGACCAAATTTCCTGATGGGACGTAGTCTGTGAGCTAGCAGGCGAGCTGTCCATGCAGGGATAGAGCCATGCTCTCCACTGCTATGGATCAGGAGGTGGAAAGCTTTTGGTGGGAGAGGCCTACTGGTGTCTCTCCTGGCAATGCATGCTTCACTGGAGAGAGCATCCAGGAAAAAAATTCAATTGACTCCTTTGCTTTTACTGTCAGGGCAGCCACAAGGTGCAGGGCCTTTGGCCATGCTGTAAAGAGGATTAGGGAGGTGATGGCAAGGGTGATAGTCCCCCAGCAGCCCAAATGTTGCTTATCCATCTCATGATACCTTTTAAGACAATCTATGAGTGCCTTGGACTGGTTAGTGACGAGGAAGGAGCCACTGTGGTGTGATGTGGCATGTGCTGGATGGCTGTGCTCAGCAGAATCTTCTGGAAACAGCCCCACTGGAGCTGTCAGATGGTGCTTAAAGCAGCCAAGATGCCCTTTGCAGTGTTGAGGTTTCTGCTTTTGGGTTGCTTGAGGTTCACTCTTACCTGTGCTGGAACTAAGGTTGTCCCAGCACAGCACCAAACCTCCTGTGTGCCTGGGGGTGACCTACACCCTGATGGCAGAGAACACCTCGTGCACATGCACTGGTGCCTGCTACAGGAGCACAGGGTCATGGCTGGGATCTCACATGTAGCTTGGTGGGTTGAAGGGTTGGGACATAACAAGGAGCAGAGCTGCTGAGAGATGGACTCATTTTTGATTAAGAAAACTGCTAAAAAATTCCTTAATGCTGTGTTTGCTGGATGCTAAGCCTTGCCTTTGGATAAACTCAAACCTAGGACCCGGAAGATGAGTGCAAGTCTCTTCCCCCATGAATTTATGGGATGTGGGTTGATGATTTGTGCCCACTCTGGCTCTGGGAAGAAGGGTTAGGGTTTCCCTGCAACCCCTTGTCCTTCCAGCATTCCTACATCCTTGCCTGAGCTCCCTTTTCATGGGTATGTTGATGAGACTGGTGCCGTGATGAGGATTTTCCCTTATTATGAATCCTGGGATCAGTGACCAGCAATTGGTACTGATTGGAATAAAACAATTACCAAGGACTCCTCTGATTTGGCCCTGGGCTTCCCTGTTCCCTGTGTTGCCCTCGGCCACGGCAGCAGGGCTGGGAGGATGCTCTGTGGATTCCAGGTGAGGGGGCTGCCTGGGCTCCTCAGGGTGCTGAGATGTGCTGTCTTCCAGATCCTTCCCTGCCTCCTGCACTGCTGACCACCAGCTCCACGGGATCCCTGACCTGGCCCTGCAGGTCTTCCAACGGTGAGCCACAGTTTGAGGTTTCCATCCTTTCCAGGTTTTCAGCTTTGGCCAGAGCCCATGGGACTGGATGTTGCGATTGCAGCAGTTACTGGGATTTAGAATTTATCTGGCTGGCGTAGGCTCAATGGAGAGTGGGGAAATCCCTCAGAGTCCATCCTGGCACCTGCGCTGCTTGCAGGTGACACCAGCTGGGGATGTAGCCACTACCTTGGAGGACGTGGAGAGAACTTTTTTGAGAGGAAAAAACATAAATTATGAAGACAGCTAGTTGCTGCGAGAGGCTGTGTTTGCTCCGTCCTTGGAGGTTTTCAGCCCCAAAGGGATAAAGCCCTGGGCAGCCCGCTCTTACCTTAGTGCTGATGCTGCTGTGAGCATCAGCAGGGCTGAAGAATCACCTCAGGAGGTCCCATGGGCTCCCCTCCCACTGACAGGCTCCTTGCCATGGCAGGAAAGTGCCCAGGTCACTGGGGATGAGCATGGAGGTTGCTGAGTCACTGGGAAGGGGAAGGTTTTCCTTGTTAACACATAAGGTGCCCCAACACACTACGAGCAGCACCAAGTTCAAGCAAGGGGTCTCCAGCTCACCCACCCTGCTGCCAAGGGAATATTCTGAGCAGTGGAGAGGTTTTCCTGCCCTCTGGCACTTGGTTTATTAGTGGCTGAGGCTGTTCCATTGATTGTATTGATGGGTAGTGCATGCCCCAGTTAACTTATTGAGAGCAGCAGCAAAAATCCAGCTGACACCCGGAACCGTGGTGCTGAAACGTGCTGGATCCTTTCCACCACCGCTGGGTTTATGTACAAAGCAGGCCCCTGGCTCCACTGCTGGGCACGACCACAGGCAGGTGACCATAGAGGAGGACTGTTGGGCTGTGGTTACCGGGGAGTCTCTGACATTCCAAGGATCTCCTCCTCCACAGGATGATTTCCTGTGGTTGGTGGATGCTGACGATCTGCCCAAACCTGTTTGCAATGCAGAAAAAAAAAATTCTGCTTGTCTACCCAAATACAACCTGGAGGTGATGCTCTTGATCATTCTCTCCCGATCCCCACCCCAGTCTGTGTTTTACTTCTCTCTGAAGTTCACATTCAGCAGCTTTGGTCTTTCCTCTGTGCCGTGCTTTAACCTCTGCCATGTCCTGGTCTGCAGGCTCGTGCGTGGACTGCTGGGTTCCCCCCCACGCTCAGCATGCCCTTTTCTGGTGCAGCCAGACCTTCCCAGGAATCATTCTGGAGCTCAAGGCCATCCTGTAGGGTAAGGTAAGGTCCTTTCCAAGTCGTACAATCCCAGAATGGCTCAGATTGGAAGGGGCCTTAAAGCTCATCTTGTTACATGGGGACACTTTCCACAGGCCCCATCCAACCTGACCCAGAACACTTCCAGGGATGGGGCAGCAACAGCTTCTCTGCAAATCTTGGGAGGAGGGATCTTTGCAGATCCCTTAGGCTGTAAAACACCTTCAGGGAGGGTGCTTGGGCCTCTCTCCTGCATCTGTGCAGGTCTCTCAACCTGCTGTCTCTGCCCTTGACACCTGCTTTCTGCCACACTGGCCATTCCATTAAAACCAGCAAAAGAGCTAAGCTGGGAAGTGCAGAGATGGGGTGATTTTCATCAGCCCCTCTGCTTTTGTGACTAAAATAGATCAGGAGTGGCCATAGGCCATCGTGTTGTCCCAGGCACGAATGGATGGTGGTGCAACATTTCAATTAGTGGAGGGGAGGATGCACGTCTCCAAGGGAGAAGACCGCTCCATAAAGCAGAAATGTAGTGACAGACAAACCCATTCTCTTTTCTCCCATTCCTTTTATGAGTGTCACTTATCCCTGTTTTCTGCACAGAAAACACTGGGAGAGACTGGCCAGAGCAAACAGCCTGCACCTGCAGCACAAGGGTGTGTTTTGGATAGGGGGATGGAAGTTCCCCAGCAGAGCTGCAGGTGACCCAGTAAGGTGCAGCAAGGATAGGACTTGCCAAAAAAACAAAACCTGTGAGGAGGTTTATCTATGGCCTCTGGTGATGTGGTGGATACTGGTTGTGTCTGGTGTGAGGTTTCCGCCATCGCCTGTCCAGCAAGTGTGTTTTATTCTCTGGCTTTAGTGTATACACTTTCCTGCAATATAAGGCTAAATTTGGGTGAACATCACAACATCTCATAGCTCCCATCTCCCTCTGGTAAGGTCTCTGTCCTGGTTTAGGGCAAATTTGGGAGAAAACCTTTGGAAGGAGCCCCCAGAAAGCAAACCCCCACAGCCCCACCCCCCCACCTGGTTTGGGAAGAATTTCCTGGGAGAGAAGTGGAAAAAACCTGTTTGTTTAGCAAGCAAAGAACTCCCCAGTACAAAAAAAGTGAACAACACCAGATGACAAAAACTCTTTCACCTCTCTGAAGAGATGACAAATTCAGAAAGTCTCTCCTGGGAGCGGTCGCCCAGCTATCAGTCTCCGGCGCTGGGGATGGCTGCTGCAGGTCACAAAATGCAGGCTCTCAGTGTTTCTTGGTGTTTTCCAGCTCCCAGTCAGGAGCAGGTTAGAATGGTATTCAGGAAAGGGAAAGAAAAACAATACAGGGAAAAAATTGGACTGCCTAGCTAAACTTACTAATAAGCAAAAGCAAGGGTAAAAGCAAAAAGCAGGAGCAAGAGCAAAGTGAAAGCAAGCCAGCAAGCAAGCAAGCAAGCAAGCCCTATCCTCTCTCCTAGACACAGACCGTGGGGGAAGGTGAGCTGGCTGATAACAAGACAAAACAAACCTTCACTTTTCAGAACCAGTCCTGAAGGCACAGAACATATCATCAAGCATAAACAGAACACACGATTGGGGATATAAGCACTATAACGTCACCCTAGGACAGTCTCTGACATAATTTTTCTGCCTTCTCATGCTCCCTGTCCACTATCCCATCCCTTCTCCCAGGTCTGTGTCCCAGCCCCTCTCCCACATCCATAGGAGGGAGAGGAGCCTGATGCCTGTCTCTCACAAGCCCTCCCCAAGGCTGTGTCTTGGATCTCTTGCTCCATGGGATTCCATGGTCGGAACTCAAGGCTGATCCTATGTGTGTGGTACCATGACATTTTTATAGCAAAACTACAGCTGGGAGAGACACCTGGAAGAACACAAGGTGGGATTGTGGGCATTGTCCTCTGCAGGGCCAGGAGTTGGACTCGATGATCCTTGTGGATGCCTTCCAACTCAGGATATTCTGGGACTTCACACTGAAAAAACTGCCGCTCCATCTCCCATCCAGGTGATGGGATGGGTGGTCACTGCTGATGCTGGAAGATGGAGATTCTATGGGGTTAGCAATGTGCTCAGGTGGGAATGCTGATTCTGGAGATGCTGTGGGGTGGGAATTGCCCATTCCAGCAAGGCAAACAGCTGTGACACAAGGCTGCAGGGTGCTGATGGGGACATGCCTGCCAGTGCCAAACCATTTCCCAGTTTGACCCTTCTGCTCAATCTGAACTTGAAGGTGAATGAGTGGAGCTCACCCATCGATCCAAACTGGGCTGATGAGCACCATGCCCTGCGGAGAGCTCGGCCCCCAGCGCCACCTCCCTTTCTCCCCGTTTTGTTCCTGCCTCCCCTTCACGCCTTTCCAAAGCCATCAGTCAGAGCATAGCACCCTGGGCTGCTGACCTTGCTGGGGGCTAGGGGGACAACATATAGGTCCCCGTAGAGAGACGTTCCACTGTCTGATGGGCTTCTCCCAGTTGCCACTGCCACCTCTGCACTGCCGGTAAGCCTGGCATTCACCTGCCATCAGCCTGGGGTGTGGGGAGGCATGGGAGAAGGCAAAGGGGTTGGTGCCCATCATGCCAGGAGCCACATTTTTTGTGGGCAGTGATGTTAACTGCCATGCACTGGTTCTCCTGATTTAAGGGCTCTGATGGCCTCACATGGGAAAAATACAACTTGAAGCATCTCTTAATTTTTAGCTAAAAAGTCATATGAACTGACAAGGTGTATTTTTTTACCTATTAGGAAACAAAACCTGATTTAAGGTTGGAAACTTAGAACTTGTCTTGGCTAATATGTAAAAAGGTTGGGTTTTGGGGGAAAAGAAGATGATGCGCCTTTGATTCCCGTCTTCTGTGCTTTAGCCACAGATTTTTTCCCTTAGCTGAAAATAACAAACCATTTTAATCTAAGTATTGCTTTTTCTGATCTTTTAATCCAGCTTGCTTTCTATCGGCACAGTGGCCTGAAATGATTTATCCACCTGCCTCTCTATTATATAATTATTGGGAAGATTACTGGGAAGCCAGCTTTAGCTTTGCTGGGGAAGGAGGAGGGGGCTGAAAAATGGGGCGGGGGCTCATGGAATCACAGAATCATGGAATGCTTGGGGTTGGAAAGGATCTTAAAGGTCATCTCATTCCAAACCCCTATTGTGGGCAGGAACACCTTCCACTGAGTCACAGGGTGCTCAGGTTTCTTCTCTGTGGCTATCAGGAAACATGGGAGGGGCAAGCGATGAGCTGGGTGCTTTGGGCTGTGGCCATAGTTTGCATTTGAAAATTTTAGTGTGGGAAGTTTCTCCCTCTGTGTGTATTCATTGGAATTGAGTGCCCCGTGATCTGGCTGGAGCATGACCCTCTGAGCCAGAGAGGATTTGGGTGAAACCCTGCACTTTTCTATACTGTTTGGGGCCTTTTATGGCTGTACTTGTGGCTTTGGGAACAGCATGGTGAGACAGTCTGGCCTCGGGAAGAATCTGGAATTAGGGGTTGTGCTCCCAATGCTTCCCGTCACTGTGCAGAGCCATGGAAGGGGAGCATCTGCAAGGAAGAACCAGCATTTGGGACATAGTTGTGATGCTAAGAAGGGCTGGAGGTGGCCATGGCTGCTTCAAGCTCAGCTGGTCCTCCCAGGAGCCTTAGGTGCCACTCCTGGATAAGAAGGTCTTGAACCCTTGGGTGATGGGGTGGCTGGTGACAGCTGCTCTGCAGAAGGGCTCTACCAAGGGCAAATGCCCAAGGTAGATTTGGCCGTAGCTTTCAGGTGAACAGGTGTATCCCTGGCATTGGAAAGATGGTACAGCCAAGGGTTGGCACAGCCCGATGGAGACTTGGGTTGCCAGAAAAATGCTGCTTCTGACTGGTCTGAGTGGCTTGAGCTCTGATGGACAAAACATGAGGATATCTGAGGGCTCCAAAATTTCCTTTTCCCTTCCCCAAACAGAATGTCTGGACACCAAAGGGCTGGTACCTGCCCTGGCTACTGAAGGAAGGACAGGAGATCATTAGTCTGTGGACCATGGCCAGCTGGGATGTGGTGGCTCAGAGCTGGGACAAGGCGACACCCCCCAGCACTAGTCAAAATCAGATACTGGGAGCAGTGGCTTGGCTTTCCTTGCTCCACAGGGTTTTGGGGATCTTTTCGGGATGCCCAGAATTGTCCTGCATTTTGGGCTGGGTGACTGTGTATGGGGGGACACTGAAACATCCTTTGGGCCTGGTGTGGCCAAGGGCTGGTGGGAGTGGGCAGTGCCTACCCGGGGTGTGCCATGGTCCCTCCACTGCTCTTGGTCCAGCTTCCCAGAAAGCTGTTCCAGCAGCCTCCAAAGGAGGAGATTGCCATCTCTTGGAGCAGTTGTCTGATGCATCAGCCAGGAGGACAGCAAAGGATGGGAACAGCTGAGGAGGGGTCGGGACCAACATCGGGGCACGAGATCATCTGGTTTGGGTGATGGAGCAATTGTAACACATCCGCTTCCTGCAGGGAGCCAGCTGAACTCTGGGATGTGCAGGCAGGGCTTGAGCCTGGTCCTTCCCACTGTGCTGCTGCCTCTGAGATGGAGGGTTTCGCACAGCCTGTCCCTCCCAGAGGCTCTGGCCCTGCATTGGGTGGGCAGGCACCCTGTAAAACATGCCCAAATTTCCCCCTGCACACGGGCAGCACACTGGAGCTCATCTCATGCTGGGATCCTTTCTCCTTCATGTTGGAAGCGTTGGCTGGTTTGCCCTCATTGCCTTGAGGCATCCAGATTTGCTCAGTGGCCTTTAAAAAATAATAAAAAAAAATAAATAAATCAAAGTCCATGAAATGACAAGAGCATCAGCAGTGGGTGCATCCCCCTTTTCAGCAAACCCAGGGATTTGGGAGAAAATAGGTCATGTGCCCTTATTCCATGCCACGTGGTGGATCTTCCAGGACCAATGAGGTTGGGAGCCTTTCCGCGCTGAACAGCGGAATAAGAAAAAAAAATCACTGGGATTTTTTTTCCCCCCTGTAGCATTTTTCATCCTTTCCAAACGTGAAAAGACTGGCCATCTGTCTGGATCCCCCTCCTGCCAAAGCAGTACGAAAGGGGTTCTTTGGGAAAGGTAAGGAGATTTAAAAGATTGTCTTGGTGAAAGACCACCCGCCACAGGCAACTTTTCCCACCAGTGTAAGTCAGGGAAGAGTCCTGGAATGAGCCGGGTCCCGGGCTACGGTGTGGGTTGGAAGAGCTTTGAATGCTTAGGAGCAGTTTTAAGGGAATCTCTCATGGAGGAAATTTAAGTCTGTGGCAGCGTTGGGTGGGATAATGGGCGACAGTGGCACACGAGCAATGGGATTCCTTTAAGATAGCGACTACTCCCCAGGTCTCTCCTGGGAGAAATTCACAGAATATTTTTTGGAAATTATTTTTCTGAATAATTTTTTTTTTTTTGTTTTTTGCAAAAAAAAAAAAAAAAAATTGCCAAATATTTTTTGCAAGTTAAATTTGACAAATCTTGCTGTGACTTTGTTTTGCAGATTCATCATTCTTGAAGCGTATGCTTTAAATAAATTATTTATTAAATAGTTAAATTAGTTATTTTAGTTAAATTCCATTTTACCCGTACCCAGCAGCCAGTGCCACCCTGGGCAGGGAGGCATCCATTTCTTCCTTAACCAGAATACCCAGCTGTTCCTAAATTCTGTCATTTGCAGCTCAGGCTTTGGAAAGTGTCATTTGTGTGTGCACTTGGGTGGGAATGGCACAAATGGAATTGCCTTCAAGGAATGGACACTAAAATAACAGGGATGTTAATCATGTCTTAGTGTGGCAATAGAATAAAACCTCCAACCCTGATTAATTTGATTTTTACCTTCCATTATTGTGTTTTGTTTGAAGTATTTTTACTTTTTAGTTCCAGTATATTTCCAAATTTTTTATATTTTTATTTTGAATTCCATTCTAGTTCCAGTATTTTTTAAAAAAATATTTCTAATTCCATTCCACATCCATTAATTTTTAATGCTATAAATATTCTTATTATTTAATTCCATCCTATTTTCATTGATTTTCTTTCCTTTTGCTGGGGAAATTTGATTTGGCGAGAGGAATCCCTTGTGTTATGATGCTCGCTTTGTTTTCTGTTTTCCCTCAAATACACATTTTCCTCAGGGTGTCAAAATACTTCCTTATACCATCATGTTTCTGTTGCATTTTCCTTGGTTTCATGATCACTTTATAAGTAGGAAAGTGAAATATTAGTGGCAAATGCTATAGAATATTTAAAAGCTGTTGAAATCAACCCCAAATTATCATCTCCATACTATAAAGGAAAAATATTCTCAGATATGTTTTTCTCATAATCTGAGATTTTTGGGATAATGTGATTTGAATGTGAACCATCTTAAAAAATCTGATTTTATTAATTGGAAGTCAAGTCCAGCTTAAAAATAAACAAGAAACAGTAGCTCAAGGACATTGTGTTTAAGTTTCCATAAAATGATTGACCTTTGTTTTGACAGATGCAAGGACAGATGCTGGGCTACATTTTGATACAGAAACCTAACCCTGAATTAAACAGGCATTCTTTCCTAATAGCTGGGGTTTTGCTCTTAATACAAAATTCTAGAATAACTCAGTAATATTTCCAAAGCTCTTAATCTCAGACTTCCTCTTTCTTTTTGGGATTCATTTATATAAATATTTTCAGCGTTCTCAGACACAAAACCAAATTTTTCTTCCTGGGAAATAACTGCAGGAAATGTTCTTTTAATCTTGCTGAATTAAGAGGATGCTTATTCCTTCAAAGAAAAGCGGTCATTTTGAGATGGGGACAAAAGGCTGCTGGGACAAATCTCTTTATAAGTGCTTCCAACATTATTTCAATGCCTTCAAAATAGCATTGGAGAACCTGTGGGGAGGTAGCATGGGTTGCAGGAAGAGGAATGCTGTCGGGATCACTGGCAGATGGAGCAAATCCCTCAATGGTGGCCAGTTCCCTTTTGGGGTGGACCAGGAGGCACGGGGAGCTGCTCACTCCCCACCTTGAGGGATACTCCCCTGGGTACCAGCCAGCCATGCTGCTTTGGTGGTCCCAGGATTGCTTTCCCCAGGGGATCAATTGCTTTTTCCAGACCCCCTCTTGGAGAATGAGTGCTGCAGAGCAGGCGGAGAGGGCACCTTGATGGCAGCGTGGCTCTCCGTGGTGGGGAGGGAACATGCCTGGCACACTGGGGTGAGCTCGATCCTAGTGGTGGCGGAGCACTTGGACCCCTGGCTGCAGGCTGTGAGTGCCTTTGGAGAGCAGGGGACGGTCCCCAGACCTGCAGGGTGGCACCTCTGCCCTTGAGCCCCCAAGTCCTGCAGCATGAGGGTGGGTGACAGCCCCTGTGATGGGAGTCTGATGGTTCTCTGCATCTGCTTTATGGCCAGCTGAGTTGGAAAGGGAACCTGAAAGCTTCCCCAGTCGGTGAGGGCTGTCTCTATCTGCTGAGCTTTTTCCCAGCTTTCTGCTGAATGCATCCATCCTGGTGCTGTGATTGCACACACACACACACGGATCTGGTTTAATTTATTTATTTAATCTGGGGGTTGCTAAGTGGGCTGGCAGCGGGCAGTGGGGGCACCCTACTGCCACCAAACCCCCTCCTCTCCATGGATGCAGCTTTGGAGCTGGATACCACCCATGGCAGAGGCAGGTTGTGATATCGGTGGCACATCCTCCATGGATTTTGCCAGAGACCCACAGCCCTGCAGGGATGCAACCACTGCAGTGGCTGTGCCCTCACTGCCAGGGCCAGGTTTGGGGACAGGGGCAGTCATGACCCTGTCTCTGGCAGCCCCAATTTCCAGCAGAGCCAGTTCACCCATTCCCCAGCTGAGGTTTGGCTCAGCATTGAGACCCGAAGTTACAGAGGACCTACCACAGGGAGAAGGGGAGAGGAGAGGCAGCTCTCCTTGATTGTAATTGGGGTTGAGGTTTAGTTGAAGTGAAAACAGATCGGGAGTGACAGTTTTGGAGCCTGCTGTCAGGGTCTGAGTGCAGCACACTGGCGATCCACCCCCAGATGCTGAGGGCCCCCATCCTCCTTCTCGCCAGCTGGAGCAGGGAGAGCCAGCACTGTGCAGGATGGGGACAGTGCAGCCCAGCATGGCCACCACGCAGCCCTGTCACACACTGCCCTGCAGCCCCTTCCTTTGGGCTGGGGACAATGTCGGGTGGGACACGGCCCTGTGGTGGCTATTGGTGTGGGATCCCCTGCTCCCGCCTCCTCCGGCCCTGCACCACTGGGGGCTTGTCAAAGAAGGGATGGGGTCAGTCCGCATCCCAACTGATCCCCTTGGAGTGCTGGGTCGCTACTCCAGGGAAGGCAGAGATAAGAGTCTCGTTTCCCATGTCTCTGATCAGTCTCCCATTCCCAAAGAGCATCCATGGCCAGGGTGAAAGTCATGGGTTTGAGATTGCAGACAAAGAACACTGGATCCAACTGGGATTGATGGGACCAGGGTGGTTGTAACTCCCCCCATCACCCTTGATTGATCTCCACATGTTTTCTGTGCTGCACCTAATCTGTCCCTTACATCCCCAGCATGGCAGCTGGGGGGAGTGGGAAGACCCGTTCCCCCATCCCTGGATCAGGAGGGGCGTGGACCTGTCCCAGGTGCTTTGAGAAGTTGGGTGGCATTCATGAGAGTAGCTCCAGTCCCCCTTGTTTCTGTCCAGCAGCACCTGGACAGACTGCTCCAGGGCAGCCCATGTGCTCCAAATCTCATCCCTGTTTCCAGGGATTAGAAAAATGGAGATGGGATGAGATGAAACAGTAGATTGCTTCGCTCTCAGGATGAAGGGATTTGTGGACTGTCCCCAGATCAGTGGATTGAAAATGGAGGGAAGTAGATTGAAAATGGAGGAAATTATTGGGATGCTGCTGCCTGTGGGATTAAAGTCAGGGCAGTCGGCAGGCTCTCTGGAGGACGAGGTGAATGAGGGGGGTTGTAGGATGGCTGCTGCTGGGCACTATGGAACGATGCTCCTGGTTGCATCCTTATCTGTTTTAGAGGATGCCTGGAAGATGGGCACTTTCTGCTTTCCTAGGTTCTTGGAGGGGTTCTCCTCTCAGGTGTCCCCCAGCTGCAAGGATGTTGGGAATGTGCCTGGAGCTTTTTGCAGTGCTGTGCCTCTCATTTCCAAAATGCTGGAGAACAAGCTGCTTGTCTCTGGAGGTCCATACACCTCCCTGTCGTCTCTCCTTTGTAAGGATCCAGCATGGGTCTGTGGCCACGAGCATCCTTTTTGGGGAGTCCTTTGGGTTCCCCTGAAAAGCGACATCTAAAATCTGGCACTTAGGTGGTTGTTATTTGACTGTCTCATCCCTTGGGGTGTGTTTGCAACTGTGCTGGCTCCTTTGGGGCAAGACATGGGTCCTTTGGGGCCGATGCACAGCCCTGGCAGAGCATCCCTGGGGCATCTGTGGAGGCATCTCCTGCTGCAAGGTGGCACCTCCTGGCTTCCTTTCCTTGGCCTTTGGCTGGGAGGAAATAACCCTGAACTGGGTGCATTTGGCTTGGTGTCAAGGTTGTGAGTGTGGTTGTTTAACAGAGATGAGCTTTATTTCCCAACACATGAATGTTTGGAGGACTTAAAGAAGAATAACTGGCAGCATGGCATGGCTGTGGAGAAGCTCTTTTCCTGGATCTCCTTCAGTGCAGCTTAAGCCCCTGGCTCAAGGCCCTGTGTCCCTGTGTCCTCCTGTGCTGCAGAGCCTTGGTTCCTCCAGCCCTTCCCGTGGGTCCGTGTTTGCTCACCCCAGGGTTCTGGGGTTGCTCTTTGCTGCCTGGATCTCCTTTGAAGAACCAATTCACCATTCCTGGTTTCCTTCTCCTGATCTTGCAAGTCAGCTTGTCACTCCCAGCCACTTTCAGGTGGATGGGGAGCATTTCTTCTGTTCCTGTGCACTTAATTACACACAGTTAAGTTGCAAAATTCTATCTTATTTTCTTCACATTGCCAAGCTCATTTTGCCTTCTTGCTCTGCTCACCAAGAGCTTCTCCCATGTGGGTTGTCACCTGGCATTTTAACAGGACCATCCCTGATCAATATTTTGGGGGGTTTTAGAGCATTTCCCAGCCATTTTCCAGTGGTTTCACCCACCCCAACTCCCTGCACAACCCACTGTTACTCCACTCTCCGGCAGGCTCAGTCCGGCTGCCCTCTGCAGCACTGCTTGTGGTGCTTCCCAAGGCCCACTGGTGCGGTCAGGGATGTGGACGCAGAGTGTGGCACTGCAGCAGTCACTTTCCTGGTCTCTGCAGTGCCAGGCGATGACGTTGGACGTTTGGGATTCTTTCCCCTGGATCGGCTTCTGCAGCAGAACCCGCCCCACTCTGCAGTGCCGAGCCCTGCGGCAGGGTCTGGGCTGGGGGGGCAGTGCAGTGCTGCTGGCTCTGCCTCCCTCAGCCTGCTGGGTCAGCTGGCATCAGCCAAGACCCAGCCAATGCCTCATCCTCGCTGGACCGTCAGCAGCTCCAATGGATGTTCCCAGTCTCTCCAAAATAATGGCTTGGGCTTGGAGGGAAAGCTGGTATTTCAGGAAAAACTGTAATTCCTTTTATCTATCCTTTTATCTGCTGGTAGACCAAAGGAGAAAAAGTTGATGTTCCTTATCCCAGGAAATGTTATTTCCTTGGCATTCAGGGTCTTGCCAGAGGCTCACAGACATCTGCCGGTGTTTCTGGTCACTGAATTGTGGTGGACCCAGCTGCAGTGAGCATTGGCTTTCATCACCTCATAGGGGGAAGTTTCTGATGCACTTACGCAGTGTGACATTCACTGAAAATACTGTTTTCATTGGCAAGTTGTTCCAGAAGTAACTAAGAGAGTGATTTGGAAGTGGCTGAATTATAGCACGATGTTCCCATCCCCTCCCTTCTCAATCCAACCTTCCAAAATCAGCTTTAATTAAACAAATTAAATGAGGTCCCATTATTCTTTGAATAACTCTTAATAATTCTAATAACCTTGTTGAGATGGTGGTTAAACAGGTTCAAGCCACTGTTTTTTCTCAGGGTCTTACAATCAAAAAGCCCTGAAAAGAGCCCAAACAAGGTTTTCTGTTTTTCCTAAGGGCATCTAACATCCTGCTGCTACTACATTGCATTTCCCTCACTCGTCTGTGTCTGACCTCTGTTTGCAACACTGCAGCAGCTTGTGTGAGTGAATGAGAATTCTGCGTCCTGTAGATCTCTGCAGATACATCTCTCAGGTACCTGATTTTCCTCTAAACCTGCAATTAACACAAACCTCAAGGTTTTGTCTCCCACAAATGTATCAGGGCACAGAGACAGATACTCTCATCCTGCTGTCCTGTTGCAGTGGGGAAAATGATATTCCAGACCATCATCCTGGGGAGGTTGGCAGGGGAAGGCTACAGTTTCATCCAGTGATCTTGACACAAAAGATTGCTATAGTGGTTCTGCCATCACAACAAAATTAGTCGTTCTCCCTGGACTGAGCTTGCTTTGGTGGAGGCTAATGCCTGAGCCCATAAGTGGGGTTCACCAGATAAAGGAGAAAACCAGGAAATCATCTGGGAATTTCCTGGAGGGGAGGGCAGGTGTTTGGCTGTGATGTGGCTGTGCCCACGGCAGTGTGACTGCACTGGAGCTCTGCGTCATTGTACCAGCGCAGACGTTCAGAACAAGAGGAAACGGCTTCAGGATATGCCCCAGGAGGTTTAGATTGGACATTAGGAAAAAATTCTTCATGGAAAGGGTGGTCAGGCACTGGCACAGGCTGTCCAGGGCAGTGGTGGAGTCCCCATCCCAGGAACTGCTAAAAAGGCATGTGGATGTAGCACCTGGGGACAGCATTTACTTTGACAGTGCTGGGGAAACAGTTGGACTCAGTGCTCATAGAGGTCTTTTCCAACCTAAATGATTCTGTGAGGCTGTGATCTCAGCTGGAGGGGAGCAGGGAAGTGGGAACAGGCAACTGAGAAAGAAGCCTCCAGAGATGCCTGCTGTGCGGGCCAGAGCAGGACATTTGTCTCCTGTGCTGCTTTTAATGATCACAGGCAGGGGAGAGGCAGGCATATCCTCTGGCTGATGTACTAGCAGGGCACAGGGCATCTTTTTTGGTAAAATAGTCCCACAAAGCTGGAGAGTGGAGAGGAGGAAAGGTCAACCAAAATGACTACAGCTATGGAAAATGGCAGCAGCTGGAACTGCAGCTTTGTTCCCAAAGGGTTTTTGGTGTCACTCGTGTAGATGGTGCTGCTGCCCTCCCACAGCTTCAACTCCCAACAGTCAAAGCGTGTTGGTGGCTGATGCATTTATATGTGGTTTGAGGTTTTTCCTCCTTTCAACCCTGTCTTGACCTGGCCAGGCTGCACTGTTGTCATAATCCTGAGCTGGCTGCATCGCCAAGCTTCCCAGCCGCTAAAACACCGTGCTGGAAATTGCCGGATTAGGTCTTAATGGCAAGATCAAGTCAGGGGGAGATGAGTGGGGAGAAAGCTCTTGCTTACGCAGATGAACAGGCAGCCCTCCTTGAGAAAACAGGCTAGAAAGCCTAAAATGTCAGAAAAACATCCTCTTTCCTGGCCTTCTGGCTTTTCTCTGCTTTTAACACATCTATCATCTTCCAAGGGTCAGAAAACCCTGGTCTGAGTTTTGTGAAGACGATATGGAGAAGTCAGAGGTGTTTAAACATTTCCTCCCTCACAGAGGAAAATGCTGTCTTGAGTGTTGGACGTTCTGTCCCAGATGTTAATTCCCAACACTAAATTCTGCCACCCCTGTTTGAAATCCTGACTGTGGGATATCGCAGTGTGCTGGAGGATGCCAAGGGGTTTTGGGTGTGGTTCCTTCAGGAAGGCGTCACAGTAGGGATTGCACAGAGCAAGGCCCTGCCCACCCTGCTCTTTACCTGCACAGATCATCAAGGGCTCATGGTCAGCAGGGGTCTGAGGTGTTGGATTTTATCAGCCTGCACTGATCAGGAGAAGCTGTGGCTGCCCCATCCCTGGAAGTGTCCAAGGCCAGGTTGGACAGGGCTTGGAGCAACCTGGACAGTGGAAGGTGTCCCTGCCCATGGAAGGGGGGTGGAACAAGATGAGCACTAAGGTTCCCTCCAACCCAAACCATATTGTGATTCTGTGATACCCCTACAAGAAAGTGGGATTTTCTGGAGGCCCTGTGATGGGGGGAGGGGGGGCAGGGGTGGGGGGTGATGGAGACTTTCTCCTTTGCATTGGCTTGGTGGTGCCTGTGAACTTTCCACCCAGATGTTTCAGGGAGGGGGTGAGTTATGCCAGTGGGGCATCTTTGCACAGAGTTGTCGTTTCTGTTTGGTTTTGGACAGCTTGAACAAAACATTGCTATACCCCCCAAAAACAATTCTAGGAAGCAAAGCTTGCTTGTATGGGGCTTGTGCACCCAGCGAGCCCTAGGAATGCATGGCAGGAGGAGGAGGAGGACAAGGGCTGGCTTCAGCAAGCACAGAGCTAGCAATGTCCCCCAGCCCCTGCAGGGATTTGGGCTCTGCCCAAGCTCAGCTGAGCCTCCTGCCATCAGGGATAACATCCCTGATAGGATATCAGAGGCATGATTCCCTGGATCCCATCACCTGCTTTTCCAGCTCCTGTATGGAAGCTACGCTGGAGAGCAACATCCAGCCCAGAGCTCCATTTCCCTCCTCCTGTTCTGCTACATGTGCCGCCTCCTGTATGGGAGATGATCATGTTATTAAATTAATTCAATACACAGTGTTCAGATTTCCCCTAATTGGAAGGGAATTGCTCAAATTTTAGGATCTGTTGGTATTTGTGAGGTATCAGCAAACATAAATTCAAGAGCGCCAGCTGAGGCAATTGCTCCAACCTCTAAAAAATGGGAAAAGAGAAAAATTGGAGTGCGTATGTTTGCATCTGAGGAAAAGGAGTCTTCCTGCTCTTCTGGGCTTTCATTTTCCTTCCTATTCCTTGATTGCTGATTCCTGAGTTGCTTTTTCAGACATAGGGGATTCCTGATAGATTAAGGAAATTTCCCAGAATTTAATATATTTGAACCAAGGAAGAACCAGATTGCTCTGAGAACTGATGATGTCTCCTCCATGCACTTTTGCAAAGGCAGCTGCAATTAACAGGCCTATTTCTTGTGGAATGGGATCATCCTTTGGAAGGCCATTGTTCAGTTTTGGGGCAGATCTCCCCTTGCTGTGGTGCAAAAACTTTTGGCTGCTCCCCATGCATGGCGGGAGGATGCTCCAGTCCTCCACCTGTGGTTGCCCAGGTGTGATGCTTGGCAGAGCCTGGCTTGACTCATTGTGGAACTTCCTTTTTCGGGCCCAGCTTGACACTTCTGTCTCCTAAATCCATGTCTTTGACCTCTGTGGGGCTGCACCTACTTCGCACTGGGCTGGAGCTGGGCTCTGTATCTACTCTGTCTTTTGGGCCGCATGTAATGGTGTCCTCAGGGCTTTCAAGTGGCTGGACAAAGGAGCCATTCCAAAGCTGTGGTGAACAAGCAGAACACAATGGTGAAGAGGAAGGGGCTGAGATTGTTCTCTCTCCAGGCGGTGAATACTCTGAAATGCTCAAAATGGCATTCTGGGGGATAATTTTTCCCAGCCCTTTGTCCATGAAGAATGAGGGCTGTTGGGGGAGGCCTGTGCCCAGAGTAAATGCTTTGGATCTATTGTTGCCATGCCTTCCATTGAGCTCATGAGCCCCCTATAAAACACTTATCTTTCACTAGTATGATTAAGAAAAGGCCAATATAGCTTTCCTGCTCACTGGAGCATGAAGCGTGTTTAATTTAATAATGCTGATAAATCTTAAAGCCAGGAGCATTTGGCTAACACATGACCCACTTTTTCAATCAATTGGAAGCATTTACGTAACAGCCTGATGCAGGGCTCCTCCTGCAAGGGATGTGGAGCTGGGGATGGCAAACACCCTCCCTGCCTCAGGACCAGGACAAATGGCCTTAGACTGAAAGAAGGGAGGATTAGATGAGATTTTAGGAAGAAATTCTTCCCTGTGAGGGTGGCGAGGCCCTGGCACAGGGTGCCCAGAGAAGCTGTGTCCCTGGAAGTGTCCAAGGCCAGGTTGGACTCCAAGGCTTGGAGCAGCCTGGGATAGTAGAAGGTGTGTCTGCCCATGGCAGGGGAGTGGAATGGAATATCTTAAGTTCCCTTACAACCCAAACCGTTTTATGATTCTGTGATATCTCCGGTGCAGGAGTTTGTCTCCTGGCACATTGTGAGCACTGGAAATGCTGTCCTCCACCTATCAGCTTATTGACCCTTTTTGGCACTGCCTCCAATGCAGGAGTCAGCCTGGGGTTAACCAACACAGCTGGTTACTCTTTTCCTTCTTTGTACACCTCACAGTAGGCTTAGTCTTGAAAATTCCTGATCTTGCCTGTTACAGTGTCTCAGCCCATTCCTGTTACTTTATTCTACAATGTCGTCGCCTTTTTCCTTGGGAATATTCTCCTTCTCCCCACCCTTAAAAGCACCTTTTGGCTTGACATAGAACCAGATGGTTTGGGTTGGAGGGGACCTTAAAGCTCATCTTTGAGCTTCCACTATCCCAGGTTGCTCCAAGCCTTGTCCAACCTGGCCTTGGACACTGTCAGGGATGGGGAACCCACAACCACTCTGGCCAACCTACGCCAGTGAACCTGTTTTGGTGTTCGGCACATTTCATTTCTTATCCTTCTTGTGAGGATTCCATCTTTTCTTTAATTTGTAACATGCAGCAGCCTCAAGCCCCATGTTTGCATGTAGATCATAAGCAGCCTCATTCCCAGTGAGCAGCCAGCATCCTTTAGCTTTAGGGAGTTCTATCCCCCTGCAAACCACGTGAGTTTATCCATTTTGGGTTTCATAATAACCTCTAGGAAGAGGTTTTGCATCAAACCCATATCCCAGCCACGGTCTGTGCATTGCTGCTGTTTATTCATCCCGACTTGCATTAAAGCAGTACTTGAGAACTTGTTTATCTCCTGCTTTTTTTGCTCACTTAAGTCCCTGTCTGAGCAAAGGGAAATGCCAGATGCTTGTGAGCAGGATGAAAAAACTCTCATCTGATACAGACTGAGGGATTAAATAACGTGAGGGAGAATTGCTCTGTATCCCTCAGCATTGCACACAGAAGGATGCTGGCACCTCCCTCTGGGACAGGAGTGCTGTCCCCATGCAGTGGGCTGCAGGGACATTTCATATGCCATGTCCTCATGCAGAGATGCTCCTAAAGAGGCATCAGGAGTGAAAAATGAAGGATTTGTTGCCATTCTGTGTTTTTTATTTATTTCTCCCCACTGACTTAAAAACATCAGTGACCCTCTAGAGGGCAGAGGAGGAAAGAGAGAGAATGGAAAAGGAAAACGGCACAGTTTCCTTAGATATCTGTGACAGGAGTGGCTGGAAGTGATGTGGTCCACAGTCTGCCCAGCTGGGGAGCTCTCAGGTCAGGATGTGTGGCAATCAGGATGCCAGTTCTGTCCTTCCCATTCAGTGCTCCTGGAGTCAGATAGACAGTTCTTGATTACTGAAAAAGTGCCTTGTGGTTTTCTTGATGCTGGAAATGGTGAACTTTGGTTTGCTAGATAGGTGCTGTGGGTGCTTTAAAGCCCCACTGCAGCCACTGGCCCTTGGCCAGGCTGCTCATCTGATGCCCTGCTCCAGAGTTGTTTTTTAGCTACTCTGTGGGGTCTGTCCCACCCTGAGGAACTTGTTCTGAGAACAAACCTTTCTCTCTGTGTCCTCAGGTGATCCCACCAAGGTGCTGCCTGTGCCGGGGCTGCTCTCCCAGCTAACGCACGTCTCCTGTCCCCTGGTAGGAAATGGAGTCCAAGGTCTCCGAAGGCGGCCTCAACGTCACCCTCACCATCCGGCTGCTGATGCATGGCAAGGTAAGGGACTCCCACAGCGGGGGTGTCCACACAGGTCCCTCTCCCACCTGCCCAGCCCCACACACAGCTGTCCCAGCCCCGGGAATAGCTGTCCTGCCGGTGGGGACGGTAGCATGGTGCTCCTGCTCCCTCTCCTTCCTGCCCCTCAACCCCGTCCCCCTCCTGGGGATAATGTCCACCAGGTCTTCACTTCATTATGGGGTTGGGTTGGATTCTCATCATGTTTTCTAATGTTAGTTCCTCTCGTTTTGGCTTTTTCTCTGTGTAGGAAGTTGGAAGCATCATTGGGAAGGTAAGGATGCCTTTTAATGTACCTTTGATGCTGTTCCTGCACCTGTGGTATGGCAGATGCCATAGTCACCTCTTCCCTGTGATGTCCTGAAAAGTGTTGGGTGCCTGAGCTAGCTGCTGCATTTGTGAGCCAAAAATCAGGAGAGACACACAAAGGGGTCAAAAGACCATTCCCCTAAAAACCTCACCAACCACCAAACTGTTTCCAGCTGTTTCACTGAGTGATGGCTGGGAGTTTACAGTCATGTTGCTCTGGTGTTTTCATCAAATAACTTCATTAAGAGATACTAAAAATGTCACACAGATACATTTAAATTATATTTTAAGTAATTCTATAGCCCTGTCTCTGAGGCCAGAGGACTCCATTTACCATGTGCAAAAAAACTTCCTGAGTTGCTCTGGTATTTCCACAGTGTTTTGGAAAGTCCTGGCTATATAGGATCAGGCGTTTTTTTTGGGTGGTTTTAAAATAAAGGTTTATAGTGGCAAAGATTTGCAGCATGAACATGTTTTCCCTTGTAGGCTTGTGCCTTATTTTTCCATCAGCATGTCCAACTCCGGGAAGATGCACAGTTGTGAATTTTTATATATATATATTTAATGATTTACATGCTCAGCACTTCAGCTGACCATCATGTGGGGATGCAGGGCCAGGCATCACAGCTCCATGTTTTTAGCTACACATTGGCATGTATTAGGGAGATGCATTTTTGGTAAGATTGTTTTAAAGGTAGAAGTTGTGAATTTTCATTAATGGCTTGGTTTTCCCTCTTGTTTCAGAAAGGAGAGACTGTGAAGAAGATGCGTGAGGAGGTGAGCAGACTGCTCTGTGGATGATTGTAGGAGGAAAGGAGTGCAGAGTGGCCATAGCTGCACATTGCCCTGTGCGATACGTGCAGTAATTCCCAGGGTCAGGACAAGCAAGCCAGCTGTCCCCAGAGCTCTTTGGACCAGTTTTTTCCTTCACACTCAAACTCCTGTCACATTTTCCAGAGTCAAGTATTTAATGAAACATTGAAATTAAGTCACTTGTAAGATGCTTTGAGTTTGTCCAGGATCTTTGTGCCTGCAGCTCCCAGGGATTTGTCAGGACAGTGAGCAAAACTCTTCACAGGCAATGACCCCATGAGCTGGTCTTACCTCGATCCCATGGGTTTGCTTTGCAATAAAACATTGGAAATGCTTTCTAAGGTTGGGATAAGGCAGGACTGAAGTCACTGCAGAGGAGGGGTGGGAGTTTGGAACGTTAGCTAGAATGCTATGAGGCTGGCACAGGTGTCAGGCTGAGTGAGGACCCAACCTGATGTGGCTATTGGCTGTGGCTATTCCAGGACTCCTCTTCTCTTTCCAGAGTGGGGCAAGGATCAACATCTCGGAGGGGAACTGCCCTGAGCGGATTGTGACCATCACTGGCCCCACTGATGCCATCTTCAAGGCTTTTGCCATGATCGCCTACAAATTTGAGGAGGTAGGAAATGTGAGCCAGCCCATGACTGGGGACAGCAGTGCCTGGTTGGATTTGCCTAACTGGGACATGGTCTCAGCACAGAACCTTTCACACATCTCTAACTAGGGTGACTCTGGAGCACAGGTCTGATGGGGAGTGGCTCAGGGAGCTGGGGGACTCAGCCTGGAGAAAAGGAGGCTCAGGAGGGACCTTCTGACTCTCAACAACTGCTTGGAAGGAGAGTGTAGCCATTTAGGGGTTGGTCTTTTCTCCCAGGTAACAGGTGACTGGACGAGAGGAAATTACCTCAGTTTTGGGTTGGATATTAGGGAAGATTTCTTCTCTGGAAGGTTGGTCAGGCCTGGGAACAGGCTGCCCAGGGCAGCGATGGTCACCATTCCTGGAAGCGTTCAATAGGGAACACTTTAGTCACCTGACTGCAACGTGTGTAGATGTGCCACCTGGACACTGGAGGTGGCTCTGGTCAGGTACCAAGGGCTGACATGCTGCACTTTTCCTTCCCAAGGACATAACCAACTCCATGAGCAACAGCACCGCTACCAGCAAACCTCCGGTGACACTGCGGCTGGTGGTGCCAGCAAGTCAGTGCGGCTCCCTCATCGGCAAGGGGGGCTCCAAGATCAAGGAAATCCGAGAGGTAAGGCAGATTCCATTTCATTATTGCACTTCAGTGCAGCTCCTCAGAGCTGATCTGCAGCCAAGGAGGAGCTGCCTTGGAAAAGGGGATCCCTGTGCTGCATCATGCATCATGTTGCTTCCCAGGATGGTGTGGCTGATGTAGGAGCAGTATCCCACGGGATGCCATGTGCCGAGCCCTCGGGAGGTGCATGGTGTCAGAGCTGGAGCTGGCTCTGAGTGAAGGCATTCAGCTGTGGGATTTCTCCTTCCTCTCTTTTTCTGTCTCCAGTCCACAGGTGCTCAGGTCCAAGTGGCGGGGGACATGCTGCCCAACTCCACGGAGCGGGCGGTGACAATCTCGGGGACACCCGACGCAATTATCCAGTGTGTCAAACAGATCTGTGTGGTGATGCTGGAGGTACAGTCTGTAACAAAAGGGGTAAAGTACATACAGAAAAAAAAAATCACAGCTGGCCCCACTACAGCGCTGGGAGCTGTGGAGCGTGTCTCTCTCGTCCTCTTCACCACATGTTGTCGGACCACTCTCATTTCCTGGTACCTCTGCTGGAAATACACCCCACGTCTTTTGCCCACCATTGTCTGTAGTTTCTAGAGTCCCACACTGGAAGCCTGTCTGGTCAGGTGCCCCAGAGGTGGTTTGTGTCAGGGCAGAGGGGTGCCAGCAGGCTGGGACAGCCTGGCCTGGCATCCCAGCAGCACTCAGGGTGCCATGAGAAGGATATAGGGGCTACAGCCACTGCTCCAAGAACCTGGTCTCTGCCTCACAAGGACCACAACCAGGAGGAGGAGGCTAGAGCATCCCCTGCACTGGGGGAGCTGGAACTGGGAGCACAAGGCTATGTTCCAGTGAGGCACAGTGGGAATGGTAGTGAGGAAGGCTGGTGGAGAGCAGGGACTGTAGGGCACATGGATATATGTCCAGGGTGCCATTTTCTGGGATAAATGCTGACAAGCAAAGCTTAAAGATCTCTGCCATGGAGAAATGCTGATGTACCAGTTGCTGGAGATGACCTCAGCCACATGCCTCACGTCCACACCTGCCACCTCAGATGGTAGAAGCTCCAGGAGGAAAGCCCCTGGGACACAGGATGGTGACACATTCTACTCCTGGTGCATCCAAGAGACAGACAAAGCAGGACCGATGTAAGGCCCTCTGCCTAGCTGCACAGCCCTTTCATAGCAGAAAGGAGCACTTTTCCCACTGGAAAAGCTTCAGATGGGGATGGCAGGGCTTGGTGAAGGTGATGCAAAGCCAGATGGAAGCATCTTCAGCTTGGCAGCAGCACATCTCGGGAGGGATAGCCAGGAGCCACATTACCCATCCCTGCTGGCTGTGATGCTCAGGCAGCTGCACTGCTGCCAGAGGAATTTTGGATGACCAGGTCACAGACTGCAGCACCCGATGACTCCAGGTCACAGACTGCAGCAGAGATGAGCCTGAGGTGATGATTGCCAGGTGTATTAAAAAGTTTTTCTCACAAAGCAAGATGTGCTGCTCCTCTGTACAGATCAGCCATTGGAAGGAGAAAAACCCACAAGTCTTCTTGCAGTCTGAAATCTGGAAAGTGCCCTGTCTTTAACAGCTCACAGAGATGTTCCATATCACCTTTCAGTCTTAAACAGATAATCCCAGCTCGTCCCCTCCAAGATTTGTAATGCAATAAAAGAATGAGTGGGTTTGGAGATGTACTTTGATCAGCTTTCCCACAGACAGGTTCTTAGCAGCAAGATTTAGATAATGCTCCTTGCCTGCAAGTAGATATCCAAAGAATGTAGAGAAAAAAAAAATCCATGAGATAGAGTAATTTCTATTGCCTGTCCTTATATAGCAGTCACTGAGTTGTTTATTTTTGGGTAAAAAGCAGGAGGAGAGCTGAAATCTCTCCTAATCCCTAGAAACCTCCATGTTTCCTATAGCCTGTAACTTGTTCAGGAGAAAACCAGTAGGGAGAACCTGGGTGAGCAGCTCCTGAGCATCACACCAGTGACTCATTCACTGCAGTTCTGCTCAGACCTACCCAGGGACCCAACAGAGAGCAGCAAGACCACAGAATCATGGAATCACAGAATGTATGGGTTGGAAGGGACCATCAAAGCCATCTAATTCCAGCCCCTTCCATGTGCAAGGACACCTCTCAGATAATGCAGATCACAGGTGCCTTGCAGCACCCACATCGCAGCTCAGATGGCGATGGACTGCACCAAGGCCTGAAGGTGACCCTGTTCCAGTAGTGAGGAAGATGAGGGCAGCCAAAGACCTTGAGCATGGTGATGGGTTGCTTAGATGGGGTGTACCTCCCCATCTTGCTGCTTGAGGCTCTCCTCCGGGCGTTCTGAGGAGGGTTTCCAGAGCCTAGAGCAGGCAATGTGGTTTGCACAGAGCAGAGCAAAGCTGAGGGAGGCAGCGAAGGTCCAGGAGGCCATTTAGGGGCCCGTGCCTTGGCAAGGGATCTCCCATGCCCCAGGTTGTCCTTGTTGCCCTTGAAACCTCTCTTTCCCCCATGTGCTCTTGTCCAGAAATGCAGTGTTGCCTGGTACGGGTGTTGCTGTGGCGGCCCCAGGGGCCGTGCTCCATTAGGTGCTTTCTAACACTCTTTTTGCCACCATTTCAGGAAAGCTGTTCTAATGTTCTCTCTCCCTCTCCTTATCCCTTTTCCTAGTCCCCACCAAAAGGTGCCACCATTCCCTACCGCCCAAAGCCCGCCTCCACCCCTGTCATTTTTGCAGGTGGTCAGGTAAGAGCCGACCCGCTTGCAGCCTCCACTGCCAACCTGAGCCTTTTACTGCAGCACCAGCCGCTGCCCGTTAGTGCACTCAGGTTTCTTGCCTTCTGACTTGCATGGTGTCATCCCATCTATTGTGTGCCACGGCAGCTGGACTGAAAGCTCTTGGCTTAGCTCCTGTGATGGATGCTGGACAATCAGCAGAAGGGAAGAGCCAGCCTGGGTCGACAGGGTGTCATCTCCAGTCAGGGTGTCACACAAGGAAAGGCTGGAATTTACTTCACTAGACCCAAGTTCAGTATTTGTCAGTGGTTGAGAAGGAGAGGATTAGAAAAGCATTGATGAACAAGAGGCTGTCACTGCTCTCTGGCACCTCCAGCTCAATTAAAAGTACCTTTATGTAGCTG